>NC_082384.1:15557647-15619749 GCF_031168955.1 Gadus macrocephalus
ATGTCGTCGTCCACGATGGAGTCCGTCTTCCTCCTGTCCAGGTAACGCAGGAACACAGGCCTGATCCTCCTCTTCACCACTTTCTCCTTGTCTTTCTCCTTGTCTTTCTCCTTCTCCTTGTCCCTCTCCTTCTCAGTCCCTCCACTGGCCTCCATGGCTGCTCTGTCCACCGAGCGGTCCCTGCTGCTGGATCTAAACATGGAGGACTTCTTTGGACGGGAGGACAGAGGAAGAAAGAGAGAAGGGCAGGAAACAGGAGAGAGAGAGGGAGAGAAAGAGAGCGCGGCTGGGAAATGCGACAGGTGTATTGCTGTCAGTGTACCGACTGCCTCTCAGTTCTTCACAGGTGCTCCAAAGGCCGGCCCCTGTGACTCTATACCTGTCACAGGAGAGCTCGGAAACCCCGCCCCCTCCTTGCTGCACTTTGCTTCCTGCCTGTGAATGGTGATCATTCCAGCAGAAGGGAAATAACTAGTTACTGGGGGAAATTAATTCAGGGGGGAATTAATTCCTTGCAACAATTTGTTGATCATTGATCCTTCTGCTTTCAATACTTTCTAAACCGTTTTGTCTTGCAAGACAGAAATCAGCATGTGAGTGAGATGTTACGCGTCGAAATACTGCAGGAGGAAACATTTGCATGTTATGCAATGAGATAATGCCCTAAACCCTATAACGAAAGTTTATATTTATTAATGTTTAGGTACATCCAATATGATTAGATGTCCACCTGGCACATTAAGTGATTAACTGTGTATCATGTGTGTTTCCTCCGGTCACTACACAAAGTATAATCTAAAAGATCAGACCAAGCACGCACACATTGTTAACATGTGTGTTCATTAAAATGTATAGCACATACCTATTAAGTTAGTCAAATGATAATGAACAAGTGCCACTGGGTTGTCTACATATTTCCATCGGCTGGCAATCTGTATGACCACCGCACAGATGGAACTGATTAGGCCTGAAAGGCAGCATTCCAAAGTGCAATTCTCAGTTGAATTGCTGATGCTACCATTATAATCACACAATGGTTGTCGGTATGATGACGACACTTTTTTTTAGCATTTAGTCCAAAGACGAACTATATGCATATATTATATATATGCAACAGTTTTTAAAATTGTATCATGCAAAAACTATTTTAAATAACATTTAAAGTTTCAATGAGCTCCTTGCTCTCTGTGACTGTCTCTTGTCAATCATTCCCTTAAAAGTGTTTGCAACCCCTAACATCAGTGCGTTTATAAAAAAAAAGTATGCAGAGCATAGTGGTCTCATATTAATTTGTTACTAGTTTAAAAAGACATACATTTGCCGACACTACCCTGAGTGACTTTTACAACTTCAACACAATGAATGTATTGTGTGTCTTTTACAGAATACATTGTGAGATCATCAAGAATGTTGACTACTTTGTTCATTTAGATCAGGATATATTTGCTGAATGAAGGCTCTGTATACATAATAAATAGTGCCTCCTGTCCTCCCCAATTTGTAGTCAACAGCCTCCACTATTATATTACCATTTACTTATATACTTTGCTATCCGGGTGACATCGCAATATATAGTGTTGTATCCCTAAAGACCTAACCCAGGTGGGCTCAGGTGATCGATGTCTACTCCAAGAAGTGGAGACTCATTAACAATCCTAAATTGCCTGTGTGAATTGTGTTTGTGTGTGCGTGGTGTGAATTGTGTTTGTGTTTGCGTGTGCTCGTCTTTGTGGTTAATGGGAGGGGTGTGAGTGTGATGAGAGGTTGTGTCATCTTGGAGCCCTTGATGGCCATGGTATTCAGGGATAGGACCTATAGGTTTGACATTATATTCATGTAAGTCTCCTGCAATATTATGGTGGCCCAGCTTAAAATACACTTTAACAAACATACAAATGATACATTACAAAGTAAATAGATGATTATATAGATAGATCTCAGATAATTATATCATACAAACCAGGGATAATCAGGGATATAATGCAATTTGTCTTGTCCACCAAGCTAGATCAAAAAATGTAGCCATAGGAACGATCCAAGTACACAGATATTGTTTATTTTCCGTTAATCAATTACATGACGTTACTGCATTGATTATACTTCAAATGGAGGTGACTGTTAAATATATAGCAGAAGATATGTAATAGTTAGATGCATAGTCCCAAAAGCATTCATCATAATAACTTAACACCTTTTTAACAGTCACCTCTATCTGTGTTACTTATTTGTGCAAAGAAGTTTAACCCATTTGATATGCTACACTACACACTTGAAGGTTAATATTTCCCATAACCTGCTGCTCCATATTCAAGCGATTTCTTACTACATCCCATATCCTTTGATGAGCCTGGTAATTTATTAACACCAGGGTGACATCAGTGTTTGTGGGCATGGCAACCTGACACTTAAGTTCTCACCTGGAGCAATGACAATGGTAACATTCTCCTCCCTGACAGAGCACAGATAATAGGGCCTCATATTATGTTTCCTGATCACCCTGGAGTTGTGTTCATCAAATACCTGTTTGAGACCCACATATTGCTCTCTATTATTCTGTTTTATAGGACTAGAACGACAATTTGATACATGCATAAAAAAGTATTTGTTAAACGAATTGTATATGTATATATATATATATATATATATATATATATATATATATATATATATATATATATGTGAGTATTTCGTGACATGAGTTCATGAAATCAAGTCATATCGAAATATCCAACCATCTTAAAT
Organism: Gadus macrocephalus; assembly: GCF_031168955.1. Taxonomy (NCBI): domain Eukaryota; kingdom Metazoa; phylum Chordata; class Actinopteri; order Gadiformes; family Gadidae; genus Gadus; species Gadus macrocephalus. The sequence goes on from NC_082384.1 coordinate 15,560,390, forward strand.
ATTTAAGGACATGAAGGCAATGCTTTGTGATGCATGAATGAGCTCCATCTTAGCATTACATCAAAGCACTCCGATAACAGTGTGACTATACACATCAGAGTGTGGTGTGCTGTGGCTATTATGTTGGTGTTAATATGTATAGATATTGTTTGAATATACCTCAAGGTAAACAGCAGCAATACGTAAGGCCTGGGGACAGCTGGCACTCCTGTTTGTTTTTGGTAGAATGGATACAGGACTTTGATCTCTTTATTGACTGCAGGTTTTACTATCAATGTTCAAATTATGTTAGATGTTCATACAATTTAACCTGCTTGGGCAGCTTAAGAAAGTCCCTGGTGTTTGAGTTTGTTGCTTTTCTAAATTGAGGTTGGGAAACATGATTGCCAATCTACAGTTAAGTATTCTTTTAGACTTTACAAAGGCCATTTAGACAGTTTTTTTTTTAATCCCACCTCTACTACTGCTACTATTTCCACCAGTATTACTACTACTGTTAAATCCCTACAAATAATGGATGCATGTAGGTTTGATAAAGATCATGAAATATAATAAAAAGGTAAACAAAGGTGGCAGTGTGCTCATGAAACATGTGACAGTGAAGCATACTGACGTCAGCAGTAACGACGGCAACGACTAGCTGCCCCCACGGCGAACACGTCCTCATAAACGCTCTGCTTTTAATGTAAGAGTTCAGACATGTACCTAAATTGAGGACTTACTTTAAGTAAACAGTAAAACTGTTTTCTATTTAGTAATTTGTGTTATTAAACGTTAGTCAATTAGCCAAAATGACGCTTACTTTGGAAAGTGCCGGTATGTCTTTTTATTTTGAAAATCATACCGGAAGTTTGATACTGCTACTCAATGGTCCTTCGGGGATTCCGTAGATTCGCGTTTCACGCGAAACTCGCGTTTGGAAGGAGAGTTCGTGAACCTGAGCGGCTACAATGAGAGCACTTGTGCGCTCCTCGCTGGGAAACGTAGTGAAATGCTTTAGCCCACAGTCTGCCACTCCGAGCAGGTTGGTCAGGCAACCAGCAGTACTATATTCCAGAAAAATGTTGCATTATGAAACGGAGGCGAGAGGACAACCGAACTCTCAAAGCTACAGGATTTATTGTAGTAAGTCTTATAAATCACGGTGGGAACAGTGGATAGAAAATGTGTGTCGTTTGTGTATAACGGCATTTTTACCCGCCATATATGTCTGTACAAGGGGAGTCAGCGAGGTGGTCGATATGGAGGTCAAGGAAAACGTTCGCTTGTTGAATCATTGCTAACGAGACCGTAATGACTCGATTGTAAATGTTGAATGCCGTTTAGTAGATAAGCGCTGTTGAGTCGTTTTCGACTTGTATCAGGCCGTAGACTCCTTTGGGTTTATCCAGGCTCTAAAACACTTTCTCGGTCACGTGTACCGTTTAGTAAATTTGCTGCAACAAGCTGTCAGTCAAAACATTGGGATGGGTGGGTCAAACGACAGCTCGTTTCTGTAATGCGCTGCCTTTGGACAAGTTCATTAAAAACGAGCTATTTGGGAGGAGAATGCATGTGAGTTGACCCAAACGGGATAATGCTAAATAATAGTAGGCTGTATTATTTAATTACATGCACTCCACATTCTACTCATAAAGTAAATACACAGATGAGATAAGATAACACTTGCAAGACCAGCGGAAAAAGCATAAGGACACACAAGACTAACTTATAGTTTTGTGTCTTTTAATGTCTTGAGATAATTAATTAACAGTCAAACATTTAACATTCTTTATTTATTTCCTAAATTAGAAAATCAATTAACTTTTATTCTAGGCAACGGAACCTAACTGCGTTTCTATGTATATATTTTCTTCCAGAAACATCCGATGGAAAATACATCTCACCGTTCCATGACATTCCACTTCATGCAGAGGTGGAGAAGGTGACTGATAAACCACTGGATTTAGCATTTGAATTTAGCATTTAAACTGCTTAGTTTATTATGGCATAACGTTAATAAACATAAATTAGATACACTGAAATTCTGCCAGCAACAATTTGTCAAATTTATTTTTGCCTTGTTCTAGGACAGTGATGTGCCACTAAAGAAAATGAAGAAGGGGGAGAATGAGGTAATGCCTAGCTAGTCGAGCATTTGTTTATTATTATTCTTTTTTTTTAAAATATAATTATTAACATTAATTGTTTTCATTAATTTTTCCATTTCAGGTGCTTTTCAACATGGTTGTCGAGGTACCTCGATGGTCAAACGCAAAAATGGAGGTAAATGAAATTTTACCCTTCAAGGATTTGGCCGGATTGCTAAAACCTTCTAATTAAGTGTTGATATTGTCCTTGTTGAGATGTAAATTAACCATGTGTTCAACTCATCCCATCTAGTGAGTTGAAAGGAATAATCCACAAGATTTATTCTGTTCTTAAATGCCACTGCGCGTGCCCATTTAATTAGAGACCGAGACTGAGAGGGGTGCAGTTATTATTCTTGGTCATGAGCATAGTGGGAAATTTTGGATCGAACTTTGCATTTCTCTGTTGCTTTGACCCACCAGTTGCAATGGACTGGCTCTGTGTGGAAAAAGTGAAATATGTGTTCAATCTCATTCTACATACTTGTATACAATGGGAACCGAGCACTTCATTTTGATTCGGAAGTGAATGCTTGGGCTGCATTGCAAACAGTGGAAAAAACATCCCTCCTTCCCTTGCGACTTATTAAGATGTTGCTCTGCATTCAGAATTCCGATTTATCCAACTGCCTTAAACACAGTCCCCATCCTTGCTCAGAATTCGTACTCCCGCCTCATATTTCAAACTCTTATCATCGAATTCCAAGGATTTGTAAAGATAGTCAGGCTCTATTTCTGCTCCTTTGTCCGCCCAGATTGCTACGAAAGAGGTGCTAAACCCAATCAAACAGGACGTGAAGAAAGGAGCACTGCGCTACGTGGCTAATGTCTTTCCACACAAGGGCTACATATGGAACTACGGGGCGCTCCCACAGGTAGGGGAGACCCTCATTTACTATTCAGGTTTTTTTGGAAGTAGTGGAGGAAGCTTTTAAATCAAGGGCAGTATATGCTCCACATTTAAGCTCTTTGTGTGACAGTTGAAGCTCAAAAGTTATTAACGTGAAATATTGAATGATTTAAACATAATTCTCGGAAACTTATTTCCTTTGAACAGCTCAGCCTGGCTGAGCTTTATTAAACTCATTTTATATGGTTCGAAATTTCATCCACCCATACTGCCCCCTCTTGGCAAGTTATCATTGTGTCGGGGTTGTTTGTTCTAAAGGCATGTGTGTTTTGACAGACATGGGAGGACCCCGAACACACAGACAAAGACACAAAGTGCTGTGGAGACAACGACCCCATAGATGTGTGCGATGTGGGCTCCCTGGTACGAGCTGCACACAGAACGGGTTTCCTAACTGAACACAACGGTGCCACCGCTCCACGCCCCCTACTCATCAGGCTACTCTTGTTCATGTGCTACATCAGGTGTGTGTGCCAGGCCAGGTCATCCAGGTCAAAGTCCTTGGCGTCTTGGCCATGATTGACGAGGGAGAAACCGACTGGAAGGTCATCGCTGTCAACGCTGATGACCCAGATGCCCAAAACCTGAATAGTAGGTCAAGTTCATGTTTATATTTCATACCGAAAAGAAACCTAAGAAATTTGAATTCTGAATTGCGATTCGAATACCTGCTTGGCATACGTGTGTGTGTGTGTGTGTGTGTGTGTGTGTGTGTGTGTGTGTGTGTGTGTGTGTGTGTGTGTGTGTGTGTGTGTGTGTGTGTGTGTGTGTGTGTGTGTGTGTGTGTGTGTGTGTGTGTGTGTGTGTGTGTGTGTGTGTTAGGTATAGACGATGTTCGCAAACAGAAGCCTGGTCATTTAGAAGCCACTGTCGACTGGTTCAGAAAATACAAGGTGCCAGACGGAAAGCCCGAAAACCAGTTTGCCTTCAAAGGACAGTTTAAAGACAAGGTAACAACTGTTGAATTTAGATTCAATATCATTGATTCATAAGCTCTTTTTAAGCATTCATTTGGGCAGAAATGTTAAATGGCATGAGGATTGTATGCAACAAAATGAAGTACATATGTGTTTGAACCGTTCTCGATTATTGGACATTTTGTTAAGGATTTTGCCATGGAGGTAATTAAATCCACTCATGAGCACTGGAAAGCTCTCATGCAGAAAAGCACCAACAGTGGAGAGATAGAATGGTGAGTGTTGGCATATATATTTATTTATATTTAGATTAATATGCATGGAATATGTATCCTTGTTATAAATGCATGATATGTGAATGGAACTTGATGAATGCAAGTCAACAACTTTGTGTTAGTTCATTCATTCTTTGTTTTCATTGATAACAGTAAAAACACTTCTGTCTGTGAGAGCCCCTTCACGTGCAGTTCGGAGGACGCCAGAAATGTGGTTGAATCGGTAAGATGAATGCATTACATGTTTTTATAAACAGCGTCTTTAAGGACGCATGTATTCATGTGTCCTGAAAAATGCTCTGGGTAAGATTTACGAGCTATAATCTTGAGTGTTATTTGTAAGAACAACCAAAGCCAGCCGTGAAGCTAGTTGCTCTGAGAATATATTTTCTTGTTGACTCGGACTGCGCCAAATTTAGACTCCTGGTTCAATCCGTACCAATCAGGGAATCTCCTCTTCTCTTATTGGTTCGCAAATCCATCTTGCATGTCAATCACATTCGCACACACAGCGTTATCATAACTCCACCCAAGGTGTAAGAATACAACACTTCTCAATGGCAGAGATGCATTTGGAGGGGAGAAAGGGTGGGCCGGGGGGGGGAAGAGGGTTGTTTATTTTCAAAATCTTCTGCTGCTTTCTTTCTTCTCTCAAATCGTACCCCCAGCCCCTTTTCATGTTGTATTCAGTAACATTTATCCTTGTTCCTTTCTTAGGCTCCTGCGTTGAGTAACGCCCTTCCTTTGTCTCCTGGGGGTAAGTTTACAGAAAACACTCAAAAGTTGAACCATTTAAAATGTATTATATAATACTGCAAAAGAGAAGCCATGTCTGTTAGCGGTAACTACTAAAGGTAGATGATTAGTTAGTTATTCATAAGATAACGTCAAGAGTATATAATAACTGCACACTTGACACACTTGACACAGTTCATTCCAAAGGCGGGGGGCAGCCACAGCAAAAGCCCTGTCGCCCCTCTGTTTTAATCTAGTGTGTGGAACGTGCAGGAGACCAATACTACATGATCTAACATAGATCATAGTTTACAACAAACAAGATTACTTTCCTTTTTTTACAACTAATAGTTGTGTGAATCGTCTGCTGAATTCTTTGTGGACCATATTTTGAATTGTAAAAGTCTGAGAGTTTGACCTCTAAAACACGCAAGGAAAACAAAACCGCTTGGGAAAGTCATAATGTATTTTCTAGAGGCTTAACCATGATGTGTCGGTACTGATGGAGCTCGCTCTCCTAATAATAATATTGTGCATTATGCCCAATATACTCGTCCAATTGGCTGTGTATTACTCATATTACTCATATATTAGTCGTTATGCGCAATTTCTTGTTTTTCACTTTTATATTGAAAAAGTACACCTACTAAAAATAATAAAACGTATGTTGTGCATAAGGTTAAACCATATTTAAAAAAAAATTTGAAGCGGAAAACCTATAATTTTTTTTCTTTACTTTATTCATGCTTTGTGCCTTTTTATACATGTATTCCCTTGCACAGTGGACAAGTGGCATTTTCTCTAAAGGGGATCTGACTTCCTCAAGATGGTGCCAAAACAACAAAACCTATGGTCCACTTAAGACCTTCCCATTCTCCACTCATTTTGTAAGCACTCTGTCTGCACTTATACAGAGAGGCTATGGTCTCTGCTTTGGTCGCCAACATTTAATATAGGACAATATAATGACATTTTGAAATGCCCTTTTTCAAAACCATGTAATTATACGGTTGAAAGGTAAAATAACCGTTGAATATTTTGTTTTAAACTATATTTTAGGCTTGCAGAATACATGGTATATATTTGTTTTAATGATGTTTGCAAAATAATTCTGTTGATCACAGGGCTACTTTTGATTTCACTTTCATAAAATTTGTGTATTCTTTTGGCTCAAATCTTGTAATCATTTCCACTTTCTAAAAAGTCAGTGCAGCAACTACGGTTGTATGTTAAGCTTATGTCATGTGACCGATCGCACTCAATCTAGCTTTTTATTTTATTAAGGCCAATTTTTTTTTTGTACTGAGAAAATATATTATTGATTTGAAAGAATAAATAATCATATGCTATAAACATGTTCTTTTCCCCGTTTTACTTAAAACTTACCTTACCATTGGAAGAAGACATAAATCAAGGACGGCATGTATTAAGTTGAGAAACGAATCAAAGTGCATTAAATAAATATAACCTTTATTAAAAACACCCACATCTTAGCAATAACAGGAATGATATAATGAACAGCTTTCAAATAAACTGCGTTCAGTACATTACATTACTTACAGTATCTAACCTTTTTAATTCCATTTTTAGCATACCATACTTCAGGAAATCTAGAGAAGCCTTTGAAAAAAAACAAACAGGAATTTGCAGTTTTTTAACCTTTTTTAGTGTCTAATTGCAAACCTCTGTTTATCAACTGCTAGCATAACGTCAGGGCTTAGCACCTTTTTATTCGTAAATTAAGCTCTGAAAGTCATTCAAGTAATGTTGATCCTTGAGTATGGCTATGCTAAAACCCGCTATAAATCACCTTGTCTTACTCAACTTGCTACTTCAGCTGGGTCCTGTACAACATAATAACTTTATAATTTCTCTACAAAATGGGAAAGGTACAAATACACATTTTGAAGGTTTTTGCTAACCGGATTGTATAACTGTAAAAAATTGCTGTGGCAATGGAGCTTAGTATGTACAAAAACTGTCTAGATTTATCTGACTGGGGTTTTCTGTTAACTCAAACAATAAAGAAACCATGTTTACTTTAGGATTGGTACTTGATGTATTAGTATATTTGACAAAACTACATGAACCTACAATATCAACAAAGAGTGAGTTGTATTTGTGTAATACAAATGCATGGTATATACAATGTGACATAAATTATTTTTCCTTAACACATTTACAATCTATTTTAAATAAAGTAATTCTTTTATTACATTTTTTTCCTGAAAAAGAAATTAAGTGCTTTAAGAAATTGATAGAATATATGTTAAAGATTGGGGTCACTCATACATAACTCATAACATTATACATCACATCAATTAAATCAAATAATTGGGGCAAAATTATCATTATACAATTGCTTAGTGGTTATAAATAAATTTGAACTATACCCAAGCACAATGGCGTGCAACTACTATAATAACTGCCCTGGCCTTGCTTTTTTAGCAAAATAAAACTACATTACTTCTCACAAGTAAGTGTCATACTTTCCCTTTAGTCAACTCAGTGCATATTCAATTCAAATGACGATTTTTTTTTATAAGATTTCAACCAGCCAACTAACTATAAAATAACTTATCTTTTTTTTTACTTACAAAATAAATTTAGTTTTGGGTATGGCTTCAAGACTTTCTAATAGGATTCTGAAGGCAAGTCCCTGAATGAGGTGAAAAAAACAAACTGAATCAAGATGGAGGTTTAGACGTACTTAGTTGAAAATGTCCCTGATTTGTAGTAACATCAAAGCTTCAAGTTTAAGTAATTCTTTCTAGCAGTTTGATAACAAAAATGGGAAAGAAATAAACTTCTCGGCCTGTTGGTAACCTGAATATTCAGCGAGTGTGAAAGTTTTTGAGTAATCGAGGAAGGATAATAGACTAAAATAAACCTTTGTTATGTTATCCTATTGCCAAGCATGTTCTGAGGTATATGACAGGTAGATACTGTATATCATTCATCAGCCTCATGAGTCTCACATTATGTAACTACTATGTCAAATAGCACCATATGAAATAAAAACAGTTTCAACGCATAAAATACATCAAATGAAAAAAAAAGTCAGACTACTTCTTGACAACATTAAAATCTTAAGCATACATTTGAAAATTAATTTACTGTACAAACTTTTTTGTATCTTACAGTTGGTTTACAATATTTAAAGACCCCCACAGCATGCCAGCTGCCTTCTGAAACACCAGCACCACTGAACTAACCCTGCCTCATGTTCCTCAGTGTATGAACAAAACATTTTTAGTGAATGCAACAGTCACAGGACTAAATATTCACATCAGATCTGTTCAGTGAACCTATGGCCAGCAACCCGGAAACAGCCAACGACAGAATTGTGACCCCGTTGTGATCAAGTGTATCGATTTTTTTTCTCACGAAAAAAAAAAGAAAAGCACCATAAGGATGGCTCAATAAAAAATGGACAGTATAAAGGACATAGAATAGTGAAAGAAGCACCAATAAAATGCAAGTGAAAGTCAGTTTTCTCGGTTCGACAGATCATATTTACTCATGATCCTTTTTCTAATGCATATTGTCATTTAACTGTGAAAATCATTAGGAAGTAACTATTGTATTGTAACAATATAATAAGCACAAACTTAACAATTCAGTTTTGATGCTGTTGCATTTATCTTGTTATCAAAAGTGCTCTGATAATAAAGATTTTGTAGAGTAATCAAGTTGCTGATGATTTGATAATGATTCTGTTTTCTGAATACTTAAACATAATTTGAGTTGCTGCCACTCGTATAAAGTGGTACCACAATCGTGAAAAAGCATTTTGATTAAAGAAAGCATTATTAGGTATTCTTTAACATAAGTTAGGCTTATCACAAAATCACTGTTTTTTTGCCAAGGTTTTATCTCAAGTGAATATATTTTAAGAAAAATAGTCATAGTTCATAAAAAAGAAACTTTGTTTCCAGTATAAACAAGTCCTTTTGTATCAGACTGACAGCACCAGCGTTTTGACAGTGTGTATCTTGCAAAAAGTAGTTGAACAAAAATAAATATTATGTTGGGTCAACTTACGAGTAAAGCTTGCTTTATAGAGAGGTGAAAGATTTGTCGAGAGAGTGCTTTCCATCTTAACTGATCTGAAGTTCACATTTCTTCTAACACTGTTCCTCTGTGGAAAATGAGCTGTGTTATATATCAGACCAGTGGTGCTTAGGGCTCTTGTATGTCATCCCTAATAAATATAGCACCTATTTGTAGGAATATAATGTCTTATTCCTTGGTATCCTTTCCTTGTCCTACATAAATTGACTGTAGGGCCCGGTGACCTTTGTGAAGGCGTATGGGGTTGTACTGACATAGGTGTTGGTAGTGCTGGACATAGAGCTCTCCATGAGTGTCTGGATGAAACGCTTGTAAGTAGGCTCCCGGGGTGGATCAGTCTCCGGGTGCTCACGTTTGACCGCTTTCTTTCCGCCGCTTTTACTTGGGGTAACCTCACCCCCGTTCCTCTCTGCGTCTTCTTCCTTCTCTCGAGCTTTCTCTGCCATCTTTGCTTCCCACAGAGCCAACCCGTGCTTTGCCTCATTCATGTTTTTGTGCTGGTAGAAGACGAGAGAAATGCGTGTTGGGTGGTTGCGGTCTGGGTTTTTAACCGGCGTCGTCGCATGGAGTTCCCGTTTTGCGCACTCAATCAGGATGGAACCGTGGCTCGGGGCCACCGCCACGCCACCAATATCCGGGTCCAAGAAGTTGTGCTCGTTGTTTGACCACATCTCGGGTTTCTGTGGGGTGGTGGGCGTGGTTGGGGTCCCAGGCTCCTGTTTGATGGTCACACCTTGCAGGTTTCCATTGGGAACTCCAAATTGTGCCTGCGGAGTGTGACATTCGCTACCTAATGCAGAGGGAAGCACCTGTGGGCCTGGAAGGCCCATTTCCTGCTTGATCGGCATACGGAACGGATCTTGGCCAGGGGGGAACATTTGTGGATTCTGAGGGAGGTATGGATTTGCGTATCCTCCGAACTGATTGCCATTTTTCATGGCAGCTTCGTAGTTCAGCCCAGGGTGTGTTGAGGGGGCTCTGGAGAGGGCATCCATAAGATGTGCATTTGTTGCTCCATTAGGTCCATAGGGGGGGTAAGTGCCCATGGGATGAACACCTGGCCTCATGCTGCAGGCATTATATCCATTAACCTGTAAACCTGGTTCTCCATACCTTGGCGGATAGCGTTGATGTACACCGTCCTGCTGCTCTGGGTAAAGCGCGGGCCTCTGTTGCCGATACATATCAAGGGGCTTTGGGTCTGATGCATAATAAGGGTGATAATTATCCAGGGGCATTCCTCCGTTACACTGATAGCCGGGGTAAGGGGAGTTCGCCCCATTCATGTAGGCGTTTTGAACATGAAGTGGAGACGGGTAAGGGCTAGTTGGTGTCGGCGTGGGGTACATGCCACCTGCCGTTGAAGTGCTCGGATAGGACCCAGAATGGATAGGGAAGCCTGGATAGCCGGCCGGGTGTGGGGATCCTGGGTATGGGGGGAGGATCTTGGCGTGCTGCTGGTGCAGCTGCTGCTGCTGGTGGACTCCGAGGCGGTGTGGCGATGGAGCCGCTTGTGCTGCCGCTGCCATAGCCCCTGGGATAGGTCCTTGAAAAAAAGTAAGGAGGAGAAAAGGAGTTGTTATATAATTGAAGTATTGAAGGATTGAAGTTATGTCGTAATTAAATCACATATTAATACCCTGAATTTATCATTTCCAAGGCAGTACGTCAAATGGGAAACAAATGATCTACCCACCTGTCCCAGCAGCGCTCTGAGCAATGTTTTCATAAGTGCCAGCCTTGGCCTTGGCCTGCATGTTCTTCTCGGCCTTAATGTCGAGACTGGCATTCTTGTTGGCCGCTGCTTTTTTGGCGTCAAGCTTCTTCTGCCGGCAGGACTTGGCAGGTTCTGAGAGCATGCGGACCTGGCGTCGGAAGGCATTGAGGACCTGTATGGCACCGGTTTTGATCTTCTCTTGCTGGCCTTCCTCACTACCAAATTCGTCCGTACTGGAGGCCTTGTACAGAGGCAGAACATGAAGTTGTTCGTCCTCGGGGATCTTGCCTATGTCCCGATTATCCTCTCTGGTCAAGGTGCAAACCTGAAAGAAACGGGTAGCAGGATGTTTGTCATTGAAATGCTAATTAAAACTCCTATTCTTAGCAAGGACGATCTTCGCATAATCATTATCAGACTTATAATCATAATCAGACTTATCTTTCTTTTATTTAAGTTTGAAACCATGTGTTGATTGCATGATATGTAAGGACATTTATATTGTTTGCGTGTGTGCCTTAGGAGTACATATTGAAACACCATGTAGTTTCCTATGCGTCTGCTTACCACAGTGCTGCCACCCTGCATGTTGTGGAGGTCTCTATGAGCATGTGCACAGAAGTCCATGCAAGCAGTGACCCCAGAGAAAGGGCGGCCATCTTCCTGCCCAAGGCGACAATCTGGAGCTCTGTGTTCATGTTCCACCTACGTAACAAAGTATTCAACGTTGAGACGTTTAGTTCAGTTTGTTAATTCAAATGAATAAAATGATTAAATTAACTGGTTATAAATTGTTAAACTAATTGTGGCAGTTAACAGCAAAATTAAATAAATGCATAGGTCTCATGCATTTTGTATGTGTTGAGGCAAAAATAGATATTTAAACTTGGTATACTGGTAGTATACTGGTTTAAAAAGAAAATGTACCTGGTTAGCGTACGCGTCCGGTGCTAATGTTTTATACATTGGCCCCATTAAAGTGGCTAGGTGTTGTAGATTTTGCTCCAGTCTTCCCTCCTGGAAAAAAATGTTATTTGGTACAATCAATATTAAAGATATCTTATTACTTATAACATGTTGCCACATTTTCGAGAGTTTGACAACATACCTCATTACTATCATCTCCAAGAAGCTTGAATTTCCTTGGAATTTTGCTCCTAGCAAACTTGCATCCATTGTAATACATGCTCCAGGAACAGCCAAACGAGAAGGACGCTCCGCAGGCCTCAGGATTTAGTCCTTGGCATGCACATGTCCTCCTAAATGATAGGGAAGTAATGTGTTAGGATGTTGGGATGTTGTCATAATGAACATTGGAAGAAAAATAACCAAAACGTGTTGGATGATGTTGAATAATATATTTTATCCCCCAAAAAGATTTTTCCAGTGCTGGAAATGTGAAACCTTGGTTCTAAATGATGATGATATTTACATACAGTAGAGTGAAGGTTTCCTGGTGTTTTAAGTGGTAACTATGTGTACTCACTCCTCGTTGATTGCGCAGCGCCTCTGGGTGTGGGCTCCATGCTTGGTTAAAGTGGTGCTCAACTCCTTGTACAGCTGGTCGGCCACATTTCGGTTGATGCCCTCCCAGATTAGAATGACCACGATAATGCAGGAGGTCTCGCACGTATGTCCGGCACGCTGCCGGACCAACACCAGCACCTTCTCCTCATCGCTGCCACGTCGAATGACCTGCAATACACACAGTTGGCGCAAGTTTAAGTATTCCTACTACCAGTTGAGACAAATACATTGGGAAACTTTTTCTTTTTCTTTCTTTCCATTTAGTTATTTAGGCAGACACTTTTATCCATAGTTAATTTATATGCAAGATATTTTTGTGCAGGTAGGGGTAAGGCATCTTGCTCTAGAATACTTACAGGTAGGCTGTGGACATAGGCTGTGGGGATTGAGGCCCGTAACTTTGTCTGTGAGTCGAACACCCTAGCGACTACACTACCCCCTATACAAATGAAATGCAAAACCTTCATACCCATTTGGCAATAGGACATCCTTGTGTGCTCTTCCCCTCCTTGCCTGTGTAAATGACTTTTTCAATTCTAATGGCACGACCAGTTAGCCCAGACCTTTGAAGAGAGGGACAAGCAAAGAACAAGCACAGAACAAGCACAATATGAGTACTGAGTCGTCTTCAACAGCGTGAGTCATCTTCAACAGCATCTCAAAATGGTGCTTTTAATAAATTGATGGTTTACCTTTTCTCCATGACTTCTCGTATAGCCGGGACACTCGGTGCTGCGCCCAAATGGGTGTAATAAGGGCCCTCATCCTTCTCACTGATTTGTTCTAGGTAAAAAAAAGATTAAACATAAGCAGGTTATCAATTTATATTTGACAGTTTAGGATAATAGTATTCTAAGAAAAGTATGAGTATAAAAAAAATATATAGAGACTCACCGACACAGTGACAAGATGCAATGTCATACTGTGTTTTGATAGGAGTGTCTAGTAGGTTCTTTATGGGGGTGTCCAGGAGCTTCATGGGAGATTCAAGAAAGCTCTGGAGGGAAGGCTCTTTCTTCGGGGTGAAGTCATTGTGTCTCCTCATGGGGGCAGAGCTGGAATGGATCCCTGACTCCCCTCCGCCCAGATCTGCGTTGGTTGACAGTATTGTGACAGCCCCTGAGGACTCCACCTTCACCTGAGGAGAATTTAGGGCTAAGGACTTCTTCTCAAACACAGGAGAAAGCTCATACTGCCTGAGGCTTTGTTCCATGGTGGCCAGGATGCTCCCGGGCTTGTTAGTTTGTTTGCACATGGATTGAGTAAACTCCTGCTTGACCTGTGGGCTTCCCATTGCCATCTCTCGCCTCTGATACTCCTGCTGATGTATTCCCGGTGATGCAAATCGGGGTCCATTTTCCATTTTGATAGGTATTGGCCCTTGTTTGTCACCGAGGCTCTGAGGTGGATAAGGTGGTCCATGGCGCTCCTGCCGCTGTAAAAGGTGCATTCGCAGAGCTGCATGCTTCTGATAGTCTCCTTGGTTCCCCCCAGCTCCAGGAGGTAGCTGGTACCCTCTCTGTAATTGAGAACACAAATCTTTCTGCTGTTGCTGCTGCTGCTGCTGCTGCTGCTGCTGCTGCTGCTGCTGCTGCTGCTGCTGCTCTTCCTTGGAATACATCTTTCCTGAAACCTGTTGGTTCATTGTGCCTAATTGTGGTATTTGAGCATTTGGGCGTGCTGTTGTGTTTTGGAAGTCAGGGTGGGTGGGTGGATGGCACTGTACCGAAGGCTGCTGCTGCTGCTGCGCGTGGCATTGTTTAAAGTCCACACTCCCTTGATTCACTGTGCCAAACTGTTGCCTCTGAAGTTGCTGCCTTTCCACAGCGTTGTTGTAGCCAAAAGCTTGCTGAGGGTGGAGGTTGGCCTGTACGGAGTTTCTCCCCTGCTGGTGGGGCTGGAACTGCTGCTGACCTGGATGAGGCTGACTGTGGGGTCTGTAGTTGGGGGACTTGAGCTGCTGCTGCTGCCCTTCAAACTGGGGCGGATGCGACATGGGCCGTTCTAGACAGTGCTGTTGTGTTGGTAAAAATTCGGGTGACAATATTTCCTGCAGGTCTGGGTCTACGTCGTGTAAGTGCTCACGCTGCATGGGAGTGCGATAGCAGTGACTTGTCTGTTCAGAGAGGTTGCACTGCTGGGAAAGAGCCTGCTGCATTGGAGTTGTTTTCGAATTAGATTGCTGCCACTCAGGGGCAGTGTTGTGCTGAGTTTGAGCACAATGAGATTGGGACTGCAATTGCTCCTGTTTAATCTGCTGCTGCTGGAAATTGTTAGACCCTGAGGTGTTATCTGTGAAACCTTCCTGGGTTTGAAAGCGTTGCATTGGGTCTGTTTGCAACATCTGCCCATTGACTTTGGGATTTGGTGGTTGCTGATCTGACTGAGGCCTGTTCAGAAAGTCTTCCCACATATCATGCTCTTGTGTTTTTGATGGCGGACCACTGCTCAAGCGCTGCTCAGATTGAGGTGTGTTTCGGTCCATCCACTGCCCCTGGCCGGTTGCAGTGCATGCTAAGTTGCTGCTCTGCTGGGTTGGGCTATCCAGTCCATTTTCCATCCCAGCATGATGAGACTGCTGAGTTCCTGGTGCGCTTTGCCTGCTTATCGATTTAGGCCCCATAGAGCCAATGCTGTCTGGTCCAGCTCGACACAAGCTCCCTGAACGTTGTTGAAAGTGCTGGATCTGGGGTTGCATTGTGTATTGGAGACCACCATCATTTTCAGATTTATTGCCAGAACCAGGCTCCTCACTCTGCCTCATTCCTTTTAATCCTGGGCTGGGAAAACTCTCAGACTCGCATCCCTTCCCTGTCTGGGGAGGCATGTTATGTTCAGGGAAGGAGTTCTGATTAAACTCCTGGTTTGATTTCTTATACATGCCGTCAGGATTCTTTGGAAAGCATTTTAGATCATTTTGATGTTGTGAGTCGTTGGCAGGTCGCTCTCCACCTTGCCCAAGTGCAAAGTCACGTTCCTGGACAGAGTAAGCTTGCTGCTGCTGGTGACCTGCTTCATGATTCTTGGAGTATCCGTTCACTATATAGAGAGCAGAGTTGTAACCATTTTCATTATTGTGGCCGGGTCTAGGTTTCTGTTGCAGTGCAGCAGGCATCTGAGTTGAATTTGGGTAACCTGAGCTTAAAGGGAGGTGTTGAGCACCTTGATTGGGCAGCTTTTTTGCTAGAGATCCATTGACGGCCAGTGGCAGTGAACCAGATGGTTGTGGTGCAATGGAAACCTGTTCAGGGTAATACTGAGACAGAGTCTTCTCTAAAAGATCACCCGGAGTGCCTTCCATTATTGGTTGCGAGGCTGTAGCACCATTAGAAATGGAAAATGGTTGTCTAGAATGGCCAATAAGATCCCCATTTGAGAAATTTCTGTTTATTTTGTCCAGTTTTGTCTCCTGCAGGGCATTGCAGTCAAAATCTGTCTCCTTTGTCAGCTCAGAAAAGTCTTCTACCAGACTGGAGCTCATATCCTCATTTCCTTTCATTTCAGTATCAATTTTGAGTTTCTTAGGCTGAGGAACCAACAAAGAGTCGTCCGGGTGCGCATGCTTCAGCTCCCCGTTCATGGTGTAAGGCCCTGGACTGAATAGTCCCTGTTCTAAACCGGGGCTGTTGCAGTTCTCTTGGGTTCTTTTCATGGAGTTGACCCCTGCAATAGGCTTGTAATGGGTCCAGTCCTCGTGTCCATTAATCCGCGCTCCATCGGGAGACTGGTTTCCATTGTGGAGTTTGGTAGTATCCGTCGGGTTGGGATGCTCAGTGGTGCCAAATTGTGCTAATATCAGACTTTCTTCCGTCTCATGGCTAGACTGTTCTGTTTCCATCTGGTCTGCTCAGAGTCCATCCACGAAGCTGTCCTCTGCGTCCTGCAAAACACAAGAGAGAGGGAGATGTTAGCATCCAAATAAAAGTCATGCGTTGCTTTTATTAAAACCTAGGGTTGACGTTATTGTTGTGACATCTGTTGTGGATTGCCATGGTTGCCAACAGATGCTGATTGCTACACACTGAGCTAATGTGAATGAAATCATTATTTTTTATTATATATTCATTATTATAGAAGAAATAGACGATAGTAAAAGTTATATGAAATTCAAGCATATACTTCTTCATCCTCTAAAACCTCAAAATCAAACCAAATTGTTTTAGTTATCATGAGTTTGATTTTTATCCCATCAATACATGTAAACAAACACACACACACACACAGACACACACCAATCTGACTTTCCTGGTCAGCCAGGTGAGGGTGTGGGTTCGTGAACCATCTGGGTGAATCTGGGAAGAAGTACCACTTGTCAGATAATTTTGAGCTCCTCATCCCCTCATCCACACCACTTGTATGTTAAATATGGAAATAACGTTCTACTATCTGGTTTCAATGACCCATTGCTGAATTGCAGTTTTGTGCATTTCCATCCTAGGCATGTGGTTTTTAACACTGACATTATTGTGGGCTGTTTGAATAAGGGGAATCATGCATGATTCATGCTATGACTCATTCTTTGGCGGTTACTTGTTAGGCTAGTTTGAGCAATACATCTACTAATTTACCGTTACGCGTCCCATTTAGATTGTTTGTTCCATGCTGTTCGGTTTTTTCTATTCAAAATAAGTATCAAATGACTCTAGTGCATTCCCCATGAAAGAGTCCCTGTTATAGGGATTCCTTCTCTATAGGGACCCAGCCCTTTTCTATAGCTGTTATCAGGCTGTACTTGTTGACCTCGAAATAAGGTTTCATTATGCATGGATGGATCTCTGTATAGTATCTCTGTTTAAGCTGAGCCCAGGAAGGCCTTTAATCCCCATCTTTTCCTAACCCCCATCCCCCCTCCTGCACATGGAAAAATGGTGGTGCGCCATTGATTTTTCTGTGCCACCCTCTTATTATTAATGCATGTCACATCTGCAACATCTGCAAAACAATTACAGTGTAGAGGCTGAAGGAGAGCCGCAGTCTAATCCATCATAATTATGAGTAACGCCTTTGCAGTAGCTCAGGAATAAGGCAACCAAGGATTTCCAAAAAGGTGGGTATTGCTAGGTGGTTCATTGACGGCAGTTAGACTGAAACATTTGACCTATTCAAGTGTGTCTGTGTTAGTTTCAAAGTATGTTTGAGAATGCTTTTTCCTGTGGAAGATTGCCACACATTATCCAACAGTAATGGAAGATCCTGTCATCATTGATATATCTACCATCCCCTTGCAATTAAGAGAAAGACTTAGAAGATTTAACACTGTGCTTTGTCACCAGTATGTTTAACCCATAATAACAGTCCCAAAACAGGGTGAGTAAACATCTGTAATTTAGCCTTTTATGTCTTCATGAGCAATTTAAGTCACTAAACCACTGAACCATAAAGGCCTGCATTTAAACACGTACAACCTTTTTGATATTTGTTCTTTTTGACCATAAAGCTCAGAGGAAATGCATGAGATATGTCTGTGACCACAGAAGAAAAACATGGCCGCCACTACTTTGAAAACATAATTTGTTCCAGATTTATATTCCTACAAAAACGCTAATGTTAATGCAAATTTGCTAAAGGGGGTAGCTATGGACACTGGTCTTGAGGGGAAAATGGAATCTTATTCAAGGAACTGTTATTTCTCCATAGTGAAATAACAGCAGGTCCATTTCATGCTGTTTGAATAGACCAATGCTGCAGATTATTTAACTTTTTGCAGAGATTTAAGAAATGAAGCATTCTGATCTGATCATGACATCTGGAGTATATTAGTTTTCTATGAATCCATCATAAACTGTTTTATTCAAACTGCATCTGTTACTACACGCCTGAACTGTTGTTAAAGACAAACCCAACCAACATCTATCATATGGAGTATAACATAATGTGTGTGAACCTAATAGTAACCGGATTTTTTATATTCTCATACTGTTGAAATTATTTTCAGTTATATAAAACAAATTCCTACAAATTTGTACAAACTTCTGTGGAGGTTGCGACACAAGAAACATTTTTGGTTGGCTGTGGAGAAGAACACAACTTCCAACTGCAAACAACTGTCCTTTATATACAATAAAAAGTTTATTATGTTCCCAAACAGGCATATCTTTTTTGCCACTTATTTCCTTTTAGTTCCTCAAGTCCGTTCGACACATTTTCTTTGGAGCATACTTTCTCACAGAAGGTTTTACATCATTCAGAAGCTTCGCTAAACAACTTCGCAATCTCACTCAAAACAAATACTCCCAGTGCTTACTTAAGAACTCAGACCTCACACTACACAGGCTCGGAGAGTATCAATAAAAAGAAGAACGTTCGCCTGTTTCACACGCTTGGAAGAAGCTCCTTCGCAATCAGACTCAAACCCACTGGCTTAAATAACGACGTACCACCCCATGTCAACGCTCCTCAACGTGACGTTAGCTGTCAAGTGGGCCCCCCTGCTGTGGGTTTTTTAAATCTCCAACTAACGATGCGGCCTGCTTAAGCAGTGGTCCCCGGTCATTACTGCCACGCAGCCAGACAGTCGTTAGCGGGTCAACGAGGGAATTGTAGGAGACCCAAGGACAATGGAAACTTTGCCTGGGTAGAGGGGTTAAGATAATGACAATCTAGGTATTGAGGAGCAGGTGTTCGTGTTGGATTGTGTTTTATAGAAGCATAGATGAGTTTGTATTCTGGTTGGTCATGGCTGTCTTAACACCTTAGACCCACTAGATCATTCTCTTACATAAAAAGGAAACCAATTCAATGTCTATCCTCTTTTTTATTTGCCTTTAACCATCTGTTAAAGAAAGCTTGATAGAAATTGATCAGAAAAGTGCATCCAAAGTTCAAAAAAAGATAAAGATAAAGAAGTGCATCCTGGTCCATAGAAATGTTAGTTAGTAAATAGTTGTTGCAACAACTGTTTTTGCAACTGGGCTGTTGCTAAAAATATATCCTATGGGGGATTACCTACAGTCTTCTAGTAGAAGATGATACAAAAATAACCAAATGCAGTTGTGAACCTCTTTCCATGCCAATGTGACATGTGAATTGGGGCAAGGTATCTAATTATTAACCTTTTATATCCTATTTTAAACCCAATCACTGCTTTGTTATTTTTATTGTGTGTGTGTGTGTGTGTGTGTGTGTGTGTGTGTGTGTGTGTGTGTGTGTGTGTGTGTGTGTGTGTGTGTGTGTGTGTGTGTGTGTGTGTGTGTGTGTGTGTGTGTGTGTATACGAGAGTGATGTAAATGAGTGACAAAAGTCAGGAGGTGAACCAGAGTGCTAGGCTGCTAACAGTGTTAGCTCCAGTCCACTGCGACACTCCAGAGTTTCCAGAGGGCTGCGTGGAGCCAGGCAGCTTGTCACAGTTGGATACACCCACACTGAACACTGAAAAAAGGAGATCTTTGCGAACCTAGAACAAAGCAGGGGAGCCAGCTGAGTGTGTTTGCACATACAAACATACACGGCTCAAGCTTGCCCCGAGAGATTTTCACAATTTGCCATATATTATTATACCTCACTCAAACTTGTGTTTTGGTTTAAAAAGCCTTAAATTGGTTTTTGCTTATGTTGTTTTGTTTAATCTCTTTCTTTGTGCGTTCTGTCTGGTTTTAGATCTTACTTAATGACAATCTGAGTGCTGAGTAGAATGTTTTATTATCATAGCTTTGACAGTGTCTAGTGTAATAATCACCTAGAGTCCTGATCTTAACCGGAATTTAGTGTCTGTTGGAATGAATCGAGTTCAGGCACCCGGCATAAAGTTCTACAACTTCTGACCGGCGTTTAGTATTCCTTCAGCCACTTCCTTCCAATGACCAAACTAACAAACAAACAAACAAACAAACAAACAAACAAACAAACAAACAAATGGTGGCACTGTGTACAAATCTGTCAACCTCTTCCAATGGAGGACAAGGAGAAGGTCCATCTCCCTCCAAAACCGGGTGCCTTTGTTTCGACATGCTTTTGTTGTTGCTGTGCCTCGTCTGCAGGGCCCTCCCTCTGCCTGTCCCATAGTTTTCTGCCCTGTAATTACTCTCTTCTCTCTCTGGGGTCCTCTCCGTCGCTGTCCTCACGTCTGCTCCCCATTGGCCTGAGCAGTTATGAGCTGAGCTGTTAAGGGCACTTGTAAGAAATGTAGACAAGAAACTGCCAATAGGGATAGCCTGTACAGCTATGTGCACCATGACATTTAAACCTAGCTAACTGGCTTTAGTGCTTTAAGGCCTTGGGGTGCCCGAGAGTTGACATCTTGAAGGCAGTGTGATCAATGCAGAAAAACAATAGAGGTGGTTTGGACAAGATGGACGTCCATTGAACCGCACAGCAAGAGGCATTTTCAAGCCTACCTTGAGTGAAATGTGTTCTATAGTTGTTATTACTGCTATGCTGTGGTGTTGTACTATATAGTATTTTGGAGACACTGGCTACCCTATCTCCTCCACCAACATAATTTCCATACCCACACTGAGTTCAATGCACTACACCTTTGTTTTAGACAATTCATACAATGTTTTAGTGCTTTGGGATGATGTGTCTGTCTTATCCCCTCCACCAACTTTACAACCGCAGCAAGTTCAATGCACTAGACTCATAACTTTGTTTATGTGTGTGTGTGTGTGTGTGTGTGTGTGTGTGTGTGTGTGTGTGTGTGTGTGTGTGTGTGTGTGTGTGTGTGTGTGTGTGTGTGTGTAGTGATCCCTGGTAGGGAGGCAGTGAAATAGGAGAGTGGACCCTTTTAGTGGACAGTGAGGTCTATTTGCTGTTGCTTGGCAGCCGTATGTGACATTCACCCATAGCGACAGCTGCTGCTGGGAGACTGAGGTCTAAGCTAGGCTAGCAGGTTGAGACGTGCGGTGTGGGGCGAACGATATGGAACAGCCTTGTAAATCAGACACACGCTTTGCCTCTCAATAGACCCTGCCACGGGTGTGTGTATTTCGAGTGGTTGTTTCCCCTTCTCTGGGCTGAATAGGGCGGTGAATGTTTTCCTGTGTGGCGTCAGGAACACCGGCTTGTACACTCAGAACCCTGCGGACACGTATGGTAGATTAGAGTTGAGAGTAGGCTCTTGCTGTGTAATGGATTATTCATCCATTTGTATTCTTGCAGTATATTTGCACCGCAACCTCTGTGCCTTGCTGGAATCCAACTGTGCAGGTGTGTTAATATTTTAGAAAATAACAACCCTAAAGCTTTGCCAAGTCCGCCTGTCCATGCAAAGACTGATAGAAACCTAGGGGAAGTTGTGCAATATATTAATGAATCCACTGCTCAGTCATTTGGGTTTGCTGAAACACAGACGGGCCTAACACTGTTCCTTATAGCATGCTTGTTGCCAAAACCCAATTTAGTTTTAAAGCAAACGGACACAATGACACTGAATCTGGTATCACATGGTATTCCATTGTGGTTGAACACTCATAGTTCAATTGTGAAACGGACCCAGTAACGTCTCAACAATGCCCCCCTTCCTGTCACGTGAGGAGAGGAATTTTTTCGTCCAGAAGTCCAAGCATTTTGTTGGACAGAGAACAAAGCAAAAAAACACTGATCTTTTTTCACCAGAGTAGTGGGTTGCGATGTGTAAATAAATACATATATATGAATGGCCCTAATGTTTGTTTTTAAGCTGCCCGGCACCGGCTCAAGGCTGGCTCCGGTGTAGTGAAACCTCATCCCTCACAGATCCCTGCAACTGGGTCACATGACTTGCATGCAAGAGCATTTTAAATCCCTCTTGTAATAATAGCGCTCGTCCCACTGGCCTCTGACACTGTTTTCACAACATTATACTACAACTGTCCGGTCGTGTGAAAACAAATTGCAGGGGAAAGCTAAACGATAGCCTATTTTTTAGCCATAGGCTACCGTTGAACATGGTAAACCTTTAAGAATTGAGCTAGCATTGGAAACATAGTATAACTTCTGTTTTTGAATAGTGTTGCCATGCCAATTAATAGCTAACCTCTTGAAGGTGAGCAGATGTTTATCTTGTTTATTCCTCTTTTCCAGAATATGATGCACACAAACAAATCTGGTTAATGCTTAACAAATATACACAGCCAAATCTATACGCAGCCCACAAAACTCACACAAAAAAATAATTAACCAAATTGAAATAATCAATGGCATGATCTGAAGAAGTCAACAAGGCACCATTTGACTGAGTGAAAGAGGAAGAACCCTTCTCCGCTGAATGTGGCAGTTGTTTATTTTTTACTACACTTCCCTGAAGCCTTCGGGGGACAATTGAGTCTTGTAGCGTGACTGGTGGTTGGTCACAATCTGGAGTAATGTGATAGTCCCATGTTTCAGTGTGGACCGTCAAGTGCTGGGCAGCTAACACTGGACAGATGACAATCCAACACACAGTGTCTCATGATACATAAGTAATTAAGAATTACTCTTCATTCTTTGAAAGCACCTCAGATCGCAGTGCATGCCTTCTCCCTCTGAACATGTGACATTCTCTCTCTACCTCACTCTGGTCGTGCAACAATAGGACCCTGTGTCTGCAGCCATTGAACCCCATGCCCCTCTGCAAGCACACACAGCCACACATACATGCACACACACACACACACACACACACACACACACAGTCCCAATAAATGTATAGCCTTCGATGTTGTAACTTTTTCCTCCAATTGCCTTCAACTGTATAATGCTAAACAGTACCGCAACAAGATTATGTTCCAGCAGTGGGTTGAGGAAAACATGCAGTCGACTATTCTGAATTCACTGAATGGAAAGTGTTGCAGCTTAAAACCCTTCTAGCCAACATTTCAGACTTTCTACCTTAAGCTTGCTCCATACATTTCTCCCAGAAACCTCTTTGCCTTCCATCGACTCTTTAAATGACAAAACAAGGAGAAAAAGAACTGATATTGTACAGTTTGTATTTTCTCTAACATGCGTTCACATTTAGATAATTTAGCGGACGCTTTTATCCAAAACAACTCGCAAGCATTCATGCACATATACGGCAGAGTCAACCATGCAAGTCATACACGCATACATATACACATTTTGCTCAGGGACACCTCAACAACAGCAAGGAGTAGCTGGGGATCGATCTAGCACCCTGTAAGTCGACACACTCTTAACTCCTGAGCTAAGCCAACCAGACATTGTTTCAAGTTGTTCATTAACAGTGAAGAACGGTCTACAATTTTGTCTAAAACTGCTTAACATACTTCACCATACACCTTCAAATGAGACCAGAAAGACAAGCCAACTTCTCCCTCCCCTCCCTCAACATTTCCCCTCTGCTGCTGTGTCTACATTAACATATGAATGGGGGGAGAAGGAGAAAGTTTGTAAACGATGTTCTAATTACTGTTTATCTTCTCCACTGTTGTCTTTAGAGCAGGTGAATCACCTGTTTTCTATTCACCCTTCACCTTCAACCATTGACTTGAAAATTGGTGACTCAGTCCAGCATTTGTCACACAGTATACCTTTTTAGAAAGGTTGGTTGATGTAAAGGGTGTGGTTGAACTACAGGAGGATCTCTGGACCATACAAGCTTTGAACATGCAAATAGAGCAACGGTAAACGATAGTAGCTCCTGTTTTACAGTGTGTGGGGAGTGCAGAGCGTAAGTAGGTCAATACATGGAGACTTCAAATAGCCTCTTGTTTTTGTTTTTTTTTGCTGGAAAGTTTCAGGAAATAAGCATAGTCAGTAGAGTGCAGCCACTCGTTTGAAGTTAAGAAGCAGCATTGTGGAAAGGCTCTGGACCAACTGCCAGTGTGACTCAATCTTTGTAGGCAGGTAGCACAAGGCAGTTTCCTGTTGATGGCTGCTCTGTGGGCCAGTCACACGATGGTGAGTCGATAATGGCTGCGTCACATGACGGCCTGAAGCAACAGCGACTGATTTCTCTCTTTTGTCTCAAACATCCTCTCCTTTCGTTCTCTTGGCCAACCTAGAAACACACAGGTTGGACCAACCGGGTCAGCCTGCTGGCTGTAGATAGAATTCTCTCCGTTACAACATAGTGTTTGTTATCTCGACTAGATTGTTACATGTCACCGGGTTTAATCTGTCTTTTGAAATGACTTGTGTCTACTTCAGAAACCGTCCAATCCGGTGGCCCCGCCACGTATGTTTACATGGTTCATAAAAAACAAAAGATCTTTCAAATAAGTTTCTAGGTATTCTTTGTTATTTGGGTTCAATTCTTTCATCGGGATCAGAAGATGTGATAGATTACCCAGAAACCACAGGGCATATACACTTCTGTTTTTAATTTCTCCCCCAGAGAACCTCCCCCACAAGCCCTGCAAGGATCTGTACAATCCTCATGGCTCTTTATGTCTAATCTAAGACAGATGTCCCAGGCTGCAGGAGATTCCCCCTATAGTCCCTCTGCTTTTCTGTCAATGCCTAGTATACCCTGCCCTTTGGGCTGCTTTGAAGCAAATGGGAATTGGCGTTTGTAAGTCATCTTTCTTAAATGTGCATAACTTTTATTACTAAAAAAGTATAGAGTTATCCAACTGATTTATATCTGGGAAAAAAAATACATTTACTTTTGAGTGCTACATTGAGACCACAACATTAAAATACCATCTTATCATTGACAGAAACCCCCCAGACTAAGAAAAACATAATATATTTAACATAAATACCTTTATCTACTCTTCCTTCCTCCTCAAATTCTTAAATGTGCATGCCGCTATGAACTATTCCTTCTCAGCAACATTTCTTTGTGCCGCTGCATTTGAGTTCAACCTATCAGGAGCCAGTGGAAGGGTAGTTAGAACCGGACCATCAAATCGAGGAGTTCAGGGGCATCCAATGTCGAGCGGGTCAATTGGCTTAACGATCAACTTAATACACTTTGGTACAATGGTGGACTTCTTATCAGGCTTACAGAGTTAGCTGGCCGATGCAGATGGCTTACAAGGTGGTTGCAAGATTGGTTCCTACAAACTTTAGGGATTGATACCAGGCAGAGTTTAACAAAATCGAATTATTCACGTGAATGCATGCAATGTTTGCATGTATGTAGGCCTATATATGTATATAGATATATTTATATATTTAGTTTGCACACACTTGCAGATTCTGAGGTGCGGTCCAGGTGTTTTCACTTGGGACGCGGTTCAACACTGCGCGCGTGGCCGGGGTCGGGTGTTGGGTTTGCGTGCACGGCCAGTTTAAAACACACATGCGAGCAGCTGCGGCTCAGAACAAGCCAGCTTGGTCAAAATGATTTCAACTTCCAAAGCGAGAATCCTCTATGGCAAACCGCT
The DNA here is from genome assembly GCF_031168955.1 of Gadus macrocephalus. Lineage (NCBI taxonomy): Eukaryota > Metazoa > Chordata > Actinopteri > Gadiformes > Gadidae > Gadus > Gadus macrocephalus. Next base: position 15,585,924 of record NC_082384.1, read on the forward strand.
ACGTGGTCTGGCGCATCCACTCCATGAAATTGCCTCGGTGCTTTCTCCACAGGAAAACAACGGAGTGGGTCGCACAGGGAGTCCGATGATGATACAATCGGTAAGACTAGAAGAGCAAATTAAACAGCCTCCAAAAAACAACTGACTTCTCCCTGCCGCCTTCTGCAACCATATGCGCCTGATGTGGCTAGCCAGGTCAAAGGTCCCCGCAGCCATAGCGGCAGGCAAGAGGCCCCTGCACTGTGGTAGGGAGTAAAGGGCTCAAGAACATGTTGAAAGTGCTTGAGCCATGGGACGCATTTATATCCTGCACAGACAGCTATACCTGCCTTATACAACACAACAAGAGAACACGTTGACCGGTCAGAAAGGCCTTCTCGTGGGCTGACTACAGACCGTTATATACAAATAGATTAAATTGTAGACTGTTGACGTTAGGTGGTCTTGATTAAAAGTCCTTGCAGCAGTGTTGATGTTATGTTGCATGGACTGGTTCTGTTTCACAACACTGCTTGTTGCTGTGCTCTTAAGGAATGTCTTGTTGCTGAGTCTGCTGTTTTTTTTGTTGAACAGACTCTTTTTGAGATTGCAGGTGACCTACAAAGAAGCTTCTAGATGAACCAGTCCAACCGCTTTTATTTATGTAAGGTTACTCCCTTACAGTTTGTTTTTGTCAATGTACACAGTGTACATTGTGAAATACACGGTTATGACAGTAGTGTCTTATTATAGAGGAGTATCTTTGGAGCATGACATAATCCTGCACAGACATATCTTCACAAGCATTCACTTTTATTGTGTGACAACAACAGCAAGCCTTGGAGCTTGGCGTTTACTTAAGGTGACCGATCCAGGGTTTTTTCAAACTCCTTTCCCTGAGGGGTCAAACCTCGTAGTAGAACAAAGTTGTTCATTAGCTTTTGTTAACCGGTAGACATTGGCCTCATGTTATTCTACCCATGGTCCCAGTCAATGGAAAAAAATGTCTTGGAGTCTAAAAAAACCCACACAAAACCTTGTCCAAAATTGCCCCAGTGTGGCTCAACACAGTAAGACCAAACATATACTCTGTGCATTCAGGCTGCATCACACGGAGGCTCTAATTAACAAGTTGTCAGTTGAGCACACAAGAGCCCAGCGGTAAACCCGTTCACCTGCCTGCAGCCCATCCCCTCCACGGCCCTCTCTTTATTTCTTCTCCCCTCATATGGTTCCCGTGCGTCGTTATTTTTCCTCCCTCCCACCGACCGACCGAGTACCCAACCACCTTCCTCCTTTGTCTGGTGCTGCAGTCAATATATCTGACTAACTTGATGAACTGTGCACATTGCAAAGTTAATTTCTTTCAGAGAGACCGGTAGCCATGGCAACCATCTTATTAAGGGCTCCGCAGCCCATCTGCTCTAAACATTACCCGAGCACGGCTGACTTCGTAGCCTGCCTAGCTCTCGCCCCCAACCCCCACACCCAGCGAGCTGCGCTGTGCACATGTGATCTACACATTGATCCGTGCCGGGGAACAGAAATCAATAGAGACACATATGCATGAAGCTCACATTTGCAGTTTTTGAAAACGGAACGGTTAATTAGCACTGAACCCTACCGTGAAACCCTCTCAAGTGGGAGTGGGTTTTTGGTTTGTTGCTGTTGAAATGTTTATCTTGGGTACTTACAGTTATTTGGTAGATTGGTTCGAATTCAAGAAGCTTTCAATTCCAATGAATGAATGGGAGACGGACGCTAAAGCTAGCTGGAAAGGAATTTTCTGTATCTGGGTTACTCTTTACTCTCTTAAGTAATTATTAGCTTCCTTATCTGGCTCTGTGCCTACTACAGAGAACACATATTTCCCTGCACTCATGTTCCTTGGTGATGGCCAAATCTAGTACACTGGAAACAAAGGTGGGACCATAGCCAAACCAATTTGACAATCGATAATGCAAATGCTACCATGGATTAGTTTAAATTAGATGTTGAAATGACATGAAAGTCTTTGCCAAATCAATTCGCTAATGAAAGTGCAGATTCTTTCAGTTCGATTTTGTAATTACACAATATAATGCTATATTGTGTAGTGATATAGTGGCTTGGTGGTATAATACAGGCTTGGTTTAAAATGTGTGAGTAAATAACAACACAGTCAGCCGTGCCCGGGTAATGTTTTTTTTCCGCTAGCGGTCTCCAAGCAGCTTGACCCGAGAGTCTCTGTTGCCGTGCTGCCGGTTTCCCTCCAATAAACTCGGGGAGTCATGTGACTTATTGAATGGAGGTCACCGATCCCCCTCTTTTAAAGGGAGTCAGGTATAGGCCTACTCCCAGACTCCCTTTAAAAGGGAACATCTGGGAAAACCAGCCTCCCGCAAATCTACATGGATGATCGAATGTGCGCCAGTGAACAATTTTTCCATCTCTGGACGGTGTGTTTAACAAACAGCCTTGTCATTCGCCGGGAGAGAGGGATTCGGATAGGCACCAGCTGCTGCTGCACAAATGCATTCCCCGGTGGAAACCTAATATTGCGCCGGAGCCACTTGAAGCCTTCAGAAGCAGTTAGTGATGTCATTCAAGCCCATTGGTAGGGTTACGCTTTTTTGAATGACACTCGCGGCCAGCTGTCTTTCTTTGTGCTGTCGTCGCTTATTTAGCCACCAGGAGGGAGGCCACGCAGGCCTCAGCCTTTTCAATCACAACCTCTTAAGAAGCGATAAGAACTTTATCTGACAGCCATTTTTTTTTGAGCGCCCCCCCCCCCGTGAAAGAAGGAGAGCGGTCGAGGTGCGGTGCTCCTCCCTTATGTGTGTCCGTCACAAGGGACCTTTGCCCATCACTTGAAAAGCTGCATTAGTTATGGAGATTCCTCCCCCTTCAGATCTTACCCTAAATGATCTTAGCAGATTACTTTACTTGAAAGGATGCGTTGAAACCCAAGCAGCCCAACAAAAAAGCTTTCATCACCCACTGCATAGCCCACAATAACCCCCCTGAACCCTGAAGAGCTTTCAGAATTTTCCTAATTTCTTTGCAACTGTTGTTGAAATCACCTTAAACCAATGTTTTTAAAGGCATACCGTGGTTTGTCTTACTGTGACCAAAAAAGGCTTCACAGTATGAAAGTTTGATTATGGACCCTGTGGATATTCATTGGTCTATATTCTGTTACTTTTGCTTAATATAGAAATATAGTTTGTTTATTTTCCGATACTGTTCCCGATCTGCTTACAAATAAGCTATACTTTAACCGTACAAAACTTCCCTTGAATAAGGTTTTCTCAATGGAGAAAAACTGAATTGAAATAGCCCTGAGAGGTTTAAAAACCATCGACAATGGTGACTGACTTTATCGTTAAACCTTCTGTAGTCATTCTACAAACGTAACCCTGATCACCTCACCCATCTGCCCTCCGATCTAAAAACGGTTCATGGTGAAATGTATGAAGTTTTTCCTCGAACTATAACTTTGTTTAGGCCTTTGAAGGCATACACCTCATAACCTGCTCCGAAGCTGCCGGCTCCATTGTTGACAAGTTAGTCCCTTAAAGTTGAGCTAACTCTGCGGCGCCAACGTTTTTCTCATCTGGTGTCAGAACCGGTGTCTGCATTCAGACAGGGCCGCGACATCAGGAGCTCACATGACCGGGAGGCGCCCGGACAGCGATGATGCTGTGCGCATCGGGGAGCGCCGCTTGCGTAATGGCTGACTCGGTATTGCACTACGGAATGCCAGAATAGTGTTTGCAAACAGAGCAGCCACGTGCGACGCTCACGTGGAGGGAAAAGCCTTCCGAGTCTCCTGCCCTTCTCTCTCCTTTATTCACTAACCACGTTTAAGTTTTAAGAGGTAAAGCCTGAGGTAAAGCATGACATCCATACATATTTATATGTATACTCGCCAGGACCAAGAAACCATTTGTTGTTATCCCGTGCCACTCTAACCACCTTATCGCCCGTGTGATATAATCACAGGGCCAGGCCAACACAGCAGGACATTGGTCATCCCGGTTTAGATTTGGAATCTGCTTTGGCATTTGCATTTCTTTGGTGTCTTAATAGGGGACTTATTTGGCAGTTGGTTTAGGTGTGAATGCTTAAGAGATTAAGAAATGCATCCACAAAATGTTTCCAATATTTTAGTTGCACTAAATAAAAGCTTTTGGTCCGATCATGTTTTTCACTAAAGGCACAAGGCTGTATAATCTACCTCTCAGTATATTTAATGGATGTATCTACAATAAACTGTTACAGGTTCCTACTGCATCAGTCTCCCAGTGGGTCACTGCATCTCTCCCTCTGTACAACCCAAACAACAACCCCCGTTAGAAGGAAAGAAAGAAAAAATCAATATTTAAAAGATCAATACCACACAATAAATAGCTCGCCATTTTGTCTCAAGGTGCAAAACTCCACAACCAAGGCAAGGCCATGCGGCAAGAGGTAGCCCGATCTAAAATGTCCAACTCAACCGTCTCAGAGTTAAAAAACAACAACAAGGCAATGCGGCAAGAGGTGGCCCAATCTAAAATGTCAAACTCAACCGTCTAAGAGTAAAAAAAAAAAAAAAAAACAGGGCAAGGCCATGTAGCAAGAGGTAGCCCAATCCTAAATGTCCAAATCAACTGCCAAACTAGTTGTGTTTCCTTTCTTAGACCGTGCCCAAGGGGTCGAAATATGATGCGTGGGCTCAAGTAAAGGAGGAGTGGGGTCAGGGGTCAGTGGGAGCATTGTCAGTGGGCTGCATTGTTGTTGAACGCTATGGCAACTGGACATTCTTCCCAAAGGTGATATTGTCTCTTGCTCTTGGAGTAACATAAAAGGATCTTCAGCCACGACCAGGGAGAAGACTGACCGCTAGGCTTTATCAGTGAGTGTGGATAGATGTGAGCAGCTTGATTGATCTGTAGGTGCCCCATCCCCCCACCGGAGCTCCCCCTGCAACCCCCCATTGGAGACGCACTCACTCTCGACGTTGCTAGGGTTGATGTAGCAACAGTCATGTCAGGATACCATGGAAACTACGGAAACCATGTCACTGGGAAGGTTGTGGTAGTTTGTACTACACTAATGATGTAACCTGTGAATAACCTCCCAGCTGGTAATGGGGGTTTAAGGCTTTGCTACTACTACCTGGCACGTTAATTTAAACATTTAAACAGCAAGTTTGTTAAAAGCCGGTCATATCAAATCCTCATATCAATGTAACTTGCAATGTGCCTATAGTAGATAGGGTAATCCAAAGCAATAGAAAGAAGTTTGCATTACAATACAGCAAACACCCTCCTCATTGACTGATCACAGTCTCCTAAAGAAGCATGGCAGTTATTAAAAAAGGTACAGGTGACTCAGGCACGCACAAGCACTCACACACAAACTGAAAAAAATTAAATTGTTAAGCTAACCCGTTGAAACAGGTTACCCTAAAAAACGGATCTCTTGTGTCACGTGCTCCCGGCGAGTTGGGGCGGCCGAGCACGCCCCCGCCAACTCTCTGGTGTTGACACTACACACTCAATAGCCATGCGCGTCACATCAAAACAAAACCATGCCGTAGTCTTACAACGAATGACCATGTGACGGGGATAGTTCAGAGCTCGCAAAGATGTAGCCCAGTGTTATTACATTGCAATGTACCTCATTTCTTATAAAGGCACAACATGCTCCGAATAACAAATTACCCGCAAACCCTAACCAACATAATTAATGCAGTTTAGAAACTCAAGGTTTTTCATAGATAAAATGCTACCCTGGTGGTCGTTTGCAAGGCCGTGTACCATTTTATTCTGTTCTGTGGAACTCCACTGCCCTGTCCCTACCCTATATACTGTAGGTCCTCTGTCATTTATTTCACCAAGCAGTGATCTCATGTTACGCACTGTAAATGCATGAGAATGTTAATGCATTAGGGATTTTTACAACTAAGCTCAACTATTAGGCCATTTAGACCACCTGATGACCCCCCTTCCAGGCGTTTCTTGGTTAGCATTTAACTGCAGGCCTAACTGGGGCTGGAATACACAAACCAAATACACACGGTTTAAGATGGTATCTATCACAATCTCCCACCATGATGTCAATCTAAAGGATGCATTCATTGACCACTTTACAGTGTTATTTAAAGTGCCAATGGTAATGACCTATTAGTTACATGTGTGGAGTCATTAACTAAATCAACAACAACAACAACAACGTCGCCTCTTTAGTCTATTTCAAATCAAATAATCAGTTATCATGAAATGTATGAATAATCCTCCTGGGTACCTTTTATAGCATTAACATTCCATTTGTAAGCTTACTATTTGGCAGTTTCAAGGCTGTAGATTCACGACACTGACCTAATTGCACACCAGAGTTGCACACAGCAGGAATACTATCATTGCACTCTATCATACGTTATACTCATTCACTATACTCTATCTACTATATCATTAAGAAGTCAGGAACTCTTATCACAGAAGTAGGTCGCGTATAACAATAAAAATGTTAACTTCCCATACTGTTTTGTAAATTAAAAGATGTACCTCATATTCTACAATGCTAAATGTTTTAGAAACAGTCTGTCAACTTTGTATGAGAAATAAGATCTACTGTTCCTATGAAGTTAGTCAACTTTGCATTTCCCCCCCTGGTACCAAAAAAAACAACAAGCCATGCTAGATTCCCCCCATCAAATGGGGCAGTAGGATAGGGTTTCATTTCCTTTAGCCCTTTCTGACCTTGACCTGCTCTGTGCCCCTTGCTATAATATTAATTCTCCTTCTTCCACTCTCTTCTTGTCTTCATGCCCTCCTTGGGACCGGAGCTGCCTTTGTGTCTGCCTGTCATTTGGGGGTGATCACGATGAAAGCTGAATCAGGGTGATGCACAAAGCCAGAAGGTATTGCTGCCCCCCCCGACACACACACACACACACACACACACACACACTGTTACCAATGCTATGTATTTGTACAATGTAAACTTACTGCTAACATTAGCAGATCTAGGTAGGCTTTTATACAAATGTTTTTACACTGCTTCTTTATTGATGAGTAGGCACCAAGGAGAAGAGCACTGTGGATCATGTTATATAAATAAGTAAGGCTTCCACTAGCATTATTATGCATATCTCCTGGTAAATAGAATTAGTTATTTAAGGGACATTTTTAATAAGTTATGAATAATATGTCCCATATTATTCTAAACATTATGTGACATAAGCACGCAGGAATAAACACTAGATTACTACTACAATATACACAGTACTCTTTTCTAGTAATAGGGCAAATAAAAGGAAATCTGAGATAGAAGCACACCCTACATAGCTACTGAGATACATCAGTAATAGTGCTTCAGAGAAAGAAAGAAGAAAATGAAATCCTTATCAGGCAGTCTAAGCAGGCCATTTTCTGTTCAAGAGGCATTCCAAAAAAACAGCAAGTGTGCACAGTGAGCGCGGCGCTCGTGGAAACACACGCTGAAAAAGAACCAACCCTCTCACATTTACAAGGTATGAGAACAAGAGAAAAGAGAATGAAAATGGTCAGCCATGTTGGAAGAGCTTTATGAAATAAGCCTACTTCTCATTCTGTTGCCTGAACGGTGGGGGGAAGTGCCTTGGCTTTAAAAAAAAGAAGAAGAACGAAACCCTCCCAATCTATGGAAACATAAAGAGCAAAAGAGCTCAAACAGAGAGTATACACTCTGAGCTATGAAATCCTTACCTCTTTCTGTGTCCTCCCACTTTGTAGAAAAATCCAACAAAATCGGCCGGTTCTGTTCTCTAACAAATCCTAAAGGGTAGCCATCTTGCCTCCTTCTGTTCTTCTATGAAACAGACCATACTCCACATCAATATTCATGGAGACCAGTCTGACGTCGCCGCTCACCATCAGGAGTAGCCCGGGTGTCGCTGTTGGTCCGGTCGGTGAAGCAGCCCCGTGTGCACGTCCCTCTCTCTCACTCCGGCGTGTAAAGAACAAGATAAAAAAGGGAGAGAGAGAAGGCTCCAAAAAGGGAGAAGAGTGGACTTGCTTGTGGGGAACAGCCTCCACTTTGGCAAACTGAAAAATAATCACCAAATCACTTTCCTGCTGAGCCTTTCCCACACAAAGAGCCAGGTTTTCTCCCCCCCCCCTATCTCTCTCGTCTCTCTCTCTCTCTCTCTCTCTCGCGCGCACCCTCTCTCTCTCTACACACTCCCTCCTTTTTTTTTCTCTCTATCTCCCCTCAGCCGCACACAATAGTGCACACTATGACAGCCGTTCACAAGACCCGGACTGGATTCCAATCCAGTGCGGCCCCCAGACTCCGCCCACCAGAGACCTTTAAATTGAACATTGCACTGGTACTGTCTGACTGGTCGAGCTGAAAAGGATGTCCCCCCCGCTCCCACCGCCCCCACCTCCTCCCACTGCTCTCAGACAGGAAGACAAGTGACTAAGGGATTTTTTTCCCTTCCATTCTCTCTTCTCTTCTCGCTCTTACTCTCTCATTCTCTGCACTTCCTGGTTATTCAACTATGTTCTCCCCGAGCTGCCGTACGTTAACCCCCCCCCCCCCCTCTCCCTCCCTCACTGGGGCGTTCCGGTGTTGACTATATGGAAAGATTTACCGGTCGCCATCATATGCCTTCCAGACGCGCCGGTTCTACCAGTCAGGCTATGTACTTAACTCCCAACAGCTTGTCCCGGGCAAACGGCCTTGCCCAACCTTTCTTCCTGTCTCTTTATCTTTCTCTCCCTCTCTTTTTTCTTTATGAAGTCGGCGGCTGAATCTCCTCTGGTCTTGTGTGTGTGCGTTGGTGTGTGTGTGTGTGTGTGTTTAAAGCCGTCATGCATTCAGCCTTCGTTCCCAGCGCGGGCTGGGGCCAGCTCTCTGTTGACGTCGGCCACGTGGGGCCGTGCATCGGGGCGCCAGGGAGCAGGTGGGCGGCCGTGTGTGTTTCCACACCGCTGTTTAGCTGTTGGATTACTGCACCAAAAAAGTAGGGGGACGTGCCTGGCTTCTACACAATCATAACACACACGATACCGTGGTCACACCCTGCCCCTCCTCTTCCCCCCCGTCTCTGCACTTCACCAGGTCGTGCACTGAAATGCATCTGAAACAAACTCACTCCCCTCATTTCCGTATGGTTTATAACGCCGGGTGCATGTCTTTTCTATTCTTTAATCAACCCTGTAGACTTGAATGTCCTGTGTAATGCGCATCATATATCGATTGTTAATAGTTTACTATGTCGGTTGCAGCAGGACGCAGAGAAAGGCAAGGGGATTGGAGCACATGTGTGCTTTGTGGCTATCATTTGTTTGAAATTTGGTGGCCCCGAGCCTCTTATCTCTGAACCCAAGAGCCCATGGTATGCACACACACAGCCAAGATTCTATTTAGTCCTGGCTCCTTCTTTCTCTTTTTTGTATTTTTTTCTCCTTGTATAACAGTCCAGTGGGGAGGGGGGGGGGTGGCCCATTTTAAACTTTAAAAATGGGCCTAGGTTTTAAAAATAAATAAATAGGAATATCCCCACCTCTTTCTTTTTTGCATTGGGTTTCTGCTTAGCCTCACTGACATTTGTTGACTCAATAGTTTCAGGCTCTGAGCAGAGAGAAGGAGATTTGTTTTGAGCCGGTGTGGGGGGAAGGGAGTCAGCCAGTGACAGGGAGGCGGAGCCTGGCTCTCTCTCTCTTCTCTCACACACACACACACACACACACACACACACACACACACACACACACACACACACACACACACACACACACACACACACACGCGCGCGCGCACAAAGACAGAAGAAGGGTTTCCACTCTGACCTCTAGCTTTGCAGAGTGCGGTTTCTATTTATGCGGAAGCGCCGTGGATGGCTGCTTCTAGTTCTGCATTATCTTCAGAAAGAAAGACGATTAGAAATGAGACGGAAAAATGCATTTGAAACCCTAAAGAGTTTCGTCAGAATGCACCACATAAATAACACAGGTTATTATATTCTCAATTATAACCTTGTAATCTTTAAACACAGAAGCCTTGAGATAAACCACATTCTTTCTTTGGTGTCCCAGGCACACCGGTTGGGTCTCCTTCCAGACACGAGAGTGTTGGAACATATCAGAGTTTGTCCAACAGTGTGCAAGGGGATCATTAGTAACAGGAGAAAGAGGTGATGTCAGAGAGAGCCAGAGAGCTCCCTGGAGAATAGACGTTAGCCCGGCTCCCGCCTGCTCCGCTGACCCCTAAGACAGCGTGTGTGTGCGTGTCTTTGTTTTGCAGGCTGAATGGTAACTACAGCCTCTCTGTCTGCATTGTCACAGGTTGGCTTGTCACCACACATTTGCCTATTTAAATCCCTGCATCCGCCCTCCCCCGCTCCAAAAGCAGTTAAAAATGAAAGTCCTCAACTACCTGCAAAAACCTCCTCTTTCTCTAATTTTCAATAAAAACGGCTCTTAAAATGCCCCCGAGACATCGCAGCAAACTGAATCTTTTCGTGGAAGAGCTGCGCAGATGGGGTTAAATCTACTGGTGGGTGTAGTCATGAGTTAATGTCAGTGCATAAAATAAATCCTCTCTCTCTACACGTGCATCTTTTGGCGAATGCCGAAATATACAACTTCAACTTGCTTGTACAAATCTTTTGAAACATCAGGATGCCAAGTGAGAAACGGGTTGGATAGCGTAGTGTTGTCGATGGTTACAACAGTGTACCGTGACACACATGATAACAGTAGCCGTAACACAATGATCATGTGTATTGTTTGTGTAATAATACTATTACTACTACTTCTACTACTACTAAACTACTAATGATAGTGTTTATTTAGATGGCATGCCTGATGGTGTTCAACAACCACTAAGGCTTTTGGAAGTTACACAGATTCCATGAGTGAAATACAACGAATAATCCTAAATAAATTACTCCTTGCGGTTTACCTTAAAACAACTAGGGGGAGGTACGCTCTAACAGAGATTCGCGGCTCGTTAGAGAGCTACCTTGGCGTAAATCACGCACTATCTGGGTTTCCTAGCTTAGTGGGGATGGGAGGGGAAGCCCTTGGTGGGGACTTGAGGAGGAGGGGGGTCGTGGAAGGGGGAGGGGGGGGGGGCTGCTGTCTCCCTCTTCTGCCAAGTTAGGCCTTCTAGTGATTTAGGGCAATCAAAATACAGGCACACTTGCCACCTGACTGAATTCACACCTCGGCACAAGCCGGGCTTGGGTGGTGGATTTAGAGCCAACTGTTTATCTGAGGGGTGCGAGGGTCAGCACGTATAGGGCCTGCTGGTTTCGTTATCTTAACACCGATGATTTACAAACCAAAGCCACTGTGCTGTGCAGAGGAACTCTTTGACTCCTTCGCTTCCATAGGAACCTAGCAGTACCATCACGTTTACATTTTACATCTTAGAAGCTGAGACGGCCCGGATAATGACCAACTAGTGCCATATCAAATACGGTTAACCATGTGGTTCTTTAGGAACATTAATCATTCTGTGATATTTTCTAATGGGTTCTCAGTCATTAATCCCACAATTATAAGTGATCAGTCAGCCGTCGGCCTACCTTCGCTTTGCATTACGCTGCATTGTTTGAGAACCCCTGATGCTCTGCCTTTAATAGTGGCTATTATAGCACATTAGGAAGTATTTGCTTCCTAACTCATGGTGTGTACCTCAATCCTCTTACGCCAGACTTCCGAGTCGAAAGTCGAAGATCTCCCAGCTTTCTTGCAGCATTTCTCTGAGGCACGGCCCCTTTCTGTCTTCAACTTTCGTAAATCTGAGAGTAGACCGAGAGCAGTGATGAAAAATGGATGCGCCCGGGAAGAGATGTTTTTTTTTTGTATTTGTACCACGTTGGTCATTGTAATGTTGATTTTTTTTTTGCTCTTACACACTTGATTACATTGCTACTTTATTCCGGTCAACAATTTATATATTGCATGGTCTTGCTGTGCGTGCAATACAATGTAAAGTTGTGTTGTTTGGTTTCGGGCTGGTTTGCTAAAGAGGCTAATGTAGCTAACAATAAAAAACGACTAGCCAATTTCATGACACAATCACAAAGACGAACATGAACGCTATAAATGCTTGAAGACCGGAAATAACGTCAAAAGTGCAACTCGGAAGGCTGACGTCCGAGGATTCAGGAACACACCATCAGCTCACAACTCTGCACTTCACTGCTTTTTATGGCTACCACCCTGGAGGATCATGGTCGTTGGAGTTTATTCAGAGTTCATCCCGGCCCAATCACCGGCGCAATTAGTTTGGAGCGCCGGAGGCAAATTACAACCCCCTGCAGGCACAAACACACACACACACACACACACACACACACACACACACACACACACACACACACACACACACACACACACACACACACATATAGAGCCACATAAATTACGTGTGACGAGTGACTGGATATCCACCTCTCAGGCCAATACACAACAACAGGGTGGGTAAGATGCGGGCTACTGTTGGCCCACCCTCCCGTACTTATTTTACAGGACAAGGGAGAGTCGTTAGTGGGGCTCTCGCGTGGCCGTATTGTTGAAGAGACCGCAGGGGTCCTGGGTGAGGAGGGTAGGGGGTGGGAGAGAATTCTAATGGTGGTGGTGGTTAGAGAGATTGAGGGAGAGAAAGAGTGTGATCTAAAAGATTCTGCACAAATAATCGCAGAAGATATGGGTGTGTGAAAACAGAGAATTACATTGTTTCTACAGGCTTTCACTGGACACCTGCGTTGCCTTTTGTTTAGCGGCTTCTGCGGTCATCTGCGTTTGTTTTCCTCCACAGTTCTCATGACTTTAGGCCCATCTTGCTCGCTATCCTGATATCAGTAGCTGTCGGGGTTGTCGCTACCTAATAGTTGACTTGAGGGCCCACCGTGGGCCCCCAGCAGTGTGGGATAAGGCCAATCAGTGGCCCACCGTTGTTCCACGGGTGACCCACTGATTCTGGGAGGCACTTTCCCGCACGTTTGTCTGCAGGTGCTTCTGTCCCTGCCGTCACAGCCAACCCCCAGCCTCCCAGCCAGAGCCTCCATACAACAGGCCTCTATTGAGCCTGGGAAAAACCCTGTTAACCAGCTGTGTGGAGCGGATTCTCCTCCTACTCTAACCTATATGATTACTCCAGGAGCTCTTGTGACCAACACTGCTGTGTCCTGCCAGGGGCCAATATGCTGTAGGGTGGTTGTTGTTTTACTGAGGTACAATGCCCTGGGTACACACGTGTGTTTGTGAGTGCAATGTTGAGGTACTTGGATGTAATATTGAAAATTCGATATCAGCATTTTTATTAATTTGTCTCTATTTTCACTCACTTTATTTTTTTACTAAAAGGCTTTTTTAAAGGTTAAATACTACTGTCAATAAGAGATATGTTAAGAGACCAAAACCGGCTCATCAACCTTGGCTTCGTCTCAACTAACAGGTTTATGAACCGAAGGGTGGAAAGGTCCCCACACTGCCACCAGAAAAAATAGATGCTTCCTTATGAATTATTTCAATACTTTTACTCGAGTAGGAGGTAATTAATTCCACAGTGACAGCCGAAAAACTGACCCATTCCTCTCTCAAGTCTTCATGCAACAGAATCTGTTTGTACCCGCTACAGGGAAATCACAGAGGTTTCCCAGGATTGTTAATCCTAGGAAGTGTCCAATACTAGTGATAGAACATGCAACCCATAGACGATAAATGTAACCGCATCTTGGGTCGGGGCAGACAGTGACCCCTAGTGGTGGAGTATGAGAAATTTCAATTGGTATATGGTGCTGTATATTTGATACAGGAATCGGAGATTATAACAGGTCTTTATGGCTTTTCCAGCAGTTGGAATTTTATTGTTTTTTTGTTATTTCGAAGCAATAAAATAATTAATGCACATGCTTTTTTTAAGGTTAATGTATATCGGATCAAATTATTCCATTTTACAATCCAACACTAGTTTGCAGGATAGAGGCTTCTGTGTTCAAAGATTAAGAGAGGTTATTTTAAGTAGCATTTGTAAAAACGTTTCATTCTTAAAGATGAAACTCTACTTGTATGCTAACAATGACCAAAGGAAAACCATATTGTATTGAGTTGTTCCAGATCCACATGCATTCTTCTGGTTCATTTCTATGGCTTCATAAAAACAGAACACAGCAGCAGCAGCCAACTATACTTCCTCTTCTGGGGTTGGAGACCCTTATCTTTTAACCCTAAGTAAAGAAGGCCTGCAGGAGTTTTCATTTCATAATTATGAATATATGTATTTTTTCAGTGGATTGTATATTCAGAAATAATCCCATGTATGGGTAAGAGGGTTGGGGTTTCTTCTTTCATCAAAAATTTAGTATCGTTCTTTCCTTCATATTTTTGATCACACAGTTATCAGCAAATAATTCTAGGAGGATCTAAATGCGCGAGCATTTTATTTTCTCATCGCATGCCTTCATAATCTGATGCCACTTCTGGCACCAACATCTCGCACTCCAAACGGTGACACACTTACAGTTGACTCATGAGCATGTGAGTCAACTGTGTGTGTTCTCCTCCATGGGGAACTGCAGAAACGCTGTGGGTTCAAGTGCAGACAGCTGACACGCGCCTGTCTGGCCACTTGTCTCACACCCCGACACAGCGGTCCTGTGAGAGCCAGGCAGTGGGCCAGTCCTCTGTGTCCTGCACTCACTGGGTCATGCTGACAGATGTTGGCCCTTACCGCTATCTATATCTATATCAGTGTGAAAGTCAGGCAGTTGATCGAACATCAATGACTGCTGCTCCTTGTTCTTCTAATGCAGACATGGCAATTACACAGATAACAAAACCACAGGTTCCTCCAAACACATGCTTGTTTAGGGTGCTTAGCAATACTGCTGAAAAAACAAGGATTGGCTAAATGAAGACGTCAAAGCAAATGTCCAAAATGTAAAATATTTCATTCTGATAATATGCAGATAGTATATAGAATTTTGACTATGGGACAATATATACAGTTCCTTAACCATTTGGGACAAAACAATCATTGGTTCATCTGCGGGCTACATTAGGTCAACAACAATGATCGTTTATGGCCGTACAACGCACAACAGTCGCTGTATTAAGATGGTGAGACGGTTGATTACCAGACGGGAACCTGTCGGGCCGACTACTGTGCTTGGGCGGCTCAGCGCACAGCTGCGTGCGCAGTTGCTTATCTATTCAATAGCAGGCAGCTGGGGGGAGTGTGTGCAGATATCATCCACGTGAAGTCATCCCCTCACCTGTCACTGACGCGCGGTGGCGTGACACGCACTTAGCGGTGGATGGCTGTCGTCGCTATGCTTGTTTGTTTGGGCTGATTAGAAGCTTCCTCCGCTCGTAGCTCCGTTTCACCTTAATTGTCATGAACAAAACTGGAAAAAAATATATAATAATTTACTGGTAGAAAAAATAATGATCATCGAAGCGTTGGCACAGTGGAACCTGTGGGAGAGTCGTTAAAACGAATTAAGGTGACGCTGGGAATCGAGAGAAGTGGGGGGGCGCGCTGGGCTGACAGCTGTTCCTCGACACAGCAGCACCTTCTACAGCCTGTTAAGTGATTGGGTCGAGTCCTTGGCTCTGCCCTTGCTCACCTCTGCTGCCCACGTCTCTCCCTGTATGTATATATATATATATATATATATATGTATATGTATATATATATATGTATAATATATGTATATGTGTGTGTGTGTGTGTGTGTGTGTATATATATGTGTGTGTGTGTGTGTATGTGTATATATGTGTGTGTGTATATGTATATATGTGTGTGTGTGTATATATATATGTATATATATGTATATATGTGCATGCGTGTACATGCACAACCACCCACTCTGTCGTCTCAAAACTCAACAACAAGCTACAGTCATTTGCATAAATGTGTTTACATGCTGCAGAAGAGACTGCAATGCAAATCTGAGATGGTGATTTCGGAGACATCGTTGTTTGAAAAGTGTAGCCATATACATAGGGCATACATGTGCACAGAATACCATATAATGTTTATAGATACATATGTGTTTAATTTAATCATCTCACTAATGATTTGGGAGTGTAACCGTCTTATTTTTTTCTTGACTTGCTACAAACAACAGAATCCTGCGAAAAGGCTTGGTTATGAAGTCAATTAATCTAAATGCTAGCCTATTAGGATAAATTAACATTAAAATGTGTTTTATTTCATTAAAAAGTGCTTTATTTCAACCTTTTTTCCATAACAAAAACATGCTTCTGCTAGTGTGGAATTAATCTCAGTAACCTTCCTAACTTTTGTTAAACCACACAAACTCACTTATTTGGATAATGAATGGTTCCAATTGGTGTGCGATGGCTTATTATTGTTTGCGTGCCATTCAGTAAAGAGCCACCAGAGGGCAATGTGTCCAATGTATTTAATCTGACGTTGCTGGGTTTCTCCAGAGCTGTTTTCTGTTACCAGACGCACCACACAAAGGATGTGACAAAGAGCAAGTTATTTTAACGTAAATAGCACTAAATACAACCCTTAGCTTTCGTTGTTGCTTTGATTATGAAGCATATCAATATATGAAATGTGAAAAAAGATAACCGAAAAAAACACTATCAATAATACAGCATTCTCATATTTTGCTTAATTTTCAGAATAAAGTATGATGCACAAATGCATGGACAGATTGTTTTTTCATTTATTTGTAACGTTTACATTCAATATAAAATGGATTTTTGTTCATGTGCTTTAGACATATGCTCAATGATATCAAGAATGAGGCTTCAGAAGAATGAGGCTGAGTACAGTTATATTTCCCATAATGTTATGTTCCATATTATATATTATCGTTATATTCCAGGTTGTACTGTACGGCTATATGAGCAATCACACAGGGGGGTAAAAGCATAAATCCAGTCTCAACAATGAAACAAAAAACAAAAGAGCAATGGACTCATTGACAATTTTTTAACATAACATTATAATAATAACTACATCTTTATTAATGTACAATATTTTGTAAATCATCTATGTAGCAAACAGTTCTAAAATGCAGCTTTTCCCATCTCCCTAACAAAGAAATGGCTGCTCAACTCCTGTTACCATTTTTTCCTTTTCCCTCCTTCCAGTTCTCCTCACCTCCCTATTTCATCCCCCAACCCCCCTCCCCTCCCTTCCCTTCCCCACTCCCCCCCCCCCCCCCCCCACCCCCCCTCCCCCTTTCCCGCTATCTATTCCTCCTGAGGGATCATGGGAATTGTGCGAGCAGCGTGGCGTTGGGGCGCTCCAGCCCGCGGCGCAGGCGTGCGGTAATGACCTGCTCGTGAGCTCGCTCGCCATCATCGCCCTCTCAATTAATTCCAGCCACGCGTTGTTCTCCGGTGGTCGGGGGGAGTGGGGATGAGGGGGAGGGAGGGAGGGAGGGTGGGAGGGTGGGGAGGGAGGCGAGGGAGGCAGGGAGGTGGTGATGCGATGCTGTGTGTGTGTGTGAGTGAGAGTGAGAGAGAGAGAGGCGGGGAGGGAGAGCGCGGCTCTCATTAGAGAGCCTTGTAATGTGTCTGGCTACGGTTCCCCTCTCCCTGACACTTTTAGCCCCGCCAGAGCCGCCACCGCTGGCTCGCCTAGCGTGTTTGCATTATAGACAAGGCTCTTTTTATTTATTTTTGTTTTATTTTTGTTTTTTTCCGCCTTTAAGCTGACACCTTAGGGCTTTGGTTTCTAGTGTTCTGCCCCGCCATGTCTTGCTGAGACAAATTCAGAGCCGTTATTGTTGTTATTATTGTGAATCCACGTAGATAATGGTGGATACTCGATAAACAGGTTCTCTGCATTGTTCAAATGCTAAAAATACAAATGCTAATATAGCACTTATTTTTTGACGTATAAAAACTGTTTTGATACCGGTTCAGTCCTGTACCCAGCAGAATGATTCTGATTTGAAATGGGACCATATATTCATATGGTTGTCATCTGTATTCTCTATGGCCATTTCAGATGTACAGTGAATCCTATTTTAAGATTATTTATGGTTGAGCATAAGGGATGTTTATCTCCATAATGCTGATGACTCTATGGGGCTTTTGTTCATTCCCATATTGGTGCTCATCTTTATATTTGTCCAATCTCTTCATATTGAAGTGTATAGAAAAACAGAACGCATACAGGAATCTAAGAATCATCAATGAAAAAACTACAGCTTGACTGATTGGTTATTGGCAATTGTTCCATGCAAGTAGCTATAGATAGCATGTCGATGATACTACACAGAGAAGTTGTTTTTCTTTATAACCTTGATTTACCTGTTTTATGCTAGAGACAGATTCATATACCAACAAGGTGTGAATCTTAGTTATACAAGCTTTCTAATTTAGTTTGTCTGTTGTAGATCTAGTTTATTTGGACGTCACCATTTAGAAATACAAACATCTATCGTTATTCGTAGGCTCTGTATTCTCCGGTATTGAAATACTTCTATTACTTCTACTACTAGTACTATTAGTTGTAGTATCAGCAGTTGCAGCAGTAGTAATAGTGGTAAAACTTTGGGTAGAACTTCACTTAGATTTATTCCATCATGGTTGACCTGCAAGCCTTCTTTAAAGCAGTGTCTTGTGCTTCCTTCAAGAAGAGGTCAAACATGCTGTCAGGAGGGTGTCACTCTATCTCTTATATCACATCTTATCTCTCGTTGGACTTCCTTTGAATGAAAAAAAGCCCCTAAAGAATGGCCTATAGAAGGTTTACAATGTAATGTGTATACATATAATTCCAACCTTGCGTTTCAACAGAGTGCATTTATCAACTACAATTTAACGAAGAAATCCGCGTCCTATAATACCAGATATCCTATAAAAAGTAAATGTATCAAATATAAGCCATTTGGTTGGCGCTTTTATCCAAAGCGCCATACAATACATCCTTAGTGCCACAGAGCTAGCTAAACTGGTCTTCTCTGGGTCCAATGGTGTGGCTGCCCTGGTAGCACCAGCAACCCTAGGCTGTGAGGAGGCTAAGAGCAGACACACCGGGGTTGTTATGGCTGCTTAGAGGAGAGGCACATTCTGAACGCGACTTATTGATTCTGCTCGGTGTGGCGGAGATAGCTCTGGTTACAGAACGGCTGCTTGCTCACCCACTCACGCGCGATCATGCTAACATGCCAGCACCAAATGTGGTCGTCAAAACACACACCTCCAAAACGCACAGGCCTATTCTTGATTCTTAAACCTGCAGAATATTGTATAGGAGGATTGTTATTGTTTTTTGATAGTTATTTTTGAACCACGTAGATTAAATAGCTTTTTACGTTAGTAGCTATTTTTTTTCCAAACATGCTCTTCAAAAATGTTACTTCTCCATTTTTGTAAACGTTGATTTTGCATTGCTAGTTCTTCCAGGGCACTCAAGTAAAGCGCGCCTATCAGCTGACAGCTAATGCGGTCCAATCAAATGTATGTAAACTGATAGGCGGTCAATTTAAGACCTTCCGTCTGAAAACACACACTCTGTAAAGTGTACGGAGTTGAATTTTGTGCTTCACCATCCCAGCCTCCACCTGCTTTGGTTCTGCTCGGTATTGTATGTAATCTACACGATGGGTTGAGATATCTCATGTTCCAATGGGGGATTGTAAAGTGCTCCCCGTTGTCATATGTTTGTATGCAGTTGGTATTCTGTATCTGACATCTGTATGTCATGCTTTAAATCCTACAGCAGGGAGCACCAGAAAAGAGTTATACAATCCATGCAATCAAGAACCATACAATCAAACTAAAGTGTGTTACCATTCCATGCAATAAATGGTTAAATCTATAAATCACATGAGTGATTTCTGACAGAATTGTATTAAGAGTTTTTTTAGGTTTTTTGACTTGCAATTTCTAATAGCTTTAAAATGTAATCAGGATTTTGTAAAACAGCGTTAACTACGTTTCTTGGAAAACATATATATTTTTCAATAATTCCTTACAGCCAATTTCGGCTTTAGGCTACCGATGTAGAAAAACGTATTGTACGTCTTATCACGACCTTGGTCTAGGACAGGAATAGATGAGTTGGTTTCTGCCTGGTTGACTGTTGAACACATTAGACGATGGAGGATAAGGCTAACCAACTGTCACAAACAATCGCTGTGTTTCCTGAAATGGTGAAGGATGGACCACTAGAATAAACCGGAGCAGAATTACAATAGCAACATAAATTTCATCAGTGGGGTCCAACTAAACTCGGCGGGGTCCAAAACCCATCTCACGACCCCTTTTAGCGTTGGATCAATCCAACGCTTGAACGAATTTAGAGCTTCAAGAAGCGATAACAGTAAATATTATTGATTTGATGGATTCGCCCATGAGTCCAAATGAGATTTTAAATAGTCCAACATTGTTTTGGGGTTGAATAGTATTTACACTTTCCCATGTCTTTCCGATTCCCAAAGTTTTTTTTCCAACTAGGTTTCACACCATTTAAACTTTCAGCGTGGCCACTCGATCACGTTTCTCAGCCTCATTTAGCGTTGTTTCGGGCGCCGTTCTAAACTAAAAAGATGTAAATTAATTCCAGTGATTGCCATATAATGAGACAGGGCAGAGTGGAAGACTCATCAATGGGATCCACACTTCACCGTCCCTTTCCATTTCACCCTCCTGAACCAACCCACATCGTGTGAATGTTTCCCTCACACCCACAGGACAGATCCCACACTACGTGCACCTCCGCCACCTCTCCCTGCTGAGAGCCTTTGTGTTGTCAAGCCGTCCTCATCCCTACCACACCATTGTACCCGGGAGGCTCCGACGGCGTTGGGGCCCTGTCAGGGGGGAGCAGCTAACTGGATAATTAACGCTGCTCCGCGCAACCGCAATTAACCGCCGGTGGCCAGGGAACGCTGCGCTCGGTAAATCAGCAGCGGGGATGAAGCCGGGGCGCGATATGAGCCATGTTGCAGCGGGGCGAATAATGTGCGCGAGGTGAGGGCGCCATACATTATGTCTCGGGGAAGGGAAGCGAGGCAGGTTTCTAAATAAACACCGCCAAGGTTGCTGCCGTAACCCAGGAGCTGCCAAGCCCGTAATCTCAGTTTATTTTCTGCAGTCTCTCTCTCTCTCTCTCTCTCTCTCTCTCTCTCTCTCTCTCTTTCTCTCTCTCTCTCTCTCTCTCTCTCTCTCTCTAACACTCTCTCTCTCTCTAACACACTCTCTCTCTCTCTCTCTCTCTCTCTCTCTCTCTCTCTCTCTCTCTCTCTCTCTCTCTCTCTAACACACTCTCCCCCTTTTTCTCTTTCTCTCCCTTTCTGGCCCTGTCACCCTTTCTCTCCATCTCTCTCCCTCTCTCCATCTCTCTACTGCTCTCTGTCTCCATCTCCCTCCAGCTCTCTCTCCCTCTCCCACCACGCTTTGTCTGTGCGTTCCTCTCCCTGCTGTAGAGCCCTCAGAGGATTGCTGTTTACCATAACATGCAGTGATAGTGCTCCTCAGTACCTCTTCCACCACCAGGGACGCCTCCTACTCCTCCACCTTCTCTCTCCCACACCTACACCTCCTCTCTTCTCCTCGTCCACCTATACTTCCTCTCTTCTCCTCCTCCCTTCTCCACCTTCACCTTTTCTCTTCTCCTTCCTCCACCTCCTCTCTTCTCCTCCTCCACCTATACTTCCTCTCTTCTCCTCCCTTCTCCACCTACACCTTTTCTCTTCTCCTCCTTTCTCGACCTACACCTCCTCTCTCCTCCCTGCTCCACCTCCTCTCCTCTCTACTCCTTTCTCGACCTACGCCTCCTATCTTCTCCTTCCTCCTCCTATTCCTCCACTCTTCTCCTCTTCCTCCTCCTATTCCTCCACTCTTCTCCTCCTCCTTCCTCCTCCTATTCCTCCACTCTTCTCCTCCTCTTCCTCCTCCATTGCCCTTGTGGGGTCCGAGGACTCTTTTGCATAACTTATCTCTTATGACTCCGTTATGATTTGGGGTTTTGGCCCATATATCGATCTGTTATTGAAGGGGATTCAGGTTTAGAAGATACAAACGAAAAGGGAAACATTTAATGTGCGATGGGAAGATACTGAGTGGAACTTTCTGATTGTGTTTAGGGCGCTGTATAGAATAAAGGTACTCAAACATTCAAAGTCAGTCAAACAGATGGAAATACTATTTACTATGTAGTCCGTTAGCAGTAATGTATCCAAAGCAACATTTCTTTATATGATATATTATATTTATATATTGATGTCATTAATTTGTTGGTAGATTTTAGGTATCTGTGTCAGGGATGCCTACAGGTATGCTGGAATCATTGGGCTTTGAACCCAGCACCTTTTGGCAGGGACTCGAGCACCCTAACCTAAACTAAACTTCTACTCCCCTTTGAAATGTACTGAAGAAATCATTCCTGCCGAGCTCAGTTTAAACGCTGCGGTGAACCAAATGCATCCACATAAGCAGATCATGTGGAGTGTACCTAGCACCCCTGCTAGTTACACTCCACACACACAGTCTCCAGGCAGAAGACTGCTCCTGGGGACCTGCAGACTGTCTGCTAGACAGACGGCTTGCAAAGAGGCTTCCTTCACAAGGAAAAGGATTACTCAATGGTTCATTCACATTTTCAGGGTTGTAGCGTGTGTTTTGAAGAATTTCAATGTCATCGTCAAAACAGCCTCACCAAGGCTGGTAGACATTGGACGTCACATTGCAAAGAACGCCTCCATTTCGGAAGTAAAGGAGCATGGTAATGTCAGTGGTAGTAATGGTGTTTTGATTTGAATGGTGCTTTGTTTAGTAATAAATCGTGTCATTATCTGTCATTATGGGGAGACGTTACGTTTAGAACTGTCACTGCGTTATTTCATGCAACTAAGTTTTGTTGTGCCAAAGGTTAAGGTATATTTCGTTTTTATTTAGGATTCGACAGTATACGACCCTCTCGATGTCATAACAACATGGCGTGGAGTATCTCTCACAAAGAATCCCATGAAGCAGTTCTTTGTCTATTCCATAGGGCCGATCCAGCCGCATTGTATCGTACAGTGTCGATTGGGGGGGTTGGCGGAGATGTGCCAGAATATTCTCCACTCATAAAGGCATGAAGGAGACTCATCATCTCTCTCTGGGTGGGCTGATTTGAGGGTGGGCGGACGTCTCTCTGTGCTAGAAAAAAAAGCAGGAATTATCAACCTGACCTGATCAACTGTCAGTGGGCCGTCATAGGATGACAGCTGTTATGATGACTACATGTCATCGTTTCATTGCTTTGCATCAGAAATCTTCCTCTTATAAAATATCAGAAAAAAACCAAGCTGAGGTTTCTCCACGTTTAACTATTACCTTTTAGGTGAAAACAAATGTGAAGATATATATACATATACCGTCAGCTCATATTTTTCGACTAACTTCATACTTTATTGGTTTTGTGGTGAAATTACCATTAATAGTATAGCTAACATTTAGCTGAACTCACCGATGGGTCATACGCAGAGATATCTTATATTTGTTTCTTATTAGTTAAGTTGATTTGGGATTGATGGGATGGGGTGTATTTTTTGTGAATGAACTCCACATGCGGCCCTAAATCTTTAAAGTATTACATGCATAAATGGATGTAACCCATGCATGGGTATTTAAGATCTGAATTTGCAACCAATTTATGGAGAAGAGCAGCCAGGGCAGCTCCGCTGGACCACGGAGCTGTGGATATGAAGTCAATGTATGCAGTGTTGTCAGGGTCAAGGTCTGGGTCAGGGTCTCACAGTAGACGCGAGGCTGGGAAATGAACCAGCTGGTACGTTAAGGGTTCAAAGGTGATGGAGGGGACCTCAGGGGTTTTAATCTCTGACCTCCAGATTAACAATACTTGAAATAAAAATTAATAATCCCCAGCATTGGGAAATATCGAAGGTGTGCTTTTTTCCTTGCTGTCGCGTTATTCCAGTGCTGCAGATTATGGTTTGAAATGCATCCAATTTCATTTAATATATAAATGTGAATAGAGGAAGTTACTGACTTGTTCTGAGTGGAGCATGGAAGTTAAATCAATATGCGAGGCTTTAGCTTTGAATACAATATTTCATTGGATTTGATAACAAGGTTAAATTCCAATTGTGCCACTTTCTGACCAATGTGTCAAGAAACTTTAATGCATTTTTACAACTAATGTAAAAACTATACTGCTTATACTATACTCAGAAATTTTATTTAATTTGCAATTTTTTGTCAGACTAAATAAGGTCACTGTCTCACGTCTATTGAAAGACAACAACTTCAGTAGAATGGTTCAAATATAATATCAGCATTTTTATTTTCTATTGGATACTAAATATTAATATATTGAAACTATCTGAACGGACCAATTTTAACTACATTAAAACTATAAACATATTTTTTCATAACTAACACTTCATTGAAGGCTGATACAAATGGAGTGCTCACTAACTTTGCTCCAATGTTGTTAACAGTGGAGATGCAAAGATGACTCGCAGAAAACCTTTTAAGAACAACTTGTTGTCCAATAAGATTAAAGCCTTAAGCAGGTAGACAATGTGGACAATGTGTGACAATGTGGTGCACCATCATCACCATTTATTCCCAGTAAATCAAAATAGCATGCTTACAATCTACTGTATTCATCATATATTAGATATCCCACTGTCTTCAACTATTTTCTATCATATCATGTTATCAGAACCATATGAATATAGTAGGCTATGTTAGCCTACTACTTAGGATGCACAACATATATTTTCTTGAACTGTTATCAACATACATTTGTTACACTGCATGGGGCCGGGGGTTATAATCATCTTTGTGCAGGCTACCTGTTTGCGTTGGATGCTAGCCTAGTATTACCTAGAGACAATTTACTCTTAGTTACAGGTGTTAAACAGTAAGCGTATCGGACGTGAGACGAGTACGCTATTAGCCTATGAATTAGCCTATACGCAGACGCATCTCCTAAGTCGCGCTAAATATGTTCAAATTGAAATCTTAGTTTACCATAATTACTGATTAATTAAGCCATTAATTTAATTCTCCATTTTAGTTTCGAGTAAAAATAACATCACACCAGGCGTTAGAGGACCATTTTCTAATAATATTATGAATGAACGTATTTACACACGGGGCACCCGGAGTACATGTGCCGTGCACGCCCGTGTTGTTCCCCTGTGGTGGGAGTCTGAAGGCTGCCGTGGCCAGCAGGCAGGATTTATTATCCTGATGAATCCCCCTGGTCGTGAACGCAGGTCGCAGTAATTACGGCTGTCGCTCCGCGAGGAGGAGGGGGAGGTGGAGGAAGGAGGAGGGGAGAGAAAAACAACCCGACGGAGGTATTTTATCTTAATCACTGGGCGCCTCCATTTAAATTAATTTGACAAGTTTTCCCCTCTCACGCAAATCCGCAAATCCTTATTAAAGGACGCGCCACGACCAAATGACAAGCGTCTCTAAATGCTTCGTCATACCGTCCGAAAGAAGAGAAAAAAAATAGAAAAATAAAGATTGTGTGGAGAGGAGAGAGGGAGGAGGAGGGAGAGAGAAAAAAAGTGACAAAAGGTTAAGTCGCATCTCCCCGACGATATTTCCCTGTAGGGCGCCCTGAGCCATCCCCCTCCCCTGCTCTCCTCGTGTTTCTATAGTAATTTCCAGCCAATGATCAGTAGGTGTCCGCATCTCAGCTTCCTCACCTCAGCACCAATCAGCCACACGCAGCGACAGGAGCCGCGGACCGAGCCAGCACTAAGCTACACAATACATTCCGGATCAGGAGGAAACACCTCAACCCCTCCGCAATTTCTACACGCCTGCTTGATATTTAACACGCGTTTTGCGCCCTTTTTTCTACTTTTTGTGAACGCTATAAGAAAGTCGGGAGTAAAAAAAATTATGGTGTTGTTTTGAGCGCCCTGTCTCCGTCGCCTCGTGCGTTTGGGTCTTCTTTGGATTCTTTTTATTTGCAATATTTTTGCCCCGTATGAAATTGGCAGTAATGTGTCGCTATATGGTTTCAGACTGGTAGCGTCTATACCGTCTCTTCTCAACAGTAGGACCCTCGGTAAGTGTTTCTTCTTTTCATCCTTTTCCTCATATTACGCACGGCTTTGGTCACTGTCTCGTTTTTTTATTTGTGTTCAAATAGCGACCAAGTAATCCGGGCAATGTCAGCTTTATTTATTTTTTGATCGTTTTTTAATTGGAGCCTCCGTTCAAGCGTCTCTTCACGTTTTTTTCTTTTTCTTTGCCCGACCTTTGATCTGAACATCTTCGACAGACTAGCCTGGCTAAAATTAACAGCGCCGTGCTGCAGCGGCACAATGGTTCGTCATCGGACGTCGCTATACTTTCTTCTCTTCCCCTTGTCTTACTCTCCCCTCGCCTTTCTCGCTCTATCTCCCTCTCCATCGCTTTCTCTCTGACTCACCACACTCGGTGTGTTCCTCTCTCTCTCTCTCTCTCTCTCTCTCTCTCTCTCTCTCTCTCTCTCTCTCTCTCTCTCTCTCTCTCTCTCTCTCTCTCTCTCTCTCTCTCTCTCTCTTTCTCTCTTTTTTCTCACCCTCTCCCAAAGTATTGAGCATTCCTGTCTCTCTAAACTTTGTTTACAGGCTGAAAATCAATGTCTGTGACTTGATTGCCTTCGGGCTGCTTATTTCGCTCCGGGGGTGAATTGATTAAGTAATAATGACCGTGCAGAGAGGCGGTCATTAAGGGTAGCTTCTGTGTTTACTGGTGGCTAGCTCTGGTGGTTGGGATTGAGCATTAAAATTAAAGCAACACATTCAGAATGTGGATAAAAATTCTGGTGTATATTAAGTTTAGGCAGTAAAAAGAAAACAAAAAAACTCTACACAATTCCAGTCAAACAGTCAACAGCTTGCCACTAATGCCTGTGCCACTATGCCACTATAGGCACACATTTAGTTTGCCATGCCAGAATTATTTCACTGTTATTTCCCAAGAAATCAAATATGCATCTTCTACTGCAAAATTCAGACGGCTGTCACAGGGCCACACAATGGGATCTGTCCTTTGCCAGTGTTTCTGTGTACAACCCTGGACAGTTTTAAGGAAGTCTCTTGGAAGTGATCTTAAAAGCATTAATGTTTCCGCAACAGCCTTGGGAATAACAAAATAGGAAAAACAAGGAAAAAGTGGTAATGGACATGTATGGGAGAGATATGCGTGATGCTTTAATGTTTCCAGCAACGCATCAGCTTCAGCAGTAACAAAATAGGAAAACCCAGGAAAAGTGGTAATGGACCTATATGTGAGAGATATGTGCGTCTAATGGGCTTTTATCTCTGCAAACCAAATCTAGATAGACTGGTGGGGAGAGTAAGTGGGGCTCCTATACCACACACACACACACACACACACACACACACACACACACACACACACACACACACACACACACACACACACACACACACGCGCACACACACACTCACAGGCCCACCCTACACCTTTGGGCTTACACCATCATTGGAGTGGTCCCTGGTCTGAATTTAGATTCAGCGAGCGTCTGTCATTGGGTAGATGGAACAGTTCCGGCCCTGATCCTCCATTTACCTAGGGGGCGGCCGGGTCCATGCTAACGTCTAGAGGCCACTCTAACCGTTTAGATTAGATCGATGATTTGAAATCATGTAACCGGCGGTCTCCTGCCACCCAGAGCTCTGCCCTGATTATGACCACCTTGTTATAGATGGATAATTATCATTGACTATTTCATGGCATGGTTGGTCGTCTGGGATTTTATTTAAATAGGAAAGTTCTGCACTGATTATGGGAATGTTGTTGTTTATAAATTAAATGTCAAATCATTTAAATGTTTTAATTGATGAGTCTTGTTTGTTTATTTCAGTTTGGGAAGATAAGTGGTGGGACTTCCCTCTAAAATAACAATGAATCCCAAGAGGCCAGAAAAACAACATCTTTAAAGCCATTTTTTGCATTCCTGTTTTTGTCTCTTAAACTGACACGTTGGTCGTCATTACTCGCATATTATTCTCAGGGGGATATGAATCTGTTATAAAAAAGGTCACATGATACGATCCACCTCCCCAAATATTCAATTTGAAATCCCCTGTTATTCCCCATTTGGAGAAGTGGAGATACTTGGAGACCAAAAGTACTTTTGGTTGAGGATTCTTACCTTGTTTATATGTAACTGTTGTTGTTTTCTCTGTTTCTTTCATTTCTTAATTCAGCAGTGGAGACCAGTAACCAGGATGGTCACTCATCGCATGTAACCATCCTCAGTTTGACCACGGCCATCGAGACCACAGATTCCTCCCAGTGAACCTTGTCAACCCCCTGCCTCAGCCATGTCGAGTATAAACAATGCGCTTTGCATTGAAAACGGACAGAACATTGACCTTTCTCTCTTGAAGGATAATCTTCAGGACGGTGGATTAAGCCAGCTTTTGGATTATAATGCCGAGATGGAAAGGTACCGGTCTTTTGCGAACTTTTACAAAACCAACGGCGCGTTTCCACAGACTGCCAAGATTGCCCGCATCACGACGCCCATTTTCCCCAGCGCCAGAATTGGCATGTCCCCTTGGAACTGCGATAACGCCATGCTCTGGGGGAGGAAATCAGCGGCAATAAACCCTAATAGGACCAGCATGCATAGAAACGACTCCCAGAGGCCGGGGAAGCCTGGCATGGTGCCAGAGTCGCTGCAAATGGCAAATAATAATTTCCTCTCTACCTTATCCCCTGAACACTGCAGACCTTTAGCAGGAGAATGCATGAACAAGCTGAAATGCGGCGCTGCTGAAGCAGAGATAATGAATCTCCCAGAACGCGTTGGAACTTTTTCCGCTATTCCGGCTTTAGGGGGCATCTCATTACCTCCCGGGGTCATCGTCATGACAGCCCTTCACTCCCCCGCAGCCTCAGCAGCCGTTACAGACAGTGCGTTTCAAATTGCCAATCTGGCAGACTGCCCACAGAATAATTCCTCTGCATCCAGTGGAAACCCGGCGAAGAAGAAGAGGAAAAGGTGTGGGGTCTGCGCGCCCTGCAGGCGGCTCATCAACTGTGGCGTCTGCAGCAGTTGTCGGAACCGCAAAACCGGCCACCAAATCTGCAAATTTAGGAAATGCGATGAGCTGAAGAAGAAGCCGGGCTCGTCGCTGGAGGTGAGAACTTAGCAGGGGGGGGGGGGGCTCTCGCTTCCCCTTTCTTTTGTTATTATCCCCTCGCACTCCAAAGCATTAACCTTTTCATCCAGTCACGTTCTAAGCCCTCGAAAATTGTTTCCATGCCCACCCATGCCTGAACATCCCCCCGGCTTCTCAAATCTGCCTACCCGCCCAGCCTAATTGGCAGTAATTAGGGGTGTTTGTGCGGAGCGCAAGCTGAGCTTGGCTCAGACACCCCTAATTGCTGCCAGTCAGGCTGGGGCTGGAACACATCCGAACAACCCAGGGCTTGGCTCAGCTCCAGGCAGGGCTGGGAAATGGTTTTCAGCAGAAAGCCATCCCTCTCTGCACCCGGTCATTTTAACCAATTATGGAAACCGTCTCTGGATGGGGAGAATCAATATCCCACAAAGCCTCAGCGTCCGACCACGGCGAGATGGTGAGAGTGATGGCAGGGCCGCTGATGGTGTTTCTCAAAACACCTCCCAAGTGTATGCTGGGTGAAGGAGGGAGGTGTGAGGGGGGGGGACCATTCAGACGGATCCTCTTCCCCGTGATCCCATATGAATTGATTGTGCATATGAGGCTGAGGTGAAATCATTTTATATTCCATTTGGGCCATTATGGCCAACTATGGCCCAGCCTAGTGAGTGGTGCATATCAATAGGGCATAAACGGAGGGCCTAAGAATTCAGTGGCGCTAAGGTGGAGGGATAGATAGCGGTGAATTATTAGCGACAGCAGAGGTGAGAGAAAGAGACGGCCAGGTTGTTGTTTCATAATAATTGGTATATTTTAATTGATGGATTTGGTGGATGGCATTTGCTTATCTGGTGCTTAAACTGAAGGTAAATACAAAGCTTTGGATGTGTCTCTATTAGAGCTGTTTCGTGGGGTCTTACTTGACATAAGCGTATATGGCGTTGAGTCACCGACAAACACAACTTGAGGGCCTGACGATTACCTCTTTAATTACGCGATTAAACAGTGAGTAAAAAAAAAAGGTTAATCATAAATTAAAATGCAGCACACTCATCTAAAAGCAGCTTGTATCTTGAATCCAAGTCCTGAATATGATTGACATGAGTGCTTTATTTTTCTCATGTGTTTCTCAGTGTTGTGTCAAATAACACAGAGAAATTGATAAGACTTTATTGATAATGCACTTTTCATGACATTGTCAAGATGGGCTTATATGCTGGTGCATCCCATTGATTATGTATTGATGAAGAACCGTAAAGATGTGGTGTCATTATTCATTCATTCACTTTCATTCAGTATTTCATGCAGCATATAGTACATACACTGGGACACAGAACAAAGAACATTCATTGAATGAAAGAGGAAAGTTTGATGGACAGAAACAAAGATACCCTATCATTGTCCATAACTAAACCTGAAACAATCCTATTTCCATACCTATCACAAAATCTGTGGTTGAATTGTGTTTTTCATTGGAGTCAGAATCGATGGGAAGGCATAATTATATGTGTTTTTCTTATGAATGACCCAACGATTATGATCCCAAACGAGCAAAAAAAAAAAAGTAGTCAGTCTTACAAACGACCGATAAACTTAAACCATCTCCCGTAAACTGCTGTAAACTTCTGTTGTTGTGATAGAGGAAGTAAACAAGCCCCTATTTCACTGCAGCGTACCGTACGCGTGCATTCCCTAACGCATGCGTTTCAGGAACAGTGCGGTCAAGTTGATTGCTGACCAAAGCAACCAAACCACCTTCGAATGGTTTGAATTTCCTTCCAAGGAGAATATTAATTCATTTATGGCGCCTGTATAGATGATATTTATGTTTTTTTTTTTTTTTAAATGCCCTCCTAAGACACATACAAACACACACACTTATAACGCATGAATAAGAATAGTTTCTGTTAAATATATACCATAAAAAAAATGTATTACGTATTAAGTATTTTATTCAAGTTATTTTTAAGAAAGTATTGACGAAACCATGGAATCATCACCTCATTACCGTGGCCTTGACCGCATCGGACCGAGTGTGTTGGCCGCCCGCAATCAACACATTGATATGCCCCTGTTATCCCAGCCCTCGCTGTGCAGCCACACGCGCTGCTGCTGCTGGTGAAGTATGTATGAGCTATGTACGGACTGTAACCTATACGATGGCCCAGCGCGCTCAAACCAAACTATCGGGTATCCGTTCCCTTAGCATACCAGACACGACACCACACGCCACTCTACCCCTCACCATGCCATACTATGTTAAGATAGATCTATAGATCCACACGCAAACCAGGACAGTGTATGGGACAGTAATTTGGTCTATAACATCAGGTCGTCACGCTGTGGTGAAGGGAAGGAATAACAGTGTTGTGGTCAGGGTGTTTGATGGCCAGCCAAAAGCCACCCGGAACCTTTCGCGGACCCTGATGTTTGAGGTCTACCTGTAGGGATTTGTCGGCGAGATGCCTTACTCCCTGCTCATTAATGAAATACAAAATGTTGTCATTGTAAGATGCTTTGGTTGTCTGCTAAATTACATAATGAGTAACTGAGCGGGAGTACCATTCGTTTATCGTTGGCTGTTGCATCAGGGATAATGAAATAAACAAAATGGAGACCCACCCTCCCCACCTGAACAGACAAGCCATGCAGGCTCAAGGGCTGAGGAGGCTTAGATGTGGTTCCTAACTACAGACCTGACTGAAGTGCTGTTTGGGAAGTTTATTTGTTCTAGTTCTAGTAATAGGAAGCGTGTTTGATGCTCGCTCAGGGGTGAGCTGCGTGAACAGGTGTCTCCAAACAGGTGTCCCGGAAGGCGACCTTGCATGCGAAATGTTTGGGTAGTCATCGTGGCCCCCCGTGCAAAACATCCATTTGCCAAGACAGTTAGAATTACAGAGAGGTGGGATAGAACCACAAGTCAAATCCAAACCTGCTTTCGACGGAAAAAGGGTTTCCTTCTTGTGAGTTCAGTTAATTCTTATTATGGGATTTTCTCCACCTGTAATCGTTGTTTAGGACTCTGTAATTACAGAATCCGGTTCAGGCCTTGGTGTTTTTACACATATGATACACTTTATAGTTATAGTATGATATTGTTTATTGTTGGGTTTGCCAAACTGTGCAAAATAAGGTTGTTTGAGTGAATTTAAATTTAGATTTTGCAGCCTACATAGATACACAGTCTCCCCTAGTCTAACGTCTGCTCCAGTCTCTCTCTTTCTCTCTTGTTCTATCTCTCTCTAAATATCTCTCCCTCTCTCTCTCTCTCTCTCTCTCTCTCTCTCTCTCTCTCTCTCTCTCTCTCTCTCTCTCTCTCTCTCTCTCTCTCTCTCTCTCTCTCTCTCTCTCTCTCTCTCTCTCTCTCTCTCTCTCTCACACACACACACACAGACACACATACAGATAAACATTTGCAGACTGCACCGTTAGCCCTGGAAGAGACGATAAGCTACTGGCAGCTATTTAAATGTGGCTGTCAGTGTTTTTCACATGGGAATCACCCTGAACTAATTATATCTTAAGCAGCGGTGGAAAATGCAAATCAGAATTTTACTCACACCCCTGAAATCGGAAAGCCAATTTAATCTAATACCCCCTTTAATTTAGCGCACTAATGCAAGACCCCAGAGGATTGCCCTGGTGTCACTATGCGATGCTGTTCACCGG
Source organism: Gadus macrocephalus (assembly GCF_031168955.1). NCBI lineage: Eukaryota > Metazoa > Chordata > Actinopteri > Gadiformes > Gadidae > Gadus > Gadus macrocephalus. Next base: position 15,618,661 of record NC_082384.1, read on the forward strand.
CAGGCTTGGGTTTCTTTCTCTCCCTCTATCCCTCTCCCTCTCTCTCTTTCTCTCTCTCTTTCTCTTTCCCCCTCTCTATCTTCACCACTCTACCTCTCTTTCCCACTCTTTCTTCACCAATATCCCTCTCCCTCTCTCTCTCCCCACTCTCTGTCTTCACCACTCTGCCTCTCCCTCTTCCTCTTCACCACTCTCTATCTTCCTCATTCTCCATCTTCCTCACTCTCTGTCTTCAGCGCGCTCTCTCTCTCTCTCTCTCTTTCTGCTGTTTTAATGTGAGACCATGCTCTCTAACTGAGCGTTTCCGGAGAGCGTCCACCTTTTACGTACCGCACAGCTGACGGCACCAAGGTCCTGACTAGGAGTAGCAAACTCTATTTATTATTACTCTTTGGTTTTTATACATAAAACCTGTAATGCAACTGATTTAAAGAGTCATGCAGACTAGGAAGTGGTTGGGATTTCAACTTGTTGGGTTCTGATTGACCATAAATGTACGTAAAGACTCATTGCACCAGATACATTGAAGCAACATTGAATGGCTTTTTTTGTGCCTTTCCTTTCCCCTGCAGCCTCTACATCCATGGGAGCAGCTGAGGATCATGATAGCCAAGGTAGCCACTATCATGGCTAGCCTCTAACATGACTAGATGTTAACATGGCTAGCCTCTTTTATGACTAGATGCTGACATGGCCAGCCTCTAACGTGGCTAGCCTCTAACATGACTAGACGCTAACATGGCTAGCCTCTCTAATATGACTAGATGCTAACATAGCTAGCCTCTAATATGACCAGCCACTAATGTGGGGTGCTCCATGGTAGGGGGTCCCCATGCTATGCATGCGATGTAAAACATTTCTCTAGTCACAATATAAACCTCTAGTGTAAGATATTTGAAATCCCAAAATTACATTTCCCATAGCAAAATAGTCTCACAACAAGTTCGATATTTTCGTGGGAAGATAAACCCATGAAACATTCTGATAACCCTAAATCCTCTACTAAACTACTAGTTTAGTTTTTATCACATCCAAACTGCATTCAGTTCTCCATCCATACTGGAGTGGCCTCAGAAATCACCCGATAAA
>NC_082384.1:15619849-15669111 GCF_031168955.1 Gadus macrocephalus
CCAGACCCCTCACCCCCTCACCCGCCTCACCCTTCAGACTCCCTCACCAACCTCCCCTCAAGTCCCCCTCGCCCACCTCGACCACCTCCCTTCAGACCCATCTCCCCCACCTCACCGACCTCCCCTCTAGACCCCCTCCCTGACACCCCCTCAAACCCCCTCCCCTCCAGACCCCCTCACCCACCTCCCCCTCCAGACCCCCTCACCCACCTCCCCCTCCAGACCCCCTCACCCACCTCCCCCTCCAGACCCCCTCACCCACCCTCCCCCTCCAGACCCCCTCACCCACCTCCCCCTCCAGACCCCCTCACCCACCCTCCCCCTCCAGACCCCCCTCACCCACCTCCCCTCCGACCCTCACCCACCTCCCCTCCAGACCCCCTCACCCACCTCCCCCTCCAGACCCCTCACCACCTCCCCCTCCAGACCCCTCACCCACCTCACCAGTCTGATGCCCTCCTCCACCATTTCCACACCCCTCCCCTTTTGGACCACCCCCTACAAAACAAAAAAGTAGTTAACAAGAGCAACAATTTGTTTATGGCTCACATGGTTCACACACATTCAACACTGTCTTGTGTGTCACAAGAAGCCTGGCCCTGTCCAGCTAGGGTTAGCAAGGTATTACAACGGCCAGGGTTAGGGGTGTGATCCCCCACTGGGGTCTATCCATGCTCATCATTCCACCTCAAGCTGGTGTGTGGTGAGCGTTCTGGCGCAGATTGGCTGCCGTGCATCACCCAAGTGGGTGCTACACACTGGTGGTGGTGAGTTAGGTCCCCCCCTTCTGTAAGCGTCTTTGGGTCATTGAAAAGCGCTATATAAATATAATGAATTATTATTATTATTATTATTCACTCACACACCCAAATGGCGCATACAACGAGGTGATCAACGGAAATGTTCGTAGAGAGAGTGTGTGTTTAGCGCCTGCTGTGTATGAACATGGTTCTTTCTTTCCTCAGATAGCTCAGCAGTTGGATGATGGCGTTGTTAGGCAATATTCACTGTTGTAATCTTCAGTCAGACAAGATAGAAACTTCTGGGATAGCCAACAACGTCTGAGCTAGTGCTGTCCCTACTGAGGTCCCTCTGAGCAAGGCATTTATCAATTAAACTGTTCCGGTGGGGGGCTGCTGCTCAGAGACAAGCAGAAGAGACACTCTGTATTTATGCAGCAGTAGATCCAGGATGTGGGTGTCAAAAGGTGTGAATGGGTATCATCCAACGCAAGATCAGAAAAGTGTTAAACGCGTTACATGTAGTATAGTCGTTTTACATCCCTATGGACAATGTAATTTTGCACAAGATCATGCACAAGGCATCACAGGGAGGGTCCGAGTTAGGCAGATATGACGACCAACTGCTTTTCCACAGAGAAAATAATAGTGGAAAAGGGCTGACTATAGCTTTGTATTTCCCTCACTGAGCGACGATTTCATCTGAAGATAAATGTCAAACGCTAGCAATTATGACACACAGGGACGATTATTGTTTGATTGATTCATAAACATTCATAGTTTAATTCCCTTTTTGCTATTCTTTTTCAATGTATTGTGGAAGCCAACACAAACACAATTGCACCTCTTGACAAAATTGCACCTGTTGACTTACCTGTTGGCAATGTAACTGTTACGCAGAGAAAAGTAAGAAGAACTAGAAGGTCTCTCTTTATTTGTCCTTTTATATGATTCCTTCTGCTCCATACCCATATAGTACCCTATATATGTACCTTTTAAAAAAAATAGAGTTATCCTTTGAATGTCAAACTGTTGCCGTAACCATCACTACCGATGAGGAATGTGTATATGGTGCATATATGTGTAAATGTGTAGATATGTATAGATATATATGGGGATGGTTGGAGCCCACAGACATACTCCCAACACCCATACGCATGCATACACACACACACACACACACACACACACACACACACACACACACACACACACACACACACACACACACACACACACACACACACACACACACACACACACGCGCACAACCACAAAAATACACAGGTAAACATTTAGTGCCTCCTCCCACACCTCCCTGCCTCCCCTCGCTTACTGGCCCCCTCTCACATGCAAACACATGTCGCAGTTATTCCACCCTCCCCAAGCCTGCTGGGTAATTGAGGGAAGCTAGCTAGAACAGCGTGAGGTTGGAGGTGCTGGTGGTGCTGAGGGTGGTGGGGGAGGGAGAGAGAGAGGGGAGGGGGTTGAGGGGGTTGAGTGGGGGAAACCATTCATCCGAGACCTATGGCTGTGGGACGGCATATTACAGGTCTAATGTGTAATTAGATAGATAGGGAATAAGGTCAACGCCACCGCGCAGCTAAATGGCTATTAGAACAGTGCCATCTAGTGGCGATACAGGGGTCTAAACTATATAAGTTAGTGAATAAATAAATAAATATATAAATGTCCGCAGGTATGGCAGAGGAGGACATTCGAGATCCAATTTTGACCTAACAATGATTTATCACGTTGTGTACGTGGTCCACAGCTTAAATGATTCTGCTCACGCGCAGGAGATGAAGTCATCGAGACTGGGTGAACCAACAGAATCCCAATAGTAGGCCTGCGTGTTACAGTGTTGTTTATTTCATGTTTTCTATTTATTTAACAGTGGGTGTATTCGACATGACACCCAGAGGGAATCGACATATGTGTAATAAAAAATGTGAAGACGGATAATATATATTTATATTTACAAAACTCTAACTACAAATTACCTTGAATCCTCTTCCTCCCCTAGAGATGGAGGGAGAGGAGGAGGTAGGGGGAGAGCGAGGGGAGGCAGGCTAGTGAGAGGGAGGAAGGAAGGAAGGAAGGAAGGAAGGAAGGAAGGAAGGAAGGAAGGAAGGAAGGAAGGAAGGAAGGAAGGAAGGAAGGAAGGAAGGAAGGAAGGAAGGAAGGAAGGAAGGAAGGAAGGGAGAGAGATGAGGAGTGTGCGTGTGTGTGTGTGTGTGTGTGTGTGTGTGTGTGTGTGTGTGTGTGTGTGTGATGGGGGGGGGCACGTGTGTGTGGGCGTGCGTGTGTGTGCGCTAACGCGCATGTTTGTGTGCAGGTGTATGTATATGTGGTGTGTGTGTGTGTGTGTGTGTGTGTGTGTGTGTGTGTGTGTGTGTGTTCACCTGTTTGATATAATAACAGTCCAATCCCTAATGAGAGCCGCTGACCTTCCTTCCTGCCTGCTGATGACAGGTGTTCGGTGCGGACATCCTGCGAGACAGTTTGATGATCACATGACAGGAAGCCACAGAGGAGAAGAAGTGAGCGGTAAACGAAGAATTACCTGTCAGGGTGGGGTGGGGGGGAGGCATTGCTAAATAGTTCCTGTATGCATTTAGAGGCTCCACATAATGCACGTTGTGTGCTGCTTTAAACGCTGTGCACTTAACTCTCACACGTATGTAGTCCTACTTAGGTAGTTGCTGATTTAATGAAGACCAAAGAGCTGTCTGTATGTGTGTGTGTGTGTGTGTCTGTGTGTGTGTGTGTGTGTGTGTGTGTGTGTGTGTGTGTGTGTGTGTGTGTGTGTGTGTGTGTGTGTGTGTGTGTGTGTGTGTGCGTTTGTGTGTGTATGAGTGTCTGTATGTGTGTGTGCAAGCGTATATGTTGTGTACCGCGTTGCAATCCTTTTTCACTTCATGTTATTCATTGATGCAACTTTCTTAAGCTTACCAGTTTATACTATTTGAATAAAACTAATGGAATGGTTACTAGTATAAGCTCTACATTCTAACATTTACTACTTCTGCAAATGTTCAATACTGTAAATGCTTACCTCTATAAAATATAAAAATATGTGTGAAGTTATGTGTGTGTGTGTGTGTGTATGCGTGCGTGCGTGTGTGTGTGTGTACGACTGGTATATCAGTGAATGTCTCCTGTGTTTATTCTTTACGCATTCCTGTGCTTTGTATGCGTGTATGTGTGTGTGTATGTGTGTGTGTGTGTGTCCCTGGGAGTGTGTGTGTGTGTGTGTGTGTGTGTGTGTGTGTGTGTGTGTGTGTGTGTGTGTGTGTGTGTGTGTGTGTGCGTGTGTGTGTGTGTGTGCGTGCGTGTGTGTGTGTGTGTGTGTGTGTGTGTGTGTGTGTGTGTGTGCGTGTGTCCACGGTTGCATGCTCTATCGTGCCATTACATGGGCCAGTGGTACCGTCTCCCCAGACTCACCTCCATGCTCCACAGACGTCTGGTATTGCCTGGAGGAGGAAGGGTTTAAATGTGCAGGGTGCGGGAAGGTACGGAGACATTATCTGTCTCCACTCTGGGAGCAGCCGACGCTACACGCTCAGAGACCTCCATGCCTTCCACTGAATTCATATCGACATACAGCGTCATCACTGAGAGTGAGCGCAAAGTCATCTCCTGGTTAGAGTGGCTGAGTGACAATGGTTGCTATCGGCCTTGGTTTGGAACGTGTTTTAGTTTGTGTTTTTAATGTTAATAAAATTGAAAAAGTGAAATTTCTTTTTCGCGATCAATTTGAAGTAGAGACGAAAATAAAAGGCCAGAAGAGGGAAACTCTTTTGGAGATAGAACCAACAAGGCTTACCTAGGCCTTTTGTTTTAGCCTTCATGGCCTATAGCTTTAATTGAATCAGTGTGTGTGTCGATCAGTATTATTGATTGAAGAAATGTCAATGTATAAATTAAGATGACAACTTTGTGTGTTTTTAACTTGTATCTGTATGAATGTAATGTTGTGTATCTATGTGATCGAAATAAAATAAAATAAAATAAAAAATAAACTAATGCCACAAGTTCAATTTGTAATTTGTAAACGTTAGCGGGCCTGGGTAGGCCAGTCAACTAAATATTTATAACGTGTTCTGCTCATTATCATAAACAGTAATCTTTCCTCATTAACATGCGGACGGTGTCGGTAGTTGCCTTTCGTGGTCGGCTAAATCAAGGAATGACTCTGCCATCTAGTGGTGACTCCAGGAAACCGGCCCCCACTCACTGATACTCTGCTGCAAACCAAGACCGTTTCCTTTTAGTAATAAAACCCGTATCAAGCTATGATAATCATTTTATCACGACCACAAAATAATGAAACTTGTTGATTACTGCAGTGTCATGTGATTTAGTATAGGTCAGAATGCCAGATAGATATTGCAATTGGCCTACCCATCATAAGGAAAGAAGCGATAAGGCTTAGTCATGCCATTGTTAATGTGTAATATTAGTTAGTTAGTTTTGTTTAGATTTACCAACATATATGTATATATATATATATATATATATATATATACTAGCTAAATACAGAGTATATTAAGATATCCTTATTATCATGGAATTGCTAAAGCATTTAAAATAAAAGACAATAAAAATGAAAAAAAATGTATGTAGGCCTTCTTGAACTTGATCAACCCTGACATGATTTTGATGAGATTTGAAAACGACATCGCGTATTCCAATAATATTTGATTGTTTAGTTTAGTTGTTTAAAGTTCATGGAAATGCTAACTATATACACTTTAGCTTATATAGTTAGCATAATAGCATTAAAGGTGTGACGTTGCACTTTGTGGATTTAAAGGCAATTGGTTAGCCCGATCGGACGATTCACAGAATAACAAATAATCCCTTATACTTGTGTTACGAAAAGCAGAAGGCCTTGCACACACGCACATCTGACAGAGAAGACAATTTGAAACCAGTACTTGGCCTTTTGTGTTCCTTACAAACACTTCTGCAAAGATGAAACTCTATTTGTTTTATTAGATGGTCATAAGGAAATGCAAGATAGGACACACCTGGCATCTTTATCTTTACTGCCATATCACATTTCGTGTTTTAAAGATTACGTATTTCTCTTAAATTGTGCAGGTAGTGCGGTGTAATACACAGACTATTTACATGAAAACATTAACCCTGCAAAACATAGACATCCATTGTGGTGGTCCCTTGTCGTCCCCATTTAACACATTGTAGGGCGGTGAGGAGGCTAACTTCCTCCTGACTGCGTTCAGCATGGTTTGGTCTGCAGTAAACCATAATGAGTCTTTAAGAGCTCACAGCTACGCTGCTGACAGTGACAATGGAGCAAACACCGACGGATATGATCTCACCCACTTGTTGATCATTAGCCAGTGTATTGCTATCTCAGCAGTCAGGGGACCTTTTTGCTAAATACCTTCTGTTCTGATACCTCAACTCCCTGTTTTGATTTGTTTTTGTGATGATGGAGGTGTATTCTTTATTTTACATAGCCCTATGTATGTTAACTTTAGCAAGGGTATTTAAAGCATCAAATATTAATAATAGCAATATCATTAGTTCCAAAAATCTCTCCCTTTTTACGTGAACACAGCAACAATTAACAATGAAGATGTAGCTTATAACTCTTTTGTAGGGGTTCAATTGAGGAAAAGGATAAAATGACAATAAATGATAGTCTAAGAAGGATATCAAACGTATATTTTGATGATCCTTCCCTTCTAAAAGTATGTTCCGTTCTCCTCTTAAGAAATCCTTTCCGAAGTGCGTCTAGTATTCTCCCTAGTGAAACATCGTTTCTCTATCAGATTCGCTCTGTGGGTGTGTTACGTGTGTGGTCGTTGTCCTTGTGTTTTCCTGTGTCTCCCCTCTCGTTCTCTGTAGGTGTCACGCCATTGGAGAGGTGAGGTGTGGCCTCTCTTCAGTGTAAACTATCTGGTAAAGCTCAAGAGGTGTTGGCGTGCCTTTTCGTTGGAAGACAGTCTAGACCAGGCCTATTCAACTAGCGGCCCGTGGGCCAAATGCGGCCCCTCTTAATTTTTTTCTGGCCCGCAAGAGGTTGCATGCAAAAAATAAATAAAATAAAGGAGAAACATAGTTGCATGCAAATCAGGTTTCCGTGTGTAGGCGGTGATACTAGCCAGTATCAGTACCCCACAACCAGGAACTGGCATCACTTATTCTGACAATGTTTGGCTCAACCGATACGTGTGAGTCTAGCTTTTCTCATATGAATGCCATCAGAACAAGGGCACGTTGCTCCATGACCTATGAGAAGCTGCATGAGTGTCTCAGGATGAGCCAAACTAGGCAAACAAGTCAGTGCAATCTTTCGCACTGACTCAGTGGCTCAAAATGTCTCATATGTACAGTAGTTCTGTTTTGTGATGATTCAAACAACATTGTTGAATTCTAAATACGTGTCCAAAATATATGAGAACAAAATCTTTTATAATGATATGATTAAAAGTGAAGAAGGAAGGAATGCGTCTGACAAGTTTATTCCATGTAGTAGTACTATATATATAAAGTTAACACTACTTTAAGTAAGATTTATTTGTAGCGATTCATTCACGTAGTTTTACTCTGTGTGGCCCATGAACCCCAAGTGGTTTTCCTTTTCGTCCCACTTGTTAAGGAGGTTGAATAGCACTGGTCTAGAATACAAAATTGTTAAAACCACGGCTCTTCGTGCTTATGAGTTAATGCCTGAGGCATATAGACAAAAGTTTAGGAGTTGCAAAAAGTCTCCTGATTGTACTTTCATGGAGTTTGCTCGAGAGAAGGCCACCTTGTTCGATCGGTGGTGCAACGCCACTAAAGCTACCGATTTTTCTTCTCTTCGAGAATTTGTCCTGCCGGAGGAATTTAAGAACAATATATCCGAACGGATAGTAACGTACTTAAATGAGCAAAAAGTGATGTCACTGTCCCAGCCAGCTGTATTAGCAGACGAGTTTGTACTGACCCACAAGCCCGCTCTTGTGTTCTCTACCTCTCCCACCACTCAATTTCACAAGTCCATTATGCTTCCTTTACGCTCTAGGGAGGAACGGTCATGAACTTTATTGTCATGAACTTGGCCATTTAATTGCTGTCAGCCTCGTATGAGAAATCATCCACCGCCTGTTCAACAACCAAAGGGGGTTGGATTGGTAAGCACAGTTTCTCGCTCCGTGACAGTTATGCCAAATGTGTGCGTTTCTGACCTTCCCGACCCCAGCTACAAACCATTCATTTTGAGCGGTCTAGTGTCACTTACCGGTGATCTAAAGGACCAGCAAAAGGTTCAGATTCTCCGAGACACTGGGCGGCCCAGTCGTTTATCCTCTCTGATTTAGTGCCATTGTCAGGTGACTCATTCTGTGGTTCCAGTGTTTTCATTCAGGGCATAGAGATGGGGTTTGTGCCAGTCCCCTTGCACATGGTACATTTAAAATGTGATTTGGTCAGTGGTATTTTCAAAGTCGGGGTACGTCAGAACCTGCCGGTAAAAGGCTCTCAGTTTATCATGGGCAATGATATAGAGTGCTGCCTATGTTATAGGTATTGGACTGTCCCGAAGCTAACGCTGAGGATGAATTAGCCGAGAGATTCACTGGGGTTTCTCCATTTTGTGCTGTTACACGGGCGCAGTCCCGACCATTGAGTGATGTGGTTGACCTATCTGACTCCTTTCTTGTCCCAGCAGGGGACACAAATGAGGTTCCTGGTTCTACCCCTGTGCCCCCTCCAACGCCTGATAAGAACAGTGCCGTCGAGTGTGCTGGCGTTAGTCTTGACCCATTGCCTCTACCGATAACTCGTGATAAACTGGTTGCTATGCAAAAGATCGATTCTACCCTTGAGTAGTATTATGTGAAGGCTGTTACTCCGAGTGGTGATGTCGGGGGTAAGGTGGGTTACTTCCTAGATAATGCTCTTCTCATGCGTAAGTGGACTTCACCTCTTGATTCAGAACGTGACGGGAGTGCGATCTATCAGATTGTAGTACCCGTGGCCTACCAACAGGATATTCTATCACTTGCTCACAGTCAGGTATGGTCTGGTCATTTAGGTATCACAAAAACCGCAGGATTCTATGGCACTTCTTTTTGCCAGGTCTGAAACTTGATGTAGCTGCATTCTGCCATACTTGTCACACCTGTCAGGTCACATGAAAACCAAACCAGGTTATTCCATTCTCTGTCCGATACCTGTGAGTTCTCTGTCCGATACCTGTGAGCTCTCTGTGCGCAGAGAACGCTCCCGCGTTCTCTGCGCTGTAAATAAAATACTGTAAATAAAATAAACGCAAACAATTTATTCTGTACCATTTTGCAATGCAACTCAGTGAGTGACAGGTGACACTGAAACAATGACTGTGTCCAGCCAATGACATGATGCGGCTCACGTGTATTTACATCACGCAGCCAATCAATGCGCTTTTGGTAGGCCCTTGTCTGTTCGGTGATGTTACTTCCCTGACCAACGTTTTTGAAACATGGTATAGATGTGGGAGTTGCAGCACCTATCAGGCAGCATCCATACCGCGTTAACGCGACAAAAAGGTTGATCATGACGCAGGAGGTTTCTTATTTGGTAGAAGATAATCTGGCGACTTCGAGCTCTAGCCCTTGGAGTTCCCCATGCCTCTTGGTACCCAAGCCGGATGGCACATTCCGTTTCTGTACGGATTATAGGAAGGTGAACGCAGTCACGATTCCTGACCTCGATGATGTGGTTGTGTATTCGTCGGATTGGGCCACTCATGTAAATACTTTGACGACAGTGTTCCAGTGTTTGGCGAGGGCTTCCTTGACGCTGAATTTAGCAAAATGTGATGTTTGCTCTTATATGTGGGGGTGTTACATGTGTGGTTGTTGTCCTTGTGTTTTCCTGTGTCTCCCCTCTCGTTCTCTGTAGGTGATATGCCATTGGCTGTTCCTCCACCATCTTCCAACCCCCTGTCCAATCTGGGAGCTGTCTGTCGGCCAATTAGTGTCATCAGGCCTTGATAACTTGCACCTGTTTTCTCCATTGTAACACTCTGTTGTCTGCCTGTTTGTTGAATGTGTCATGGTCACTTATTTCCTTTGTGTTTGATACGCCGTAGGGGTTTAGGTGAATAGGTAAGATACCCTTGGGTTTACATGTCATCACGTAGTTTTTCCTCTGTTATCACATCAGGTTAGAAGCGGGGCCGCCCTCTGTATGCATTAGCTAGGTTGTGTGTGTTCACTAGTAGTTGTCACTTTATTTTGTTTTCTTTTGATTTGGCTCCGCTTATAGTTTCCTATTCCCCTTGGCGCAATACTTATCAAATAAATACACCAGTGAATTTACTTTACTGTTGTGCCTTGCTTTATTTTTCCTCTAGTCAGTTTGACGGCAACATGTGTTTATGGTTACCCTACTCCCCATAGAAGTAGCAAGCTTACATCCTGGAGCCATAACAGGGTGGATTACCTCATGGATGACCACTTCAGGTCTTGGTCCCCACTATTCACGTTGTAGGCCTAGATCAGGCCTCATTAATGGGCCAGACAAATGAGCAAGGGGGAGAACAGTGCTGCTTGGGAAGAAAAGGGCTGCCATTCATGACTAAACAAGAGTAAGACAGAGATGGAGGTCAAGCGGAAGGTCTCCTCTATATATAGATATATACATTGAACATAATATAAATATAACTTGTTTCTGCTCTTGTAGGATAAGTAACATTTATATTACGTTCAATATATATATATAGGCTATAGGCTAACATATTCTTATTGACCCCATATTTCCTGTAGTATCGGCGAAATAAATTATCCTTGGCGCAGTTTGGTCCTTATAACGTATGTAGCTACAAGATAAAACATCGCCTGTAAGCTCCTACACGACAGTTTTCCGTTTCTGTAACTTTTTTAGAGCTCCTACAGCGCAGTCACTCTGGTACGACTTCCTTAAACTGAAAGCGACTGTGAGCATGCGCAGAGTCGTGCCACTGCAGCACCATGATTACGTCACCCGTACTAAAGCCAAGGCAAGCCCGGACAGACACCACCGGCTGGAGTCACACGACGCGCTCCACTTCATCCCAGTCAATGGACTGTTTATCGGAAATTGACAGACGGCAGATTGAACGACAAATAGGAATACATTTCGAAAACGTTTTTATTTGAAGTAAAAAAATATATCAAAATAAAAAAGCTGGCCATAGACAGAACGTGTTTTTTTTTTTAGTGAGCAGGAGTTTGGTTCACTGTTTGGTTCCCATAGCCATGACACTTGTGGACGACCTCGCATCAGCAGCAGCGACCGGGAACACCGCAGGTGTGGAGGATCTCCTCCGGAGAGGGGCCGATGTTAACGGTGTGAATAAGTACGGCAGGACGCCGTTGCAGGTCAGTGTTGACAGCGGACGTCAAAGTCCAGGCGAGCGTGTATTCAAATCTGTCATTTAATAAACAGCTCGGCTCATGCAGGGCATCACAACGATCCATAGAATCGTCGAATATGTAATGTAATTATCTCAAACTGTTGGTAGCTTTATCTAGCAATAAGTATGCTGGCCTGAATGAGCAGTTATATATTTTAATCATGCTGGTTTATAACCGGAAATATCACTTTATGCCCAATTTCATGCTATCTAGATTTACCGGGCACCACGCCTGTCACTCCAGCGGACAGGTCGTTCTTAGCTTTCATATGCATCGCATCCCATAATAACAAGGGAAGGCATATTCCCCTACACAAACTGTAAAGACTTCCTGACCAACCAGGCGTGGTGCAAACCAAAAACATTTAAATATCAACTGAGAAATCTGCCTCCAACATAATAATGCTATTTGGCCCATTATTATTAGGCTATTTATAATAGTATTATTATCATGCATTTGGAAGCAACGTTCCTCAACGTGGCCTGTCACGTCGCGTATAGGCCTCTTATTAATAATATTTTTCAAAGCCCAATCCAATCCACGCAAGGGTGTCAACGTATCTATTATTTTGATTTATGAAACGATGAAGGTGATGATGATGGGCAGCACCCCGGTAGCCCGCCTGCTGCTCGCGCGAGGCTCGCGGCCAAACGTGGCGGACAGCCGCACCGGGACCACCCCGCTGCACGACGCCGCGCGCGAGGGCTTCCTGGACACGCTGAGGGTCCTGCTGGAGTTCAAGGCCGACCCCGGGGCCCGGGACCACTTTAACTCTCGACCCGTGGATCTGGCGAGGCAGAGTGGACACGACGACGTTGTGGAGTTTCTCAAGCTCTTAGAAGAAGCAAACTGAAAAAAGCCTTGAAAGGATTGTTGCACTTTCCACTGCGTTGCGGGCGTTTTGTTTTAACGGGCCCCCGTTTGAGGGGCCGGACTGGACCTGCGGCCTGAATAAGGCCGTTTGGATCAACGGTTTTCAATGTCGTTTTATTTATTGTTTTCATCTATTGCTGATTATAGGACCACACCCCTTTCAAGTGTAAATGTAGGTTTTGTAGTCCTAAAGGTTATACGCATAAAGGCTATGCCGCATTGCTGGGGCTTTAGTGGGATACTTGTAATTGCTTTTTAATCGTTGATAGGATATTTGTTAGACCTATGCTGGACAGAGCCTATGATTCTCGTATGATAGGCTTAACCCTTAATAAGTCCTAATAGGCCTGCTGTAGGATTCGGCTTATGCACTTTATTAACCTGTTTGTCTGCCGGTGGAGAGAGGGGAGGCCTCGGCTCCTGGCCCCAGAGGGCCCTCGCGGTCCTTGGTCCCTGAGGGAGAGGAATGACGGCCTGTAGTCTGGGTCGCAAGGAGATCATGTTTGTTCCGAGCAATAATTATATGATCGTCTTTTGTAGCGCTAAAGGCTACAAGTAAACACTGGGTTGGGTAAGCAAATGAGAATGAGCGTAGGCCTACTCAAATTAACATTGTTTAAATATATTTGTAAAATATGGGGAGTACAAATATACAGCCTGTAATAAATATAGGTTGGTTCTGTGGATGACCATAGGCCTGTTTTGGTTTGATCAAAATAGGGTTTCATATCGAAATATAGGCCCATCGACCCTAGAAAAACGGTTGTAATATCCCCTTTCGTCTCAATGAATTGTTAAACAAATACATTGTACAAAATATATTATTTAGGCCATAGGCAAAAGTTATTTATTAAAAATCTATATTTGGTGACCAGGATGCGTTGTATTGTACATATTTCTTACAAAACCAAACACGAGAAACGCCCCTTGTGAATGCTGTTCTCCCTTATCACTTGACGCCAGACTATCTCCACAAATATGACATGTAAACCTCGAAGCACAAACTGGACTCCATGCGGTCATGCTTTCGCATGCGCAAAACCCGTTTACTGCACTATGTTGGGTATCTCTAGGTCTCATATAGGGGTATTCGGTTGTCCTGTATACAAATAAATATGTATATTTTTTAGATATGTTTCAATGTATTGCCAAATTCACGCAAGTAGTTCTACCATTTATTTAGTCTATAGATTTGCTAAAGAGAAACTCCATTTATAGGATTATTGTTTCAATAAACAATTGCTAAATCAAGACTAAAAAATGAATTGTAGGCCTAGGTCATCTGCATTCAAAGTAAAACATCAGATTGGGTTAGGCCTTTATTACCTGCTGATGTGGGTTAAAGCATAAAGGATTGTAATGGAAAACCTGTCTCGCATGCCTAATTTTTTATTGGTCATATAGTTTGATTACACATTGTCAGTAACAGGATTATAAACAAGTTGTAAACCATAAAACAATAGTCCAATGTCTCAGACATCGTTTCGGTCCACATTAAATATTAATCTCTCAAGTCAGTTCTTCCGACCTGATCGACTAATTTACCTATTTAATTTCTAATTTATTCCAGATGCGAAGCTTGTAAGTTTTGTAAATTTTATTTATTGAAGCTGTCAAGATGTGCCAACAAAATCAGGCCTATGTGTGTTTGCATAGGCCTATGGTGAAGCAGGATATCCAAGTGCATAAAGTAGCCTTTGACCTATAAAAACAAAGATAAGGTCTAAAAGACTCAAAATAATCCAACCGACTGATGATCACCTCATTATAAAAATACATTTCCATTCGTCGTACAGACAAGCTTTACATGAAATAAACAATAATACAAGCATGTAGGGCAGGTCTATTACGCAGAGCTAATGTAGGTAAATATCACTTACAAATTGTCATTCAGGCAAGTCAATGTTTACAAGGCTAACAACGCTGTAAAATAGTAAATCATGCAACAGGCATATCTCAATTCAACCTCCTAATACTGAAATGAACACTGGGATACAAAGCCAATAAAATCAATTATGATCTCACAAATGAATTCAAATCTGACCTAGAACTTTGAACACTGATCCCTCCGAACTCTCCGGGGCTCTCCCCCAGAAGGTGGCAGTCCTTCATAAAACCATGCGGAAGTGTTCCACCACAATGAATAGTGTGTGCAGATTGTAAATGACCGCGCTGTTTTTTGCAGCTTTCTTCATTTAAAAAACAGGAAACACTGAGGAGACATGCAATAGATGTGCCAGGCACTTTCTTGTGATTGGTGATTGACCGCTGATCCAAATCCAGGCGGAGGCATTTGAAGGCTAGAGCTGGCGGTGGCGGGGGTGACAAACTGGTGGTGTGTGTGTGAGTGGGTGTAGCGGAGGTCGCATTACTCAGTGCTTGGGTAACATCACGGAACACTGGGCCAGTGTCTGGAAAACAAAGAAGATTGTAATTAAAAAAATTATCATTTAGTTATGTTTTGCTGGGATTATTTATTACAAATTGTATTTTTTACATTATTAAAGAAATCTAAAATTATAAGTAAAGTAAGGAAGTAAAGCCAAAGGCGTCCTGGCTTTAACCGATTTTTTTATTCAACTGAGACATAATGTTAGCAGAGCTCACTCACACCTGCATTGTTCAGGCCTTGACAGAAATTATGTATTTTAAATATTGAAAAATAAAATCTGCAAACGGGTCAGCTAGCAACTATTAAAAAATACAAATAAAGAAATGGTACAGAATTCAGGATACATTTTTCTGTATTTAAAATATATAATTAATTGCATTTGAAAGACAATGGCCAAACCCTAATTTTTTATATATTTTAATCACATTATTATATACACGTTGGCCTCCAATTTACTACTACCCGACCTAATGAAGGATGATCATTATGGTCAAAACTCAATTTCATGTAAATTAAAGTTCTAAATGAGCTCACAAGTGATTTTAAAATGAACCACCATGGATTATATGAGTGTTAAATAGATGGTAATAATGGTTGGTTGGTTTGGAACTACTTTTTATTTCGTTTTTTTCATTGCCCAATTCACATGATGTTGAAGAAGTTGGCAGGCACATTGTTTAGCCCTACCATCTCTGTATGTCCCTTACATCAAAAATGTAATTACTGCAGCTACTGTGGATTAACATGATTTGAGTGATATCAGCCTCCCTTGAAAGATTGCTTGGATAAATGCTTGAAATTCTGTCAAATAAAGTAAGCTAATGGAACGGAAGCGTTTGGCAAAATGAGAGGAAAGGACGGCTGGACTTACTTTCAGGCTTTTTATGGTCTGTGACCAATCCATTTGGCAGATCTGGGGAATCACTGTGAGCAGGATGCTGCTTGCTTTATTTGCGTTTTCCTTCATGGTCTTCAGTACGTTGTCAACACATACCTGCCAGTAAGAGAACATGATACCGTTAACTGAAATGTTCAAAAAATTATCAATGCATTTGTTTTTGAAAAAAACCTACAAAATTAAATGTTTAGTAACCAGTAACCAGATGGAAGCAAACTTCCAGAGTCAAGCTTTGTAAAAGTATTTTATTTTCCTTAAGTGAAAAGTAAACAGAAACAGCCTACTGGATATCAATGGGAAAACCCTAAGCGGATGTTTCAGATGGTTTGCAGCAGGTTAAATATTGATTCTTATACCACACCTTCCCTCAATCGTCACCTGAGGAGACCCTTCAGGACCAAACCTGTATCTCTGTGCCTTCAGACACCCAGTCGCATACACACACGCACACTGGGAGCGTACATTTCAAACAAAACCCCCCCTCCTCCTCCACTCCAGCTTTATTTGTAATAGTTGGAAATCCTTGATCAAACACATACTTTTATTTCACTTTGATAATTGAAACGCTACTAAGGTTCCCATCACACACAGAAAACATTAACAAACAAGTTGTGGTGGGGGGGGGGGAAATCTGGAAGGCGACCCAATAACCTAAGTCTCCAACGGGAAACCGGTTCAATAGCAACACTACAAAACGCAACAATCGACAAAGATCCACTTCATACTCCCTTCACGAACATGATCTCCACAAAGCCACCGCTCAGTCTACTGGGTTCCAGTGATGCTTGAGCGGGGTTTATGGTAGGGGGATGACTATGATATCAACAGTGATCCGGTGGCCGGGGCTGAGCGCGGCTGGTGTGGACGGTGACTCACTGTGACTCAGCCTCCTATAGAGAGGACTCTCAGCCGGAACCTGGCAAGCAGGCCGACTTCTGGCGGAGGCTGGGGGCGGAGGGGCAGGATGTAGTTCGGAAGGAGGCCGGAGGAGAGAGTGTCTGTGGGGGCAGTGGTGGCGGGGTCAGGTGGTGGCGGTGGGGGCGGAAGGATGTGGTGAGCGTTTTTGCAACAGTGGGGACGAGGTCGGGTGCCGGAACTCTATTTGTAAGTGGAACTGAGTATCAACAGGCAAAGTTCAGCAATCACAACACACACCGTTAGGTGTTTGAGTGTGTGAAAAAAATTCTCGCTGTGGTTGGGCGTGCGCGCGTGTCTGAGGGCAAATGAGGACAACGCACTCAAAGCGATTCCAGCGATTTTAATATATTATATGGATATTAATCATTACTGAAAAGCTCATTGGTTTCGATGTGAATCGTGACATCTTCTGAAAGCTGATATTATTATTATAGTATTTGGGAGATCATAAAGTGTGTTGCGTCTGTTGTGTCAACGGATTCACCACACATCGATGGGCGGATCCCATAGAGGAACATTCTGGCCATGCAGGAAGCATTTTTTTAAGCCAGTTGGACTTCTTTAAAGATATGCGTCGATCATGCATGCATCGAATTATACCTAGCAAGGAGACTTCTCATAGTGTTCCACTCCCTAGTTTGGCCCTCTAGCACAACGTTTCGTTTTGCTTTCGCTTCCTCTTGATACAACTTAACTTATTCGAGAGAAGTAGGGCACCATTATAAATAATAAGGTGTTGAACAGAGCAGGTTTGACTAATAAATACAAATTCTAATCCGTCGCGCAGACGAAACTTTTTGGTCCAAAAGACAAATCTTTTAAACAAAAATGGGATAAAGATTAGTTAAATCATTATCCCTGCTACAAGCTTGGTCCAATGAGGTTTTTGTAATCCTTACTCCTTAACTTGGATCATTCAATGTAAATTCGTATCTGCTCTTTCAAGTCTGCAATAAAATAAAATAAAAATGTATATTATTTTTTATAGAAATTTGAAGATAATTTATATCTTCACATCTTTTATTTTGTACAAGGAGGATCTAATTTTAATTTTTTTATCTCATTCAATGATGTTTCTTCCATCAACATCGACAACAGACAAGTAGACCTTTTCATATATGTTTAGTGTATTATGAGGTCAGTGACAAGATGTAAAAGATTGTTGTCCTAACCTAACCAAACAAGTTTGGTGACATTGAAGAGAAGTTAATTAAAGAGGGTGTGGTGGATCAGACAGGAACCGATCCAGTTTTTTGCCAGGCACAGCAAACTCCTCGTGTCCCATAAGCGTCAAGCGTATACCATGCTTGACTTCCATGTAAAAGCGTGAGCAGGCCGGCTCTCAGTGTTAACTTCCATTCAAAACTCACACTTTGCAATTTCAGTTTACAATGTTCCAGCTATTTAATTTCAGACTTGATCGGACGAATGAGGCTAGGCTATATAGTACAAATGGAATGTGATGGAGGCAAGATTTCTATGTAATCAGGCTGCAAATCCCTTTCCTCGTGCCAATCCGGTTCTAATAAGAGTTTGAATAATGTGGTCTTTCTGGCTGGTGCTCCTCGGACTGGCACGTGTGCCAGCGTTAGTGGCAGTACTGGCTCACATCCAAACTCATCTGGGTGGACGGGTTTCCATTCTTTCGTTACCTGATTTCTTTCCACCAATCATGGAGGATAGGGAGGGGACAGTTCTCGTTAACCGTTAAAAAGGGTCTGTTTAATTTTCTTCAATGTTCACCAACCGCTTTGAACCTGAGAGCTACTTCATGGGCACCGAGTCATACGAAGGGCACCCAGTTCTATACACTCTTCTGAAATAACAAATTTGCTATGTGAAGGCATGTTAATTAATTAAGTCAGGTTGATAGATAGTTTTTTCACAATAATTATCAACAATGACTTAAAAAAGGTCGGAAAGAGTTGTTCAAGAATGAGTAGTGCTATTTTTAGAACAGGCCTGCGGGCGCCTCATGTGGTCCTTGCGGGCGCCATGGTGCTCCTTCCGGGCACTGTGTTGGTGACCCCTGCCCTAGAGTATATGTGGTATAAAGGCTGGGACGAATTTCGACTTATAAATATGTACAATGCATAACGTTAGCTCTCTGACTCATAGCTGAGCGGACTAGAATACCTCCCATTGCCAATTCGTAGCTAAGGTCTGTCCTAATTACTGGAGTAGTGAACAACGATCCGTTGCATAAGAACCTTACGGGAGGGTAATGGTTGCTGCAGGAATTAGTCAAACCCTCAGGCGTTACCAGGGAAACAAAGTTATGTCTTGTGAAAAACGTTATATTTATGAATGTAATGAATATAAAAATAAATGAATGATCTTAATTCATTTTCTTGGCAAGTGACCGTGGTATGAGCGGGATAATGCCCTTCGAGGTGTCCTTTATCAGGAATTAATGGCCTGCGCGTCGGACGGTCCACGCCTCCGCGTCGTCCATGAATTCCAGATAATGGACACCTCGTCGGGCATTATCCCTTACAAATCAACATGCTTTGGACTGGCCAATGGGAGAAAACACTTAATCAACTCCCCCTTCCGAATACTTCTTCGCTTTAGGGAATCACAAAAAACAGGCGCATCTCCCCCCTGCAGCGTTTGGTTTCCGACCCGGGTTCTGTGCCGTCTCCCCCCCCCCAGAAGTTTTTTGCCATAACAAAGCAGGACTGCCGAACCGAGAGAAGGGTTAAAGAAGTGCCGTCAAAGTAGTCGAGACGTCACTCACCGCCTCCTCGTGCTCCTTCCAGCAGTCGTAGTCGGTTGCCATGGCGATGCTGGCGTAGCATAGCCCCGCCTCCTTCGCCAGCACCACCTCGGGCACGGTGGACATGTTGATGACGTCGGCGCCCCACTGGCGGAACATGAGGCTCTCGGCACGCGAGGAGAAGCGGGGACCTTCGATGGTCAGCACGGTGCCCCGGGCGTGGCACTTGATGCCCAGGCTCCTTGCCACCTCCACCAGCACCTGCACCAGCAAGGAGAGACCAGGGTCATCATGATATCGCCCGTAGGGCGGGGCCTAAGGGAAGGGGGTCGGAGCCAGGCTGCATTGCTGCAGGTCCCAAGGACCTGCAGTAATGAATGAATGAATGAATGAATGAATGAATGCATTATAAATCCCCTTAGTCGTAAGAAAGCTGTTACGAATCAGCCAATAACTGCGTGTTCATCCCCTTAGGGGGCAGTTTCTGAAACATTTTTATAAAGTTGTCAGCCGTGTGGATAATAGAAGTACCGTGTGAAAACGGCACTTCCTGGTCGTTGATATAAAAAGGTGATGGATGAGTCAAGTTATTCATTCTCTTAGTTTCATCTGACCTGACACGGTTCATTAATTAATCTTTTAATTAATTCAACATTTCGTTGTGACAAAAAGCAGCATGAAAGCTAAATGTTGCAGTGGTTAGTATGGGCAGACAGTAGATACTGTCGAGGGTTCGTTGGTGTTGTTCGCTAGTGGGGTTGACAGACTGCTGTAGTAGATTGAGCTCAACAAAATACTGCAGTGCTCAGGTCATGTTTTAGATTCAATTGAATAGGACAACGGAGTTCACAGAAGAATTACAGCAAATATGGAACAGCAAATACAGGAAGTGTGTCGCACAAACTTCCCATCCGAATAATTTTACATTGTAATATTTAAGATAGAGATCATGTGTTACACCTGAACCGACTACTAGGAGTTGGTTGGTTAGGGTTAATTATGTCACGTAGAGAAAAGGGAGCTGCTGCTCACGTCTCTGGTCCTGTTGCAGAAGGGCTCTGCCATGGGGATGTGGCATACCCCAGGAGGGTGGCCGGGCTGCCCGTCATAGAAGGTCTGGGCCCTCTTCGTAGTCCTATTGGAGGCAGTGGTTGAGAGAGCGTTTAAGAAACTTTAGTTTTGAACCCTTTAATCCGACGGGGCTCGCACAAGAGGATAGGAACGATCCTAGTATACAATCAAAATTTAGGAACTGACTAAACATCTGAAGTGTAGTTCCATTGACCGAATGAATATGGTTAACTTCTCATCAATTAGTGTTGGTAGAACATCAATATAATACATAAAAAAATAGAATTGGATGTGAATATGATTTAGACGTGAACCGATTCAAATTGCACTTTTGTACCCATTCAATTAATGAAATGTTGGTGCCATCTCCATGCCAACAGAAGCTTCTAGATACAGGGGATAAAGAACGCTTCCAAAGTCCCTGTAGCAGTCACAGTACAGCGCTCGCTCAGAGAAGAGACGCCCCCCTAATAACAAACGCTGATTGTGCTGGAAGCATTAACATTTTTGCCTTCTTAAAGCTATATTCTTAGGGCTATTTTAAGAGGATGCTTTTTTTCTGTATAATATCCCCGCACTGTGTGAGCAATGTGCCGGTTCTAACGGTACGTTTGTTATGAAGTATAATTAATGCTTAGTCCACAATGTTATCAGCTTAATCAACAGAAAAAGTGACAAATGAAAACCAGATAGTCACACTTCACCTATTTAGTTGAACGATTGAGTAAACAGAACGTAACAAAGCAATCTTTTGTTTCGGTGTTCTCCTCAAATGAGGGGGCTTTTATGGGAGGTAGCAAATATGAACCTTATTACATATTAAAACAAACAAATACTATAATATATATAATCCTATCAACAAAGAACACAGTTCAGACACATCAATTATTCCTTTTGTGTTGGTCATAAATAAAAGAAAAGCTACACAATTCCTTTTTTTTGGTTGAATATTTGGCATTAAAAGTAGTAGATTATACTGTTCTAAACCACTTCGCATGGCCATTTAATTTATAATTGTATACGAGAAAGGATTTTCCTCGGACCGACTGAAGCAAATGCTTTAGGATGCAAAACTCCTAGGCTTCCTATGTTGGTGTATCATGGTTAAATAATTCATCTCAGCAACAAAAGAAAACACAGACCTAACGCCTAATGAAAGCCAGGAGGTAAGGAAATGACCACTGGCACACAGACACATGGTCACATGCTAAGGAACAAGTCCAAACATATTCCCCACAAGCAGCTCCCTTCTTTCTTGTATAATATTTTTGGCGACCTTTTAGTATCGATTAGCTTTGGCGACATCAACTAGCCAGACAAAAATTAACCAAATAAAATGTACATCAAACTTAAATTAAACACATTAGTGTTTCATTTAAGAACTTTTCACACTTTCTGATCCTGATGCGCCCAGCAGTTGTAGGCAGTTGTAGGCAGTTGTAGACAGAACCAATTGTATAGCATTTGCTTGTTTGGTAGAAAATGTGGGCAATGGACAAACTAATTGCACACATTCTCAATTCCTGCAGCTCCCATACTACACTTCAAAATAATGCGTTGAGCCACCTATGCCGGATAACCGCAGTCATTGTGCTGCGATTAGTTGGAATTCACGTGTGACTTTGGGAAGCTAATTCACTTACAAGAACAATTTAGAGGCATGACAATAGAAAGCAACACGTAACCAAATAAAAGTATTTAAAAATGGTTGTTCCTTAATATATAACTTAATTTATAGTAACCCAATTTGAAAAAAGTAACATTGGAAGAATAATAAACCCAAAACAGCCCGGGTAAAGGCATTTGAGTTAGAAATCATAGGACAAGGAGTCCCACTTGACTTAAACACAAACTGCACAACACACAGTACATTTTATTTGAATATTAAATACTGAAATTAGATTTTGCCTAAAAATGACCATGCTGTGTTCTGAATGAAAAATGAATGGTTGTTTGAGTTGCAATATTACAGCTCATGGTACATATTTGATTATCTAATACCAAATTGTTTTTCAATTTTTTCAAATAAATGGGATATTACAACCACAACAGAACAGGAACCTCATGACACAAGAAGCTCCTGCACATATTCAGATAAACAATTACAAAGAGAAAGGGAAATGAAAGATTCTAGCGCTCCGATTGTTACATGAGATTAACTGTGCAAACAGATCCACACGCCCATATAGTCAAAGTAATCCCACGGTGAAAAGACTTACTCAATTGTGTTTGGATTTTTTTGCCTTGTGTATTCACATGTGGTAATCTTAACAAAAGTACACATTTGAACACCATTACATGAAGCATAGCTCAACTATAAAGTGTGCCCGATGGCCCGGGGCCAGCAGTCACATCAGGCCGGTAAATCTTCAACTGCATGATGTTGGTATTGCTACAAAATAAAAGACATGTAACCAAAGTAATAGCTAGTG
Organism: Gadus macrocephalus; assembly: GCF_031168955.1. Lineage (NCBI taxonomy): Eukaryota > Metazoa > Chordata > Actinopteri > Gadiformes > Gadidae > Gadus > Gadus macrocephalus. The sequence continues at coordinate 15,642,293 of NC_082384.1, forward strand.
CTGTGCATATAATGGCAGCCAGCAGGGAAGAGAATGTCGTTTTTAAAAAGGAGTTTGCATTGTTTACATAAATGATTAACAAAAGTAACAAAAAAGGTATTTGGTTTTATGATCCAACACTAATAATTACAACTTTAAGTGAGGGCCAGTAAAATGTACTTTAAAAAGGAAGCCACCAATAGAAAGAATAAGTGAGGATCCTGCTACAAGTCACCCAAAAACAAATATGTGTGCTATTTTTCTCACACGTGGCAAGGTAAATGATATGCAGTATGGAAAGAAAGAAGACAGGAAGTGGCCTGTACAGCGAACAAAATATCTGTATTGTGTTTCTTCCAACAGCACATCTGACTCAGTAAAGGCTACGGGCACGTAAGGGATTTGCCCCCAGGAAAATAGTTGTAGAGCTTTCGGCAAACCAGGAGCCCTACCCGAACCACATATTGTTTACGCGTTTTATTTTTAAGCCTTTCTAGATAAGATCATGGCATTTCACAAAACCGCTAATAACTGAACTATGTGACTTTCTCTTACAAAGTTATAAAAAGGGTCAGTGAATCTCTTGGGTAGGTGTTAATCATTGTTGTGGGAAAAACATTTCAGATCGTCTATCCACCCTCAGGCGTCTATCAGGCGTCTATCCACCCTCTCGACAAAAGTGACACGACAATCACTCGACAAAAGTGATAGATATATATATATATATATATATATATATATATAGATATATATATATATACACACATATACACACATCTCATATATCTATTTCTATATATAGATATATGATATTTTCAATTTGACAGCAGGCACCACTGACATTTAAGTCTCTGTGCTGAATCTAAAATAAAACAATTGCCCTATTCATCGTAGAATAACGACAACTAACTACCAGAAAATAGTGAATACCATGAGTATCTGCGGAATTGTCTTCAACCAAATGCAACACAGCACCATTGAGGGACAATATAAACAGAGCAACAGTAGTGACAGTTCCCACTTTAGTAAAGTAAAGCAGAAAGGTCAACCTTTGAATATTTAAAATCCTGTTTAAATACCACACATGTAAACATAGATCACGTGTATAGATCTGGAGTATCCAAAGACATAATCAAAGTTAAAAAAATCATGAATTCATATTATTCCATCTTCTACGTTCCATCTTGTATGCTGTAAATTGGTTATCCATCAAACTTAGTCCTCCCTTTTTAAGTTCTGCCGTCGCTACACAACGTGGGAGAGATGGATCCATCTCCCCATCCATCCCTCTGGTGAGTTTAAGGACATCACAACCCTAACAAATGTAAAAATAAATTGTAGCTAAATTCTAGTTCAAAGAAGACCATATACAACTATATTGGACAGCTCAAAAAAAAACAATAATAATATTAATTGAACATCGACAATAACCCTACGTCACTTTAAAAACAATCCATCAAGACGGCTTTTATTTTTGTGGGAATACCTGTCAATGAACTGGTCGATGATGACTATGTCCCCTGGCTGTATCTCCTCCCGGAGGGAGCCACAGGCCGTGGTGACCAGCAGATGAGTGCAGCCCTCCTCTCTCAGGGCCCAGATGTTGGCCTGGTTGTTGACGTTGGACGGCATGATGGTGTGCTGTCTGCCGTGCCTGAGTAACAAATATATATTCATCATAAATGTATTCATTACAAATACATTTAACTAAATATAAAAATCTAAACAGAATATATTAAAACTAAATAAATGAAAGACAAAAACACACAAAATTACGCCAAGTGCGCCCTCTACTGGGTAGAATGGAGTAAGTGTTGCCTGGCTCCGTGTAGTACGCAAGAGTAGTCTAAAATCTGTGCAGTCAGGTATTGGAACTAAAAGGGTGTGTCAAGGTGCCCCTACTTGGTGAGTATGGTCAAGTTGGAGAGCAGAGGACTGTATTTGTAAGAAACAAAAACAACCTTGACAGAAAGATAGCTGTTTATTTGTAGACTAGCAGTGTTTTTATCAGCAGTGTTTTTATCAGTTAGGGTTAGGGTTAGGGTTAGGGTTCTCAATCAATGTGTAACCCTAACCCTAACCCTAACCCTAGGGTTAGGGTTTAGCAGTGTTTTAAGTGTTTGCATGTTTTTCCAAGTATTTGGTGGCTGCGATGACATCTGCAACAAGTGTGTGTAGTCAATCCATTGTAGTCCAAAATAAACTCACCTTGCTAGAAGCACACATTCAACATTCTTTATCTTCCCCACTATCAGCGCATCTGAAGGCTGTTGGAGAGGATACAAGATGAACTAAGTAAACCATACATCCAATAACATCAGCTGACTAATGCATTCATACAATACAGTATGTTCATATTGTGCCTTTTTTTTTTCCTTTTCCTTTTCCTTTAGAAGATCATATAGCCATGTATATGGTCTGCTAAGCAAAATAGCTAAATTCCACAACAAAGGGGCATACTCTCTCCGCAAGAAAACAACTTTCCTGAACTGCAGGAAACGGCTATTTTGCAGTTAGCATTTACTACCGTGACTTGCCTGACGGCTAGTTTGGCACGCCCTCAAACAAAGCTAGTTTGAGCTGTGGAGTTCTGTTCTGGTATTGCCACGTCGAGCTGACACTGTTGTCATCAGTGCAAAGCAAAATCCGCTTAGTATGAACTTCCAAAATAAAGAGTTAGAAGAATCAGTTGTTCAAATTTACTTTGACCGCTTAATTTTACGGCAGACTGCTGGGTCGTTGATACATGTAGATTCAGGATCAAACCTGACTAAGCTTTATAACTTTATGATTTGTTCGGGTAAAATAACAAGATAGCTCATAACAAGTGTTCATCTGCCGAGTAGTAGCTTAGCTGTAGACCCAGTGAGAGAGCTTCCTCAGGTTATACTGTTAAAATGATTTGTTTAGACAGCTGTGTGCCGCGTCAAACCTGCCCACTCACATTGTTGCATTCAAATATTTTGTTTAGTCAGTTGAAGACCTTGAATAACTCGCTAGCTCATATCATTGTATTCAAATGTTTTGGTTAGCCAGCTGTATGCCTCAGCTCACTTGTTGGCACATGTTATTTGTTTCAAAGGATTGAGAATGGGGTTTTGCGTCGATCTGCCTGAAATTACGACTCGGGCTGAGAAAGGTATGGCTGAATCAAAGACATTGATACTGGCAATGTTGACAGTTGCTCGGGACTAAGGGGCGTGAGATGACCTACACATGCACCGATGGAATGTTTATGCTGACCAATCAGAGCTGCAACCGATTCTTACAAAGGATGAAAGCGGTTCTCAATCAATGTGTGAGAATAATAAAGTATTTTTTAGCATGAAACCTATTCTAGCAGAACATCCAAACGAATTTATTATTATATATTATTATTATGAACCACAAAAACGGCATAATATGACACCTTTAATAAATGTCTGCTTTAGCACAGCTGTGGTAAACTAACCTTTCCATATGGCGTGTCGACATATCGCTCAGTCCTCCCTTCCAGGATATCTGGGTCATCAAGACCCGATCCACCGATTATTCCGATCTAGAAGGAAACAGTATCACACATTATTTTTTAACTATCTTTAAACACTCCAACTCTCTTAAATACACAAGACTGCGATCAATGTATTATTTCCTCGTTTATTACCATGGCATTATAATTTTTATTTTGAGAAAAACTGTTAGGACAACGGGGTGCAGAAGTGCTTAAGACAGCTACTAATCTAGCAGTATAGCTAGCTACTAATCTATACATTATGATACTGCATTCAACATTGCGATAGCTGCAACCACATTTACTAGCTATTTTGACCTGCAGATTTAACACCGTGCATTTATAGCACACCGAATTGAATATGTGCATGTATCCATAACCACGAAAGTTAAGCCTACAAACACTAACTAATGGAAATAACTTAAATAGATAGCAATGCATAACATACTGCTGGGCAGCGCGGTTACATGCACCTCTGCCGCCCCTCGAGAGCCCTGGGCGAGATTCATTGGACGTATCCGTCAGGATATTACCTTAATGTGCATTTGTGAGGCCATGGTGAATGTTTGCCACGTTTCTTCCTGAGCCACAAACACTTCCGTTTACACTTGAGTCGCTAGCATCTTGGGTAGCCAACCCCGAAATTAATTTACGACATGGCAACAGCTGCTACGTTTTTTTCTTTTAGGAATGCACACAGCACTTCATTCAAATACAAAAAAATACGTTTAACTGGCAAATTACTTGATGTACATCTTTAACACCTTTTTTCATATCTCTGACCCTGTTTAGCTCCAGTGATATGCGCAAGGCATTAACCCTGTCGGGGTTAGGGGTTCGAATCCCACTTCAGAGCCATGGTGGCAGTGATGCGTCTTCTCCCCCCTGAGTCCGCTTGGTTCTGTGAGTCAATGGGCTATGAGCATAACCTCCCTTCTCAGGTCCTGGATGTGTGTGTGGTTGTAGGTTTCTGAATAATGTGGAACGTGAATAATTGTGTATTCCTGAATCCTCGGATGCCAGCCTTCCGAGTTGCAGGTTTGACGTCACTTCCGGTCTCGGAGCATTCGTAGCGTCCTGTTGTCTTTGTGATTGTTGCATGAAATTGGCTAGTGGTTGTTTATTGTTAGCTACATTACTCATTGGCAAACCAGCCCGAAAACAAACAACACAGCTTTACATTGTATTGCACGCACAGCAAGACCATGCAATGTATACATTGGTGACCGGAATAAAGTAGCAATGTAATCAAGTGTGTAAGAGCATTTAAAATCGACATTAAAATGACCTACGTGGTACAAAAAATAAAATAAAAAATCTCTTCATGGGCACAGCTAGCGTTATCACTGCTCTCGGTCTACTCTCAGCTTTTCGAAAGATGTAAGCAGTTTCTCAATTCGCGTACTTGTATGGAAGCATATATGTATGGCGACACATTAGTGCCATAATTTACTAATGTGATAAAAGATGCATTCGGGCGTATTATATTATTCCACACGCGTAGATATTAACTGCGAGCGCGCAAATGATCTCTGCACGCGCGCAAATTACCTCTGCGCGCGCGCAAAACAGCCTCTCGCGCGCAAATTACCTCAGCGTGCGCAAAACAACCTCTCGCGCGTAACAGCCTCTCGCGAAAGATGTTTTTACGCTCGCTCGAATTTAATTTTGGCACTATGGGGGAGGGAACCAAGGCAGGGCGGGCTTTCCTATGATTGGCCGTTTCTGAAGCGCGATATTTGATTGACAGCCCTCCTCAGCCCTCCTCTCATTCAATTCTGAATTGTTCAGTAAATGGCTGAAACGAGTTACGTATTGTAACTCCAGATTATATGAGTATAGGCGCAGCCTTTTAAGTGTCGGCCTCATTGTCCTTTAAATAGCTGAAGAAAAGCTGTTTATTGGGAGCAGAACGTCCGCCGGCGTCCGACTATATCTGCAAAATGCGGACGTCGTTGAGGCACGCCGCACGCGGACGTAATTGAGGCCCACGCTGTTGGTGGTCGGGGATTACACATTTTTCAGTGCTACGGCTCACGCCTAGGGATAACCCAATAGCAATAGCCTTAAAAGGCTGTGCCTATACTCATAGAATCTAGAGTTACAATACGTAACTATCGTTTCAGCCATTTACTGTACAATTCAGATTGGAATTGAATGAGAGGAAGGCTGAGGAGGGCTGTCAATCAAATATCGCGCTTCAGAAACGGCCAATCATAGGAAAGCCCGCCCTGCCTTGGTTCCCTCCCCCATAGTGCCAAAATTAAATTCGAGCGAGCGTAAAAAGATCTTTCGCGAGAGGCTGTTCTGCGCGCGCTGAGGTAATTTGCGCGCGCGAGAGGCTGTTTTGCGCGCGCAGAGGTAATTTGCACGCGCGCAGAGATCATTTGCGCGCTCGCAGTTAATATCTATGCGTGTGGAATAATATAATACGCGCGAATGCATCTTTTATCACATCAGTGAATTATGGCACTAATGTGTCGCCATATATATGTAGCAAAATTCAAATGGCAATGCAATTTGCAATTCAATAAGTAATTACGCTATGCAATTGACAATGCATTATGCAATTTCATAATGTAATTTGTAAATACGTTATTCAAAGTGTATTTTAATATGCAAAGTGACAATGCAATCCTCAATTACATTTGCAAAAGTTATAACAATAAAAATACAATAACATTTTGTCAAATTCTTTGAGTTCCTTTATTCAAATTGAAAAGCTTTAGCGTCCCCGTGATTGCAATCCACTTCGCCACGCTCCGTGTGTTGCGATATTCAAATGACATTTCAATCCGCAAAACGGAATCCAAAACGGAATCCAAAGAGGAAATCCAAAAAGTCAATATGCAAAGTGGCAAACGTATCAGCCAATCAGCGTCTGGGCGGGAACTACGTCACTTTCTATATTCTCCAAGGGTATCTCCACAGCTGAATGACCGGGCACCCATTCGTAATGAGTCGTGATGTGGGGATACATAGTAGTCCAGAGGTAACTGGGGGCTAGGAACTAGGTTGTGGAGAGCTTTGTAGGTGAGGAGTGGGTGGAGACGGGGTGGGTCTCCCGACCCTATGTTTCGCACCCAGTGCCTGTAGCACTTGGGAAATCTTTGTGTTTACCACACTGGCGTCAAAACGTACCAGTGAGGATAAGTCGTCTATCCTATCTCCCAGAACACGCACTCTATCTACTGCATCTGTGTCTTCAACACGATTGTTCTCCACATCATCGGCCAAACTTCGGAGCGTATCAATAATCTCCATTGGTGACCATGGACCTGACACATACGAACTAGAAAACAAGGAAATTACGAGCAAGTGACGTAGTTCCCGCCCAGACGCTGATTGGCTGAAACGTTTGCCACTTTGCATATTGACTTTTTGGATTCCGTTTTGCGGATTGAAATGTCATTTGAATATCGCAACACACGGAGCGTGGCGAAGTGGATTGCAATCACGGGGACGCTATAGCTTTTCAATTTGTATAAAGGAACTCAAAGAATTTGACAAAATGTTATTCTATTTGTATTGTTATAACTTTTGCACATTTAATTAAGGATTGCATTGTCACTTTGCATGTTAAAATACACTTTGAATAACGTATTTACAAATTACATTATAAAATTGCATAATGAATGGTCAAATGTAATTCCAAATTGCATTGCCATTTGAATTTTGCTACATATATGCTTCCATACACGGAGCGTGGCGAAGTGGATTGCAATCACGGGGACGCTATAGCTTTTCAATTTGAACAAAGGAACTCAAAGAATTTGACAAAATGTTATTCTATTTGTATTGTTATAACTTTTGCAAATTTAATTGAGGATTGCATTGTCACTTTGCATGTTAAAATACACTTTGAATAACGTATTTACAAATTGCATTATAAAATTGCATAATGAATTGTCAAATGCAGAATGTAATTGCAAATTGCATTGCCATTTGAATTTTGCTACATATATGCTTCCATACACCACAGCCCGTGTTCTAATAAAGACAATCTACTTATTATGAGGATTCCTTTATTTCCTGAAAGCACAAAAAAAATTAAGTAATTTATATTGGGTATGTTTTTAGAGCAGGGAACAGTATCCCAGTTTGCACCTCCCCCACCTTTAACTTATGTTCCAAAATTTGGATCTCCAAAGCATCCTTTTGCATCTTTTGAATTGTTACAATTGCATGGAAGTTGGTGAGGGCATCTGGTTCAAGTAGGGCGATGACGCCATCAGATGATTAGACAGTGCAATTATTACTTGAGCCAGAATATTGCCCCATCTAATTTGCAACGCGCTGGGTTGCGTGTACATATTTAATTATTTTGAATAACCAACCTCTTATAAAGGCACTTCTATCCTGGGGGGTGGGGGGATCAGAGGAGCTCCCCCCAGTGATGCCCTCATCCACAGGATGCATACTCTGTTGGCTGAGGGCCATCTCCTCAGCCTCTGAGGGCTGTAGAGGTGGACCCCCTCCAGTCTGCTGGGCCTCTGCTTTTTTTCGATTTGCTAACATGGAGGAAAATGTTACCCTAATATTCAGTAAGCGCTATTTTGAACACACACACACACACACACACACACACACACACACACACACACACACACACACACACACACACACACACACACACACACACACACACACACACACACACACACACACACACACACACACACACACACACACACACACACACACACACACACACACACACACACACACACACACACACACAGCATTTTGCCTAGGTGTAGCCTTCTAATATATCTAAATCCTATTAAATATTGGCAGTGTTGGGGTGGCTGGGAAATGTACTACTTACATTTACTGCTTAAATATAGGCCCATCACATGTTGAATATAGCTGTTAAATTAGGTAGAGCAGGCAAAACAGCAAAATTGATTTGATTTCAATTAAACATTAGTTTACCTGTTTAAACTGTATTTTTGCCAAGTCCTCGTGGGGCAACTCGGGGTTGCGTAAATTGACACACACACACACAATTTACATATTGAATAAGTGGAAGATATTAAACTTTCCTCTTATTTTATTTTACTAATTAATTTTACTCACGCATTGACTTGTTCAGCTATTTACTGCCAAGCTCTCTCTCGCGCTCTCGCTGCCGCGGCGGAATTGCTTTTTTTTGTTAAAATGGGACGCGTTCATTAGAATTTCCAATTCCGTGGGGGAAAAGTAAGTGGATCTACGCTTTTGGTCCATGTTTGATCATGTTATCAGAAATCCATTGATGATGGCTCTTTATAGTCAACAGGCACGCCCTCAACCCAGAGTGAACATACTCTGAGTTGATTAACCAAACGCTGATCACCTGTTCTGAAACCGAAAACCCAGAGTTGCTTTTCAACCCTGAACTCTGAGTCAACCAACTCAGAGTATGTTAAACCAGCTACCTGAAACAGGCCTCTGGTCAATGTGTGGAGGATGCAAAGCTCTTGATTCTCGACAAAATAAACACCTCGAGAAACCCCAATCATTTGAGAATTGTATTTTATCTTTCCATATTTTTTTATTTCAGGGTCTTTATATTGCATGATGCCATTATTTTATAACACATTTATTTATTTAATGACACATTTACCACACCGACTCATTTGAATATGTTTTATTAGGAAATACATGTCATTAAATAAATAAATGTGGTATTATTAGGTAAAAGTCTCCTGAAATAAATAACTGGCACTATGAAATAAGTCCCAGAAATGAATGTCCTTTCAAAAAACACTTTTGTCCTTTTTAAAAATATGATTCTATTCTGTGATAGAGCATTTGTGTCTCAACATGAATAACAATTTATGGAGAGGAACCCTCTTAGTTATGTGATAAACAGATCCAGAGACTGTGACCTCTGAATTAACAAAATAAAAAAGGGCACATGAGCAGGTGGTTCATTGTCAAGCATTCAAGTGATTCCTATTGAAGAAAATATGTGAATACAATGTTATACCTGAGAATGCAACCTGGAACAAGTTAGAAGAAAATACTTTCCTGATTTGATGTGTTCACTTGAAACAGTACTACAAAGTTTGAAAGTCACACAGCCACATTTGATGTGGGTGTAGCAACTATCTAGACCTTGATGCTAAATAACACATCCCATATTTATATGTAAACCATTTATGCTGTGAAAATAATTAGTTTAAAGGCATTTGCTATAAAGGCATTCCTAACAAAAGTGATTCTCCAATCATCCACAGTTAATGTTTATTGTTGGTATAAAACATTGTCAGCTGGCATTGAATCACTTTTTGACACATCACCATCGCGGCTTGTGACGTCAGTATCTGGTGGCATGCCTGTGGCAATTGGAAGGTTTTCCTTGCCTGAGGGGTCAACATTGCTATAGGTAGAATGACCACTGTCGCTTTCAATGGTGATGACAGTGGGTGAGCATTTCCCTGGGCGCTCCTTGCTCTTGTGCTTTTTGCTTTTCTTCTTGTGTTTCTTCTTCTTCTTGTGGTGCCTCCTGCCTTGGTCCGACCCGTTTCCTACATCGTCTGTTTCCCCTCCGAGGGTGGCGTCCCTCTTCGCTGGCGTCTCCTTCGACCTCTTCTGTTTCCTGGAGCTGGTCCTACTGCTGGTTGTGTCCACCGCCTCGGATCCCGACCTCAGATCCGTGCCTCTGTCCGGTTCGTCCAAGTGCCTGGTCTTGTACTTCCTCTTGCCCCCAGGCTTGTCTTGGCTGGACCTTTTCCTGAAAGAGGGCGATCGGCTACCAGTGGAGTAGGTCCCGGGGGGAAAGTCATCCCTGTGACCGCTGTCATGGGGTTCCCTACTGCGGGATTCAGAGCGGGATTCACCGTTCCTGTGACCCCTGGAGTAGTAGGTGGTTTTCTCTGAATAATGTATCCAACTGTTGTCTCTGTCGTGGCCATACTTGCTGTAGGACTGCCACTGGTAGCTGCCAGGCAGACCGTCTCGCCTTTTCTCCTTACTGTCCCGCTTCGAACGGGAACACTCCCTGCTGCTACTGGATCGGGAATGCCTCCTTGACCGGGACAGGGTGACGGCACTGTTGGTGGGGCTCCTGGAAGAATCACTGGCACTTCTCGACCTTCTGTCCCGCCTATTTCTCCTCGATTGAGTTCCACTGCTAGATCCCTGCCGTTCCCTGCATCTTTCTGCACTGCGACGCCTCTTGCTGTCCTTGTCGTAGTCTCTTTTCCTCTCTGACAAATTGTGTCCTCTAGACCTGGAGAGGCCGCTTTGTTCTTCAGATGGTGAATGCGGTTTCGCGCCAGAGGCAGGAGGGGGGCTTCGCTCTACAGCGGGCAGAGGAGAGGCGCTGGGGGTGGTGAAGCGAATGTGTTGAGGCAGCTGAGGCTTTCTGTCCATCTCCTCATGGACAGAATCCTCAGAGTCTGATGAGAGCTGAACCAGCTCTGGCGTCCTCTGTGACACCGGCTTCACGAAACCAATGATAACACAGTCATCTTCATCCCCACCAACATCATAGGAGGACAAAAGAGATCTATATTTTTGGACACCACTGTGGGACGCGTCCTTTGGGTTTGAAGGGCCTTTGGGATGGGAGGAGGAACTGATTTCCTGTAGCTCTTCCTCCTGGCTGCTGTCAGAGTCTGGTATAGAGAGCGGCGGCACTTTGTTTCTTTCTTCCGTCGTGGAATACGAGGGCCCAGGCGTCTCATCGTCCCACGCAGACTGACTGAGAGCACCGCTGGACATAGACTCTCCAATGGTGTCCAGATCCACTGACATTAGATCGTCCTCCGAGACGGCTATGACAGATGAGTGGGAGCTACTGTCGTCGTCTAATAGGGAGTCGGGGCAGTCATAGACGGCACGCTGGTCATAGGCTTCCATGTTGAAGGGAGCCTTTGCAAAGCTGATGAACTCGTGGAGGAAGTGCTCTGTGCGAGCCTGGAGGAACGGCCTGAGCTCCTCCAGTATATCACTGGCCTCCAGATTGAAGCGGGTGATGCGCGACATCACCACGTGTTGCACGATGTTGACCAGAGAGCCGTGGGCTCCATAGAGCACCACGAGCTCCCTCTTCAGCCAGGGCACCAGTCTGTGAAGGCACGCAGGGTTCCTCTGGTAGAACTCGGCCGTGGTGTCCCGGCAGCGCCCGCCGTCCTCCACCGACTGCACCCGGATGCCCTCGCGGTACAGCCCCCTCCTGAACGTGATCATCTCCTGCTCCCGGATGGCACGGACTGCTCTGCCTTCGCTAGCGGCCCGCCGCCCTGCCGCCAACCTCGACATCATGCGCCTTAGGTTGCGCTCATGCAGCTGGTACGCATCTCCAAAGTTCTCAAACATCACGCCGTTGTCTGGAGGGGTAGCGGTCCTCCTCTCGGCGCGCTGACGCACGCCCGTCATGGTGGTGTGGTACCGGAAGCGTACGCCACCGAAACTCCCAAATGAGCCGTTGTCGGAGGGCCTCAGGTCATACTTCTTGAAGTCTTGGTCCGACTTGATGGTGTGGTAGATGGAGTTGAACGGCTGCTTGCACAGCGGACACTCCGCTTTGTTCTTCGACCACTCATGGATGCAGCGGAAGCAGAACTTGTGCAAGCACAGGTCCAGGTAGGACATGTTGTGGAAGGCGTCCAAACAGATGGGGCACTTGGAGTCTGGGGACACCTCTTTGGACGTGTCCCCAGAGGTTTTATTTGTGCCATGCTTCTGACGTGGACGCAGTTCAATCTTGGAGGCTGACATGATCTTAGATGAAGATGAAATAATGACAAACACTTCAGGTCAGTTTCAGATCATTTCATGACTGGTGAAGTAATGTTTTCATGATACACCTTTAAGACCCCAGTACAATCCAAAAAAAGAGAGGTCGAAATGTAAAAATCGAAATGTTCACATGGAGGATGTGCAGACGGATTATGGTGATACGTTGTCACATTCTGAGTTAATCTTTGATTAACCTGCACTGACTCTTCGAACTAAACGGGAGTATGCAGTCACTGTACTACATAGCGTTTAAATTCAGGGTTAGATAATTAATAAATGTTTTAAGGTTGCGACAATCCGGTTCTTTTTCTGTAAAAGCAGTAGTAAGTAATTTTAATATCATTGGTTTGTTGACGTTAGCGCATCTAGCACTGGTAGATTCCTACTAAAGTCTGTACCACTGTAGCAGGCAGGAAGACATTGTTTTGTTTTCTAGTATCACGACCATTTGGAAAAACAAAACAAAAAAGCAGTTTTATAACTCTATGATGGATAGAAACATATGCTAGGATGGTCGGTGTCTGACTTGAGCTAGCAGCTAACAACATGAATTATGGGGTTTGAGGACACAAGTTACAATCGTATTTACCTCAAACACATCGAACAGCTGCTCGGTTGGAGATCGACATGGACGTAGGAAGAAGTTACATTCTCAGGGAAGATTAACTTAAAATGCCTCGCTGCTGTATAATATATGAATAGGCTTAGCCCTTTGAGTTGTACAACCACCATTCAGCTAGCGTGTAGGCACATTTCATTACGCAACTTCCGGTTTTCTTCGGGGGTCAAAAGTAAAAGCCCTGAAACAATTTTCTCTCCGCGAATGTAAAATGAAAATGTTCGATTAAAATTAAATTGATAGTCAAACCAAACTGAGACGTTCATCAAGGATACATTTTCATGTAATGCAATGATTTCCAGATTCACAAATTACTTTTTGAATCTGTCCTAAACAGATCTTTCAGATTATTTTATTTGACAATAAAAAACTTTTTATACAAATACTAAAGAGGGTTGGTAGCAGAAGGGCATTAGCGGAGAATGTGGCCCTATAATAATGACAGTAAGGATATTGCATTTTAATACAGACAGGCTTGACCTTGATGTGGATATGCACAGCCTACTTCTTAGACTTTGAGTCTATGTGTAATTTATTAATAATAAAGGAGAAACCGGTCATTATGATTGGAAATGTTTTAATAACATATATAGGTTATTTTTTTACAATGACTTTATAGAAACATTTTAACTGTGTGCATTAGTGGTGACCGTGGGTCATGGGTAGATCGGGAACAACTTCGCCCGTCTCCAAAATAACGTCCCCCTTAAACAAGCAGAAAAAGAAAGGATAGATTAACGTCTAAATCAGTTAGGATGCACATTTAAAACAGAAATGCTAATAATATTGTGCCAATAGTTTAACAATTGAGGGGGAAAAAAAGATTGTAGCAAATATTGGTTAGGCAACTATGAATTTAGGTTTTAAATGAATACAATTATGAAAAAGAGCAATGAATAAAAATATGCACTTACGGGAAACAACTTGGGTTTCACCTCCACAATACCATATGGCAGGTTCTGTGGAATAAACAATCACTAAGTTAGTACATCTTGCTTGTAAAGCTTTGGATCATATGAATATATATTTGTTAATTAAGAGTAGTTGCAACGGTTAGGAATAGCTCTACAATTGAAGGTTGAAGAGATATTTTCCCCATTTATAAATCTGGCATGTGAATATTGTATTGGCATCCATTTTGATCAATTCACTTTGTAGTCATTGTTTCAGTAACAACACACAAGTTGGGTCCTTTGGCAAGTAAACATTTAATATGCATGTCAAAAAAAGGGTTCCAGGTGGACTTACAGCCATGTGGTACTTGACACAATAGTGAACGATCCACGCTGGTATCAACACCCGTGTCAATCCAAATACTCCACCTCGGTATGCCTTGTAGGTCTGCAAGAACAGAAACAAGAAAGCAGAAAATAAGCAGACTTTAAAGACAAGTGTTCATAAATGTTATGCATTTCTGTTTTCTTTGCATTAGTAAATTGTATTCATACCATATACCCTTTACTGTGTTAATGTAGTATATTCCTAAAGGGAGTAGGTGTATGCCAAGATGCTAGTGACTACAACTATACTTGTCTTCTGCAGTAGACTATCAGATAGATAGCAGTGTAAACGTGGTAGTACATTCATGGTTCAGGTACATTCCTTTGCTTTAGCTTAAATTATTTCACTTGCAAACACAAAATGGTCTGTTTCTGCTATGAATGTGGCGTTATCAATCTATAAGCAAAGCAGCACCCTTATGACCATGTCAACACCTGACTGCACTGTCAAGCATAACATGACATCTAGGTCGGCGATGGGAGAAAAGAGACATCGAAATAGACGTTGACAAATGTAATATAGAACTGTTTTTTATAACCAACAGTTTTTTTATAACCAACTCAGGATCTGACCACTCACGTATTGCCTCCACAGACTCTTGGGTTCCAGAAAGCCAGCCCAGAATTTAGCTATGGCGCCCGGAGCCTGTGGCTTGATGACGGGTTCTCTGGGACTGAGTTCCTGGTCCTTCAGCCATTGCCTTCTGAGCTTTGTGATCTGCTCAATGCGGAGCCTCTCGTCCGGCGTGTAACCAGACATCTTGTTAGAAGATATTTAATCTCGGTGTATTCACCCTGAACCCTACAATGACACCATGGAGGACACCTCCTTGTCGCAAAAACAAGCCAACGAGCATCTTGTCGAAGAAAATCTGAGCAAGAAAAATCACGTTACATTAGAACAGCGCCATCTATTGAGAAGGAGTGGCTTTCCACCTTTTAATACATATTTTGAAAAAATACTATTTGTTGTAACTTCCCAACAGTATCGTTAATGAATGAATGTATTTAGGGAAATACTACGGCTAAAATATCGACATAGCTGTCGACTTTCGCTTGGAGCAACACAAAAAAGGAATGATCATATGGTTTATTGAACATAAATACAAAAATAGAAAATGGCAAATCGAAAACAATGTCAAATCAAAAACAATGTCAAGGAAACAAATTAATAAAATGTAAACATTTGAAATACAATATAAAAAAATGAAACAATGTTAAAACACAATGTTAATGATAAAATGTGTCCACATGAGATGTATATATTTCTTTTTCATTTTAGATGTTCATGGTCGGGGTCCAAAGTTGTGGATAATGTCCATGGTTGGTCTCCCTCATTGGCATAAAAGTTGGGTTTCCAGATGTTTGGTGTCCAATCCTATCTACATTTTAGGTTCCAAAGATGCATGTTAATTCTCATTATGTTAGGTTTCTTTCTCAGTTCTTCTTGCAGCTGAAGAGCCGGCAAAGCCAAGAGAAGTTCCTCTTTTTGGTTTTTACTTCTTTCTCCTCAGGATCCTGAGCAAATAATGTTTCAGCACAGAAAAGGTCTATTTGCACATCTTCTTCTACAGTGAAAAATAAAGTATATAAATATATAGTACTATGCATTGCATTGTTGATTGATATAAGAGATTTAGATACAAAACTTAAATTTTCATGGAAATCAATTCATTATTTGTAAAACTTGATTTGAAGAGGAATTGTGCTAATATATACCAGTAATTATTGGAGTTACTAAATATTTGGCTTGTGCATCATGTCTGTACTGAAATTACTTATAAGGCGGACCTTGTCTGGGCAGGCGAGGAACTCCTCCCTGCTCGCGTTGTTCTCCTTGTGAAGACGCTCCTCTAGCAGGGTGAGAGCTCTCTCCTCATCTCCTTCCTCCGGCTTCCTCACAGGGACGTTGATGCTATAGGGGGTGTTGTCTCCTCCCTGGACCTCCGCGCTGAAGCTCACAGAGGGCTTGATGTGGTTGAGCACCTCTCTTGCTACAAGGGAGCAGGCCAGCAGGGCTACCTGGGGGTCCTGCATGAGGCCCTCCCTGGTCAGCCACGTGTTGGGCAAGGCCACGTTCAACTTCTGTCTCAGGGGCCGCCGAAGCTCAACGGCAAGTTTGACCTGTTGAATGACTTATACTGTCACTTCTATTTGAAAACTAAATAACTGAAAATCGTATTTATATATTTTTTTATAAATAGTAGGCAAATGTGAAATTGGTTTGACCATATACACCTTTTACATACATCTTGATCTTATGACATTATTTTACATCATGTGGTAAGTGCGTATGTTGTTTTCTTTGGACAGTGAATCACAATTGCTGGCCTTCATTTGATGAGGAAAAGGTGTATGTTTTTCAATACATTGGTTGCTTAAGGAGCATTCTCTACTTTAAATCATGCTATTCCAGTTTAAATACAATTTACAAAAGAAAGTTATAATATAACACTACAAAACCTAAAGCAGACCTCTTGCACGGGGTCCATCAGGCGCTCCAGAGTCTGTTTGAACACTCTGTTGTTCCTGTATGCCTCGGCCTCCTTCTCCAGCACCAAGTAGACATGTTCCACGATCTCCTTCTCAAAGGCCCGGTACTTGCGAGCCTGTGACTGGTAAAAGGTTTGGTCCTGGCCTCTGAACAGTTCTTCTACAACCCGTTCAGCAGTTGACCGCTGGATCAGAACCGTCTCCTGTTGCACAGGGGAGGAGAACGCTCAGCCCGTCTAAAAAGTAGCTGAGGAGTTTTTAAATGGACTGGACTCTCATGTTGCATGAAGATTATATTTCAAGTGTTGAACACTTGAAATCTGTGTTATGTATTTTCATGAACGTACAGTGGTTGAGACAGAGTTCCTAGCAGCGGCAGCAGCATTAGCAGAGTATCCTGGCAGTGGCTGAGCTGCTGGAGGCAGAAGGGCTCCAGAAAGCACAGGATCAAAGGCAAGCAAACCCTGCCCAGAGTCTTGCGGCGAAGAGGGCTCCGATGGGGTCAGACCCTGGAGCAGCCTGTGGCTGTTCTGGAAGTCCCTCTGGAGGGCTTCACCGCTGCCGTCCACTACAAAAGCATTGTGAGCCAGGCTGACATTGTCCACCAATGAGGTCACTTCCTTGTAGTCATCTCCAACAAAGTACTTTCCGTTGACCCAGGTGGTGTAAGAGGAAGGGCGTGGGATGACCATGTGGCGGTAATCCGCAATGACATCATCGCTCATTTCCGGAAGAGCCTTACGGTAGATCATCGTGTGCCGGACCCATGTTCCAAACTCCTGGAAAATCGGATCCCTTTCTGTCTCAGGCAGCGTCTGTCTAAAGAGCCTGCTCTCCATTAGGTCCTCATCCACATTTGGAGCTGAGAGCAGAATGAGAACAGGGGGAGTGGAAGGAAGTTGTGAACATAAAGAAACAATTGGATGAACCTCAACTGGTTGTTAAGGATAGTTCTACAACTCAAAGTTTTTCATGCTTCAATGATATTAGCAAATCACTGTGGTATTCAACATTATGAGCGATATAGTTGAATGGTTTTTGAATGAGTTATTTGCGTTCGATCCTTCTATGTGGTTACCCTGGACAGGTGTTCCCTCGGTGCAGGCTGTCTGATGCTGAGCCAGAACAACCTCGATGACCTCCCTAGGGATGCAGCGGATGAGATCGGGGTTTCCCGCAGCCATCAGTTTCTTGACCTTGAATAAGAGAGAAGACGTCTTAATGGAGGAGAGCTGTGGACAACAACGAGTCACGTATCCTGTTCAGAGCTTCAGAGCTTTCAGTGTTGTATGGAGGACTTTCACTTTCACCAAACGGAGTGGCCCTGAATGAAAATCAGTCATACCTGGTAAAAGGTCCCAAAGGCCTGCATCAGGCGGCTCTGGGCCTGGAAGGTAAGTCTCCTTAAATCCCAGCTGGGACGAGGGAGAGCAGTGTCCACCGTCACACCAGGCATCCTCCTAAGGGCCTCCAATGTCAGAGCACTCAGCTAGGAGAGAGAGAGGAGGAAGAAAGAAAAGAGGGTGCAGAAGTGAGAGAGATCAACCATGGATGTGGGGGAAAAAAAAGAGTAGGAGGCAACGAAGGAAAAGCAAGGAGTGTGAGATGTAGATTTTTGACAGAAAATACTTAATTCGATTCAATGATATCAACGATGAATGGCATGAGCAGTGATGGAGTAGTAGTTGGGGTCCGACTGATAGTAGCAGTGCTAGTAGTACATTCGTATTACCGGGACCTACCTGAAGGGTGAGGGCCAGGAGCTTCTGCTGGCCCAGCTGCCTGTAGCCGTCCCCGTGGAGGGGCTGGAGCTTCAGGATGAGCTGTACCAGCAGGGCGTCCACCAGGTCGCTGCTCACAGTCAGCATGGAGCCTGGAGGGATGCTCCGCACTGCCCGCACCACCCTCTGGAGAGAGAGATTCATGGGAACCCATGTTTGTGTCTGGTGTTTGTGGACCCCATGAGCTTCGATCCCACACGTATGATTGAAAAACACTCAACTCAACTTGCATTTTGAATCGTTTTTCAGCACTTTGAAACTGATTTGTCTGATGTTTATTCATCTTTGTCCTGTCCCTTGTTAGAAAGGTACTTTATGGTTTCGATATAGGTAACTGTTTGTATGTATGCAGTAATGCATGCAAGTCATAAGGTTTAGAAAAATGTAAACTGCACAGAAACACTTTACAAACAACTATTAAATCATATTGTACCCAATTAAATTCATTGAGCAAAATCATGTTTTTGAGCCTCTGGCGCTGGAGCTGACCTGCAGGTCCTCCTGAGTAGCTTGCAGCTGGTGTGGGACCAGCTGGGCTACACTCACCGCCACCAGATAGGACATGTAGTAGTTGAGGACGTGTGGAGCCGTGACCAGAGCCCCCGCCAGCCGCTCTCTGGGGAGCAACGCCTGCTCCAGGCGGGCCAGGATGGACCCGGCCACCTGAGCGATGGACACAAAACACACGGACATAGAGACACGTTGGCCCTGGGAGTTCATATCGTAGTGTTGTGCCATTATGTCATCTCTCATGGGGTGTGTGCTTGGGTCGCACTCATTTATTTTGTTTGTGGTATTGCATTTTTGTTGAACAAATCAGCGCATACAACTAGTATGCTGCATATTTTTCTGTATTGAATGGATGCATCATAATACATTGCATCGGTATGATTATTGTACTCATATTGAGATACACTGATGAGTCACTCATCGCATTTCATTGAAACATCTTATTGTAACAATAAAAAATATAATGCCAGGTCTAAAAATGCAGACCTGGCAAGGAGCGGTGGGCTGGAGCAGACAGTTAGCCTGCTGCCGGTCCCCCGTCACCCTGACCCAGGGGAAGGAGGAGGCCAGGAGGCGCCGGGTCTCCTGGAGAACGGTGCTGATCTTCTCAGGGGTCCCCGGGGGTATGTACCCAGGGCTGACCTGGAGGACACAGCACCAGTGCACACAAGAAGTCAACCATGAGCTTCAGGAGCTAATGCAGAGGGGACTTCTGGGATCGTCTTGTTCTAAGGTAAGTGTGAAAAATCATATGAGCTGCAATTCTCTGGTTGTAACTCAAAGTCAATGTCTTATCACATAATTCAGTGCTCTTACTGTTGTAAATATTAACGCAGACTTCTACGTATTTCATGACTGTGGATGCATGTCCTGTGTCAGAGCAATGGGCCTTATTCACCTTGAGGCTATCCATCTCCGTAGCTGGGCGGGGGAACTGACTGGGGCATTCTGCATTCAGTTACCCCACCCCACGTTTACAACCAATATGGAACCAAGATGGTGGCTAGATGAATAAGGCCCATCGTGGTCTGTTGTGCGGACAGTACTGGTCCCTGTGAGGGACATATCTCATTACAACAGGGCTGTACCTGAGCCAGCAGCTGGACGATGACCTCTTTGAGGGAGGGGCCCGGGACCACCACCTGCCAGGGCAGTGCCGAGACAGGAGGGGTGGAGCCGGCAGCAGTCTCAACCTCAGAGGAGTAGGAGGACGTCTGGGTGGGGCCGGGGTCCGGTGGGTCTCCAAGAGGACCTGAGGACCAATCACATCCACAAAGATTGTTTCCTCCACTCTTTAGATGATTTAATGTTGCTGATGGTCATGCTTGCTTAGCAACACATTTGTATTTTCTTTCTTTTTCTCTGGATTCCTCTTATTTCAATGCCTCTGTGAGGTCTTACGGTGAGGCTTATTAGTTGTATGTTATGATCAGTTAATAATCAAAAAGGTACCTTTGCTGGGTCTTGGAGTAGGTGGTGTTTCAGGAATGCAATGCATGTTGAAAAGCAGTAGCCAAAAAAACGAAGAGAGCAGTGATGAACACAAAGTACTATCACAAGGGACCAGGTAAACTGATAAAGGGGAGAGGGCAGCACCGTGACTCTATAGGATCTGAATTCCACCGCTGTCCAGTGTGTGTTGTGACCTCACAATAGAGAGATTGGTGGTGGTTAAAAAATCTAATTCCGTCATTCTGTTGGAGTGTTGTGATTGACACGGATCCACTGTAACTATAGTGACAATGATGCACATTATAAACTTGAACAGCTATCAATCTATTTATTTTATTTTTCTTTTACTTATCTATTGTATTTACTTATCTTATTTTATTTTATTTTATTTTATGACAATGTTTTTACGTGAAGCACTTTGAGTATGAAAGTTCTATATAAATAAAGTTGCCTTGCCTTGCCTCCTTGCCTATCTGGCTAGCCTATCCCCTTTAATTTGAAGGGTGTTGACTAATTTAATTATTGAAGCTTTTGCACTCATTATTGGGAGTTTTAAAAGGTAACTTCAGGAAATGGCCCCAAACAGATTTGTGTGTGAAGGCGGACGCTAGGGGGCGACCGTCGGGAACGGGGGACTGAAGTCAGCTGGTTCATTAACTCACTTCCGTTCCGTGTGTCGCACGCAACATAAGGACGGTAATCAGCTCACGCCGAAGTCTGTCACTTGACTCAACGTAGTTCTTTTACTACACGATTCTGTAAAAAGTCAGGTAAGGTCGATACGTTACCACACGGTCGAACAAATGACAGGCGTAACTGAGGAAATGTCAATGCTAATGAACAATCGTATTCTGTTTCTTCTTCAAGACTTATCACAAGACATTATCCTGTGTCCCAATGTCCATTCATGTTGCAATTCGTATGTAGCTAACGTTACTGCTCTTTCTGTCTGCATATTTAGAAGTGCTATAACCCTTTAGTTCATATAAGAAATGGTTTTCGGTCTGTCAGTTGCCAACATTTGTAATTGTCATGCTTGTTCGATGTGGTCATTTAGTTTGCGTCTGAGCATGTTCATGGTTTTATATGTTATGTATTCAAGCGTCAACATCATATTAAAGTTAAGTGATCGGTTTGCAATTTTTAATATAAAATTAATATCGGTAGACTTAACATTTCATAACTTATCGCTCTTTGTTTATTGATAGTTTCGCTACTGTTATTGTTTTTCACTATCCTCCCCCCCCCCCACACCACACACAGCTGGGCGTCAGATATTTGGATGGAGCCAGTTTCAGATTTGAAGCCTGCCATTCACTGCTTTGACATCGCGAGGGTCGCCATAGCCCTGCATCCTCACATTTCTGCATCTCAATGAGAGAAGAATGGTCAAGTACTTCTCAAACAACACAGACATCCAGAACGCCTGGGAACATGTTGTCTCTGCATTCTGGCGGAGATACCCAAATCCATTCAGGTATAGCAACTCAGTGGTCATTAATGTTCTCTCTTATTAACAAGATTAGGCTGATTCAAAACAAAAAACCTCAGGGAACAGATCGGTATCTGATATGTTATAGTGTTGTGTATTTTACATTGATCAGGTCAATCTGAGCATATTTATAAAAAAAAAAAAAATTGCACTTTTAAGAAAGAGATCTGAAACTGAGCTGTTCTCTTCTGGCTTCCTGGCTCAGTTGGCTGCGGTGTCTGTCATTTGTGCTTTGTCTTCCCTTTTTGCACCTACTCACAGTTAGGTGTGCCTCACTTTATAGGGTGTACTGTATAGCCACACAACTAGAAAATCTTCCAATGAAAGCCATTTAATTCAATCCTATCATATTTATATGCCTCTGTAGCTGACCTGCATGTTCTCTTGAGTAGGGTGCAGTTTCTCCCCTCCGATTTAAAATGTTTTGCCTTGCCTCTTTTATAATACTGGTTATGTTTACCAGTTAAACCTGAAAAACTTGCAACCCCATATCATTGACAGTTGAGTGTATTGTCTATCATAAACCTCTAATATGCCACAACTCAATCGACAAATACTAGTGAGCAAAACCTTGCAACCCAACTGCCCTCATAAAATAGCTGAAATTATCTTCCCAACAAAAGGGGTCCTTGTAGCCCCTTGGAGACAGCCACTCTGATTTAAAACGGCGTACAAATCAAATACCCCGATGTGTGCACTAATGTGTCCCGTGTCCCCTGCAGCACTCATGTGCTGACGGAGGACGTGGTCTACCGGGAGGTCACTGCAGACCACAAGCTCCTCTCCAGACGGCTGCTCACCAAGACCAACCGCCTGCCGCGATGGGCCGAGAAGGTGTTCCCCACCCACCTCGCCCGCTCCGTCTACATCGTGGAGGACTCCATCGTTGACCCGTTGACCAGGAGCTTGACCACCTTCACCTGGAACCTCAACCACACCACGCTCATGGTCAGCCGCCGCCTGGTCCCTCTTTAATGAGGGCTGAAATAAAAACTAGTTTTGTTGTTTTGTATTTATTTCGATTTGGTTCTTGAGGCATTGAGGGATATTGTTTTATATTTTTGCGTCTCGAATGTTCTGGTTAGTCATTGAGTGGATGCTTTTATGTGTAGTGAGTGAATTGGAACGCATGACTTCAAGGAGCAGGTAGGGCTTAGGATTCTTGCGTAAGGAAGCCTGCAGGTAGGCTGAGGATACTGAGGAGCAAATCCTGTGTCTTTGGCCTGCTTGCGACTACACTGCGTTTTGACCTAAACTGACAAATTTAGACTTCAATAATTATGTCTACTTTTGTGTCATATCACCAACCCATGTTACAAATTCAGGAGGCATGTGGAAATGCTCGGTACTCAAAATCTGACGTTAATTTTTTTTATCATTTTTTTTTTTACAATTTTTTTTGTATGTACATAAACTACCTGCCCTTTATTTAAATGGGTTGGTATAAAGTATGCTTTTGTAAAAATTGAGAAACCCGATGCCCCGTAGTCTTCTATCTTTGCACCTGCTATATAGATAGAGAAGTTTCTTTTACACAAACTGCGGATCTGTCAGTTGGAGTTTGACTCCGGTGCTAAACAAGCAGTGTGGTACTGTATGCAAACAATATGAAAATAGTTATTCTGTGGCTAAGCTCTCCCCACAGCTGAAAACACAGTCAGATAGGTAGACCATTCACTGTACAGGCCCTCCAGTCTGTGTTTTTCTAAACAGGCAAAGCTTTTTAACCTCGATTCAATATTACAGCATTTTCTACTGATATGATGGTGGCTAGGGATCAAACCCATTATGTTTGGTCAGAGTTCAAGCCAAGGTCAACGGCTTGTACATCATGCAGCGAGATGTGTAATCCTTACCTGAATCTAAAATGCATGAATCTGAATTCATCATATTCATTGTTTGGATTGTGTTGGCTAAATAAACTATTCTGCATGCAGTTTTGTGTTCTGAAGAAAAAACTAATCTCAGAGCAAACCTGTTTCCTACTTGGCGTGTTACGTGGGTTAATTTCTCCAAAAATATAACCTGCATGTACCAAAGCAAATCTGGACAGTTTTTAATGATAATTTCTTTATGTCAACTCTTGGACATGGAGTGAAAAACAAGAAAGTCCACATATTTTATGAGGCAGACTGTATACATGTTGACGCTTTTACCCCATAAACTATCCTCGACTGTAACCATCTTTACGTTCTCAGGCTGTGGAGGAGCGGTGTGTGTTTAAAGAGTCGGCCCTTCAGCCAGCGACCACCAGTGTAAAGCGGGAGGCGTGGATCTCCTCTGGTGTGTACGGCTTCTCAAGACCCATTCAGGTACTTCATGAAGGATCTGACTCAATGCTACGCATGATAAGGGGTAAACGCCATGGACAATAGGAAGCGATGCTATGTAGGATAGTAATCAATACGATGTAAATTAATGAATGCAATTCATGATATGGATTGATGCTAGATGGTGAAAGTATATTCAGTGTGATCGATTCAGATGGTCTTGTTGGGTTTGTTTCATTTGGCGGAGTCCTACAAACTTATCACTGCAAAAGTCTTTTCAGTTAGTATTGACAACATTTGCGTCAGCGAACTCTTATAAAGCATTCTGTGAAACCCTGGCTCGATTGAGATTGGCCCATTATGTCTGATAATTCGATGGTGAGTATAATACCTGAGGTGCCTTGATGTACCATACAATGGTGCGCCGTTGCTTTGACAATGCGATTAGCGTCAACGAACAAACAAGCAGTTCAGTACGAGTGCTTCAATGATTAATGTCGTCCTATCGGCCCATTTCATATAATTTATTCCACAGTACTTTGTGGCTGACGTTTGAAGTAGTTGCTCTGGAAATAGTAGACTGTGGTGATAAATGATCAGTCTCTCCAAATGAATTGTCCTTCTCTTTCTTTCGATACTCTGATTCATTTGGAACTGCTTCAATTTTCCACCACCATGGAAAAATTGTCCTCCATTATGTTTGAAGGCTTCTCATTTTGATGTTGTATGAAAACCAGTTTTCAGCCGTCATCAACATCCTCTTCGTTATCTGATGGTGAACCATAGAGAAACCACAAGGCAGCCTTCCAGAAATGAGCTTGGGTACGGCCATTTGTCACCGGAAAGGGAGCGGTGAACCTGTCTGAGCTTCCTTTTGAAGCCGTTCCTAGTCTGATCTCAAACGGTGGCTTGTTGTGAAAATAATGGTGTGCTTGTTGGAATGGCTAAGGAATAAAACATGACGGGGGGTCGAAAAACCACTCAGAAAGGGATAATAATACGGCCAAGACGAAGTGAGTCTGCTTAACACTACCAGAGTACATGTTTATAACACCAAAGGCCTGGAATGGTTTATTCCCCTTATATCACAGTTAACAACGGTGATTAGATGTTATTTACTTTCTATGACCTTATTGTTTTTTTACTGTCTTAAAGGTTGGGTTTGGGATTTGCGAAACGCCAGCAGATTTTGAATATACACAACTCAAATGGTCCTACCCCCTCTCCTTCAACACTGACTCTGACTCCACCCATTTCGTGCAATCATGCACGAGCGAACACAGATGCGCGAGAGCGAGCCATTAGCTAGTTAGCTAGCTCCAGTAGCTACCGCAGGATAACAACAAACAGAAGCCTGTTCTGGGTCACGAGCTTTGAGTACGTGCACGAAGGGGTTGCAAGGGGAGCGGGAGGGGGAGTGCAGTACGACCATTTGATTGACGTACTTACTGTCCAATGCCACTCGGTGGGTCTGGAAATCATTGGCTGGAGTTTTTCGAGCCCTGCCCGTTCCACAGATGATTGACTTGTTTAATTTTCATGTCAGTACTTCTAACTCAGTGGCTGTAAGTGGGTTATGATAAGGATTTCAAGTAATTTTGCAAAAATGGCCAAAAAAGAGAATTCCATACCCAACCTTTAAATGGGACCTGATATGCTTTTTCGACTTTTATGACCTATAAACATTGTTATAATGATTGATAGTCATGTTAACCATACTAAAGTGTCAAATAATGATGTACATGCATTTCGACGTATTCCCTGCTGACAGTCTGGGGTGGCTGTGCAGAGCGCTAAACACTCGGGACAACGTTTGCGATTCACTTGTTCACATTTCCGGGAAATCATCTACGTAGAGGCACTCCTGCCACGCCCCCATATGCCTGGTCAAATCTGCCCGCGCGAGCGCTTCAAGGAAGGTAACCAATCACAACGGAGTTGGGTTGGCAGGAGGGGGGGGCGAGGGGGCGGAGAAGGACAAAACCGAGCGTTGGCAGAGAATGCTGAAAGCGCCCAGATGAGAGGAAGAGTTTCCCGAAATTCTACATCATTTTTTGTGCTGTGATTCGTGTCAGGTTGCGCTATAGGAGTTAATTGATAAGAAATTAAGACCAGAAAAGTAGTATAATAGGTCCTCTTTAAGTAGTTAAACTAACCTAACCCTAACCTTCCGCCTCAACTGAAAGCAAAAATATTCTTCTCTGCCGCTTTGAGCATATCGTTTTTGTGTTGTCTTGGGAAATAAATGTTAATTATATTTGACCGTTGCTTTTAATACTGCATTAGCAGCGTATTGATTTAGATACTTTTAAAAGTCAACCCTGCCACGTTATTGAAAAGTAATGCACACTTGAATGACCAATGAGGATCGAGTATTTAACATTGCCATGGTATAAACTAATATATTGTTATAATTATAGAAGAAGAATTTGACTTGTCATATTGAATGTTAAATATAATTTTTTGTCCTAATGTGTATGTATAGCCACTAGAGGGCAGTCACAGATCTGCTTCCACTTAACTGCCAATCTGCTTCCAGTTAGAACATCTCTGCATGTTCAGGGATACTCATTCAGTGTTCCAAAGCTTTACACTTTTTTTTGCTCAAAAATCAATATTCCAATGTGGTAGTAGCGTCAGATGTTCCTCAAAATGTCAACCGTGTTTTCCCCGTACGTGACCGCATTTTGTGCTCAGAATTGTTTTGCGACCCCAACATC
>NC_082384.1:15669211-15686711 GCF_031168955.1 Gadus macrocephalus
CCAGCCCCACCCATAACTTCACCTCCACCCCCATTCATGACCTCACCCCCATCCCCAGCCCCACCCATTACCTCACATCCACCCCAATTCATAACCTCACCACCACCCATTGCCTCAACCCTCACCTCCCTCCCCTCACCCGCTCTGTGAGGAGGGGGCTCGCTGCCAACACAGTGTGTGGAGTTTCTGGCTCCAGGCTGTTTAGACCTCTAGGTGTAAGAGCTTCCACCCTGGTTTGTACCAATTCAATCCAATGACCGTTTCATTGAAATCCCAATAGTCATTTATTTGGGTGGTACCACACCGGATTTTGTGAGTGATGTAATGTACTGTATGTGCTGCACACGGGTTTGCAATGGAGGATAGGAGAAAACAGGGGGTGACTGGACTTTGTGTTAACCTCATCCATCCTTGTTCATAAGGCATTAGCCCAATGACAGGCCTACAACATCGTTGCCGTCGGAAACGCCACCTTACAGGCCTCGTTGTTAGCATACATAGTGCAAACACCTGGCCTTTATAATGTCTCTCTCTAGCTCTCTCTTTCTCCAACTCACTATCAATGCTGGTCTGTCTGTCTGTCTGTCTGTCTGTCTGTCTGTCTGTCTGTCTGTCTGTCTGTCTGTCTGTCTGTCTGTCTGTCTGTCTGTCTCACTGTGTCTGTCTCTCTCTCTCTCTCTCTATTCTCTCTCTCTCTCTCTCTCTCTCTCTCTCTCTCTCTCTCTCTCTCTCCCTCTCCCTCTCTCTCTCCCTGTCTCTCTCCCTGTCTCTCTCGGCTGTTTAAAGAGCTCGCTTTGTTTGCATAGTTTGCTCGGCCAAGTTTACGTCAGGATCCATCAAAAGAGAAACAAAAAACCAAACCACTAGAGCCGTTCAGATATATTGCCCCTGTATGTAGCCATGGTATCTTGCTTAGTAAGGTTAAACCAACTGAAACATAGAAACATCAACTTGCTGTCACTGGTTATTCAGTCACTACCATTGCAAGTGAAGTGATTCAAGTGAAGCAATTAATTGAATGTAATTACTTAATTACAATGTAGCATTTCTTTCTATATATATATATTGGATAAAAGAACATTTGATTCAAGTTCATCTTTTAATGCAGTTATGATTAGATTACGTGCTTAACAGAACTTTTGGGGTATTATTATGGAGAGGCGGAGGAGTAGGAAGGGAGGGGAAGAGGAGGGAGGAGGAAGAGAGGGGGAGGGAGAAGAGGTTTGGGGTCTGTGTTGCGTGAGAGGAGCATTAGGTAGGAATCAGAGCCTCCCAGTTACTGTACATCTGGTTGGCAGGCTCCTGGAGCCAGGGTGGGGGTGGGGGGGGGGGGGGGGTCCATGATACATACACGCCCACAACTGCTATGCACACAACAACAACTACGTGCACACGACAACTATGTGCACTCTTGGGGCTCTCTTGCCCCACGGCCCTGTTTGCATTCAACCTCGATGACCCGAGTGACTCCAGGACATTGAACACACTGAGAGACAGAGAGGGCAGACACATGATGAGAGAGAGAGAGAGCGGGCGAGCGGGGGAAGGGGATTACATCTGATCGTGAATCTGTCAATCCTCCTGCGGAGACGAAGCTACTTTCCTGTCAGCGGTCGCGCCACACCCCCCCGGACGACAGCTTGTGTGCTGTGACAACGGCACAGACGAAAGGCACCGAGTCCTGATAAAAACACACACGCAAACGCAACACGCACACACGTATCGTCCCGGCTGCAGCGAAGGGCTCCGTCTCACACGACCCCTGCTTTCACACGCGATCAGCAAGCCGACACCAAGCCGCACCACGCAGCACAGCACAACACAACACAACACAGACTGAGCAACGCAACACAGAGCTACACAACTCGACATGAACGACATGAATCGACCCAATGCACAACAAAGAAAGTATACAAAAATGCACCCAGCTAAGCTAAGACTGTTCGCTTTTTCAGCCGACTGAAACCCCGAACAAAACAACAATTAAGGAAAAAACCTGATCTGCATATCACGTGCCAGACTGTCATATCAAGGGACTCTTGTTTACACGTTAGTAGTAGTATTTCCACACGCATGCCTGGGAATTCTCTTGTATAATTACACTCGATTTAATGTGAGCAAAACAGCAACCAATCCCAGAGTAAAAATAAGCAAGGCTTATTACGAAAGCATTGCCTCTGACACCGCAGTCTGTGTCAAGTGAGAAACAGATGTTGGATCGGCATAAAAAAAAACAGAGCAGGGAATGTGTGAGCAAATAGAGGGGGGATTTACACAAGGTTTCCCTGGTGGAAATGTATACTACTGTGTGCATGGCTTTGTCGAGCAAGACAAAACGGTCTCGCCAAATGCCCATAACTATCGTGCATGCCTTACATGGACATTTGAATAACGGATGGGTTTATGAAAATAAAAACAGTGACACAGACCTTCAGAACTGAATAGACTGATCTCAGAAAGGTTTGGTGAACTAATGTACAGTCATGTTTCTAACCCTCTGATGGGGGAAAGGGTAAAAATAGGACAATTCTAGAATGACACCGAGTGTTGGTCAATGATTAACATGCTGTAATCTGCTGCCCCGCACGTAATCAGTCCTGTCAGCTGCTGCTGCTGTTCTAAGCATTTGTTTGCTCAGGAAATATATGTAGCTGTATTTCTTTTTTTAAACACATAAACCATAAAGAGATAGGTAGGGGAAAATAACACCATACACATAAACCATAAAGAGATAGGTAGGGGGAAAATAACACCATGGAAATAATCATTTGTATGCATAGCAACAGCCCATCAAAACAAAACAAAAAAGTCCCAAAGCAGTAATATCGTGACTTAATGATGCAACTTAATATAAAAAGAAAAGGTGTCTCATTATTTGTAGTAAGCCTGAGCATGGCAGTGTTTCAGCTATCTCCGCCCGCCTCTCTCTACACGGCCTTCTGTTACTTAACTCAACATTCCAGCGTATGTCTGCTCCGCTGACCTGGTTTTCAGGCTGCCTTGTTCAACTCACTGCACATGGCGACCGTACTACAACACCAGGTCCTATACAACGACGCTGCCATCTCCGAGCCAACCGCAACCCATGTACAGCTACACACACACACACACACGTACACGTCCCCACACGGCCACCTCCTGCAAAGCCTACACATCCACAGAACACAGCCGCACCATCACCTATGCATGAACGCTCCTACACCACTGCATAATCCCCTCCTAAACACAACTTGTCCAGCTACACAATTCCACTACCAAGTGACACACACTCTACACAACTTCACAACCATCTCCTGCACAGCCATTCTACACCCCCCCTAACCTCTTTCACAGCCAAATTCTACTCAACGACGAGAACATCTCCTGCACACAGTCCTCCTTCTGCCCCACCCATCTCCTGCTGTTGCATCAGATTTGTCCCCCCCCCCCCCCCCCCCCCACATCCTCTTCCCCCTCCTATATTGACTTGTCTTACTTAGGTCCGATCTCTCCTCCTATCAGAGTCCTCCTCATTCTCAATACATGATTATATCAAATAGATTCTAAATGTAGAATGTTGTGTTTTTCCTTTCTCTTGCTCCTCTGTTGTTCTCTTCTTCCAAATGAACGGTGAGTCGTGTTTGTTTTGTGTACTCTGTGACATTCACTTCCTCAATCTACAGAGCCATATGTGTAGATTGGTTTATCACCTGAAATAACAGCACACAGTGCACGAACACTAGCCATGACAGACAGACAGACAGACAGACAGACAGACACGCAGACAGACAGACAGACAGACAGACAGACAGACAGACAGACAGACAGACAGACAGACAGACAGACACGCAGACAGACAGACAGACAGACAGACAGACACACAGACACACAGACACACAGACACAGACACACACACACACACACACACACACACACACACACACACATGCATTCTCAGTGCTTTGACACACACTGGAGTAGCTGGTCTATTTAGAGATGGGTTTGGCCTTTCTGACCCCAGGAACTTACACACACACGTACACACAAACCTCAGAGGAATGGCTCAACAAAGCGCTCGTCCTCGACCTGTTTGTGCTCTATCTGCAGCATGTGCTCCTCCGTGTTTGTCCACACATCCCCCTGAGTATCGACCGCTCGGCAGTGTCCTCACATGCACCCACCCAGAGTCAAGCTTCTATTTTCATGGCTCGTTCATTTGGGTTCAAGCTACAGAGTAGGGTCCTTTGGTATAACGTGACAATACCAGTTGGAGAAGTAGAAGATCCCATGACCGTCATCAAACGGTCCGACTGGCAGTTTAATGTGGTAAGAGCACGATGACTGCCCTCTCTGAAAGCAAGGCAGCTGATGATAATGTCCGACATCTGTTCATTTCATTTTAGATCCCTCTAATTGCTTTTGAACACGCTAACTCCAGACTGTACAGTATGAATACTTTCAGGCTACCAAAGCTGCTTTGCTGCACGCTTACATCAATTACAAACTAAAAATAAAAGACTGTCTCTGGGCATTGAAGGAAGGGGGAATTGCAGGAAGGAATGGAATGAAAACACAACAAG
Source organism: Gadus macrocephalus (assembly GCF_031168955.1). Taxonomy (NCBI): domain Eukaryota; kingdom Metazoa; phylum Chordata; class Actinopteri; order Gadiformes; family Gadidae; genus Gadus; species Gadus macrocephalus. The sequence goes on from NC_082384.1 coordinate 15,673,771, forward strand.
GATAGTATTCTGTGCAATCAACAATACAATCTTTTCAGGGTGTACTATTAGCATAAAAGTATGGCTCCCTAAAACCATTTGACTGCAAAGATATTCATTGGCCCATCAATCTCCAAAAAACGACAATACTCTGCTTCGGTAGGTCATCAAAAACACAGCTTATGCAATAGAGGTCGGAAGGAAACATCTAATACCTATACCTAACTGTGTGGAGCCCCCACACCTAGCGCATGTTGAATGGTTAGTGTGCATTCTTCGATTCTCATAGAGTAAATTACAGCATGGCTATACTATACTCTGCACAGACAAAGGACAGACAGACAGAAACCAGAAGTCTCTGTTACCTCAACTAATAATCTCCTCTCATTATGTGACTCATAAGGTGTTAATTCCCTCGAAATGGGGATAATAAATGGAGCAACTCTGTCTGGCTAGGGTGAACATACACATGTCTGAGATTAAAGGAATACTTAGCAATCCATGTGCTAACTTTTATTAATGACACTTGTTGAATTACTGGTTGTGCAGAAAATACTGGTGTGTAGTGTGGAAGATGAACCGATAAAAATGTATTACTATTATTATGAGACATAACACCCTATTTACACAGCGCCTATTATAATCACATATTATTTGTTGTGTTTGGTTCAAATTAAATCTACAACAGTTGCTTCCACTCAATCTGTGAGGTCCATGTCCGTTTCTCTCCAGATAGAAAAGCACGTTTTAATAACAATAAAGTATCGGCTATCCTCCCAAAACCAGAGTACACTTTGGTCACAGCCAGGACCTTTATCCCACAATTTTATCAACAAAAGAAGCCTACATATCAAAACAAAAGCACCAGGGAGAAGCAGGGTCACTTCAAAAAAGAAGGGAGGAGAAAGAAGGTTTTTGGCAGAACACAGAGCAAAGTGGAGGGGTGAAAAAAAGGCTTTGAGAGAGAAGGGGACTCTGTTTGCCTCCTCCTCCTCCTCCTCCTCTCGGTTTCCTTTGCTTTCTGCTGACTCAGATACTTTCAGGGGGGCTTTGGGGCGAGAGCCAAAATCACACAAGTGAAAAAAAAAGAAGAGATAACAAAAAGACCAGATGTGGTCTCCAGAGGAAGAGCAGCAGAGACGCTCGAAGCCAGGAGGTGAAGTAACAGCCCTTCAGACAAACCAGCCCCCCCCCCCCCCCCCCACCCACTGTCAACCCCGGCAACCCAGCCATACCATAATTCACACAGCTCTGCAGGTTGTTGTCAGAGCGGCCCGACCTCGCAAGCTGTGAAGGCGAGTTTTATTTTTTTACCAGTTAAAAGTTTCGAATGACCCACGAAGCACAGCCACAGAGTACACCCGGCCACCAGCACCACGCTCTACACGAGGAGGGAGGGGGGACCTGCGGAGATCAAATGCTCTCCACAGCCCACCAAGGGCCCAGAGTGTGGGGGCATTATGTCTATGAGATCTTTCTTGCTAAATTAAATCAGAATTGAACTCATCTGTTTCCATACATTAGTATTTTTTGTTGGCGTAAAACTTTGTAAGTTAGAAAAAAATGAACTGAAGAAAGTCAAATACATTTTGAAATAACAACATAACAATGAATTGCACAGGGGTGTATTTTGTAGTCTTGTTTACACACATCATAGTCCTTATATATTAAGTGGAACTGCTTTACTTAGTTCTTTCAGAACAGCACTTTCAATTTTGTCAGCCTGGGTATTTTTGAGTTGTGGCTGTAAGAAATGAGTCACAAGTGCCAAGTCACCATATTATAACGCTATCATCGACACAACATGCTTGTTACTACCCCGTACAAGGAAGACTATCAAGAGAAATATCCACTATGCCTTCAAACTGCCAAAGCCCTATCTGCTACTGAATAACAAGTATCTACAACTGTATGAATAGTCTACTAGAATGACATAATATAAAGTCAAAAACAAACGTTTGAAACGTTGGTCCCGTGGTGATCATAGTGACCTTTAAAAAAACCAAACCAGAAGAACGCCTGTCTGGAGTGACTGTGACGCTGGTATCGGAGGTGTATAAAAATAGCAATCGTAAATCCCTTTGTCAATTGAGCCAAGCAAACAAACCAGATACTCCTCCTCTCTCCTCCCCGCCCTGCCCTTCCCGGCAGCGGCCCTCGTGTGTGGACATCTTTGGCACACCCGATGGCTTCACGAGGCCTTTTACTGTAAACAGGTGTCGTACACGAGATGAGAGAGAGAAACGAAACCAGCGATGGTTAAGTGGAAGGTATGGTGCCGTGTCACAAGCTTGTGTCGAAAAATGGGGAAGGAAACTCGGCCAACACAACGGCGACAAGCAACAAGGGCGTGAGCAGAAACCTTTCCTTGCTGCCTCATGGGAAACTGCCAAACGTGTCAGAGAAACCGCAGAGTCACCATACAGAGAAACGCTCTACACGGCGTTCCACATGGACGCCAGGTCTCGAGGAGATAAGCTAGCTTGCGTCAGGATGGTAAATCCCCCATAATGCATTGCTGCTGCCAGACCCAAAAGCACAACTCAGATAGTGGAACATGGGCAACGTGGACAGGGCAGTGCATTTGCTAAGGCGCTCAGAAGTATCTGGGTTTGATCCCCAAAGTCCACAGTATCCGGTTTCCTTGTGACTTTCTTTTGATAAAAGCATCTGACACTTCAACTCTTCAACAACGGTACTCCTTTGATTTCATGTGTGAAAGTATAACTTTCAACGTTATGGCCACAGCTTACTAAAAATGTCGTTGTACTTGACTCGTGCAATGACAATAAAAGGCTTTCTATTCTATTCTATTCTATTTTCTACTTGGCAACCTCTGACGAAATAACTTCTGGTGGGCACAGAAGCTATCAAAATGTAGTTGGTTTAGTCTGTTTAAAGTGTTCTTATCTCATTTCCTCAACCAAAGGTTGACATATCAACCAAGGTGGAATCCCCCCCGTTCCAAACTAGGAGCTTTTTCTGGGTTCCAACTTTTTTTTGCTGGCCTGGTGTGAACTAACTGAAGGCATCATGTGACCAATGTAACAGTGTGACTCAGCTTTGTGAAAAAAAAAAAAAAAAGAACGAAATGAGTGGAGCACAGTGCCTCAGGTCCGAGAGGGAAGTGGCGCGTGCTTGAAGCACGCGGGTGCATGTCCTAACGAAACAGGTCGAACAAGAATACCCACGCGTCATCGAACTCGATTCATTTCTCGAGATTCAAATGTGTGAAGGAAAACAATCATTTGAATCGAATGAGCTGCACATTATAATGGTGACACCACATGGGGAGTATTTACACTGAGGACACTTTCGACCCTGTTCAAACACCTGTGTGCCACAATGACATGTTATATAAGGACACAAGCTCAGACTCGAAGGACTCCACACACACTCACACACGCACATGACGTGATCTTTGACTAATGGTGTTGGGAAGAGCACGAGTGCTGGTCAGGAGTCCCCCCCCCTCCCCCGATAGATCAGAATTCGCCTGAAAGCGATGACTGCAATGAATCTTAATAAATCTTACACAATTAATGAATCAACTTCATTTTAAACGTTTGCCACATTGATGATAAGGGAAGTGGGTGAGCTGATTGTGGAACACATTACTGGCAACCCAAATTTAAGGGCGGGCTGACGTCAACATAACTACAGAGACACATGAGGTAATTCTGGCCCCAGATACCACTACTACGGCAGGTACTGTCGGTGAGCACCTCATCTTCCTCCCTGTGGTCTTTCCGGCCCAGAGAGAGAGGGACATGCCCCAACTTGTTATTTAAAGAACTACAAAACAGACGTCAATTCACTCACCACCACTCATGTGTGAGAAGGCCTAAGCTCTGAGTTCGAGTGACACACACGCATGCACACACGCACGCACGCTTACACACATGGGCGACACCCATCTGCCATCTACCAGATGAGCGTGCTGTCAGTTAGGACACATAGTGGTGAGCCCTCCTCTCATGAGGCTCCATACCTTACCAAGTGGAACCCTGAGCCCTTTATGACTTCCTGTACGCTGAACTCTTCCCTCAGCAACAGGGCATTTCTTGAATGAATGAGAGCTAGGAGAACAGGATAATCCTGTGGTTGAGGTGGCCTTGGCTCTACCGTAGGCTACCTGTGGCCATCCTGGAGTAGCATATCTAGTTACCTTCTCCTCAATGACATGCATGTTAAAATAAGAATGATGCAAGTTGCCCAATGACATCATGATTGCAACGAGGACATTTTGATAACCCTGGCCTCTCCCTTTATTGATAACGCAAAGCCATCAAACCGACAATTAAACCCCACTCGGTTGGTCATTCTCATGAGACGTTGCTCAGAGAGGGGCGGGGTTATGACCAATGTGGATGTCAGGGATAGAGCAGTAGCATTGTGGTGTGGGTGTGTTCTTGACCCCGAGTCTATTCTTCCATACAAGGTAATGCAGTTGGCTCAGGCGAGTCATCACGCTATTCAATCCTCCACAGCAGGTAGAAGCGGGCATAGCATGAGGGGGATGACTCAAGCAGACTTGAATCCGTTTTCAGCTGTGAGGGTTTAGATTATTTTGTGTACATCTGTACTCTGACCTCCTCAAGGGTTGGATCACGTGGTGCTCATGTGCCTCGACCCTGTAATGTCGTCATCATTGAACTAAAAAAGGATATTTCTAATATTATAATATTATAATATAAACTACACAATATGTTCAACTTGGTCCGTACAAGCACCTCTAGCTTTGGTGCTATTTTTACACAGTATTTAAACAGAATAAATAACACAGGAAGACAATCACAATAATAAGGCCATTCTGAGCCACATTGATAGTATCTTCTTACCTGTGTTTTTCCAGCTCATTGTGCGACGACCTGAAAGGAACAAACACAAACACACACACACACACAAAATTAGGAATGTGTTGCTAGGCCATGATGAGTGCCATAACCCCTCTCCAACATGACATCCAAAGAACAGACAGCAATGACAGGACCCAGATCAGTCAGCTCTCAATAAGCCAGTCTGTCGGTGTGGAAGAAAACGCAGGTGAAAGAGACAGACTTTTAGGGACGCAACATCAGTAGACATTTGTAACATTTCGTGAGTTGGGATTTTTGCAGGCAGAGTGCGGTCAGAGATGTAAGAAGGCCAAATGTTGTTGCTTCAGCCCTTTCCTCTTCCTCTTCGCAGGGTGCAGAGCTTGAGACGTGGAATAGGAGTTGAATTGTGTGGTTTTCGCAGCCAGCGTTAATCCCTCATTAGTGAAATGCTGCATGGCGGCCCCTCTTTACTGCACACTTATTTTCTTACGTTATTTTTTTTGCCGTTCAACTAAATAAACAGGCACGTGTGTGGCCCCCCCCCCCCCCCCCCCCCCCTCTGTGGGTACTGTAGATTCATGCCGCGGATATGAGGTGGATATGCGGTATGGAGGCTGTCACACCAACGGGGGGAAAGGGTAGGGACACAAAAACAGACTCAGGAGAGAGAGAGAGAGGGAGAGAGGGAGAGAGGGAGAGAGGGAGAGGGAGGGGGGCAGGGAGAGGGAGGGGCGGGGGGCAGAGAGAAAGAGAGAGGGCAGGGTTGGGGGAATGAGAAAAATACACTGGGAGAGAGAGGGCATCCTGGTCCACGAGGTTTGCAGAGTCCAAAAATGGAGTGATTTTCAGACTGAAAACAAACAAGTGGAGGGAGGAACAGCCTCTCCAGTGTGTGAGCCTTCCCCCCCGGCCTTCGAACCAGCTCTGCTCCCATGGATCTATAATGCTGTTCAACTCAATGTGCCTTTAACTAAATAATTATTACAAAACCCCAGTTTGATTGACTTCAGTTTACCCGAGTCAGCAGGCAAATCATGAATGCTTACAACCCTGCATGTGTACGGTTTAAAATCCTTTTCTACAGAGGGCTGTGTGTGTGTGTGTGTGTGTGTGTGTGTGTGTGTGTGTGTGTGTGTGTGTGTGTGTGTGTGTGTGTGTGTGTGTGTGTGTGTGTGTGTGTGTGTGTGTGTCTGTGTGTGTCTGTGTGTGAATGTGCCCCATGTGTGTGTCTGACATTTTCTGCTCTGTGAGCCAATGTTGGCCTCTGGCAGATGCCACACAACCACACACGTGCATCAGCACACGCACACATGTAGGTACACATACACACACATACAAACACGCAACATGCTTGTTAGCAGACTCGCGTCACATGCTTGTGTACACACACACACATGCGCACAGACACAACCAGCACGTGGTCTTCGAGAACCCACGTTGGGACGTGCGTTGCAGGGGTGGGTGGAGGTGGAATGCGTCGCAGTGTGGGTGAGTCTGAGGGAGATGCGTGCTCTGATCTGCACTACGCTGGGGTCCGTGAGGGCATCCGAGGCCACAGCAGACAAACAATCCCTTCATGTTGCATGCAGACGCCTGTCATGTATAACAGGGTCATAAAACACCATAACAGAGACAGCCCCCCCCCCTACCCACACACACACACACACACACACACACACACACACACACACACAAACACAACACACACACACTTTTGGATTCCTTCCTCTATTTGAACATCCCAATACTAAGTCGAGGTTCCCACAGCTGTTCAGAGTCGTCTAGTCGAGAGAACTGACTCTACTGTAGACCTATCAACGACAACGCTGGCGTGACAAATGACTAGATAAACCTGACAGGCCTCCCTCTGTCGCAGGAACAGAAGGCCAACAGGAAGTATGATTTATCAAAGGGTGGAGGAAGTGCCAGCCTGCTCCTAACCAACTTTGAATATCCTGAGAGCCTTTGACAGGCATCGCGAGGAGTGAGTTGTGACCCATGAAAACAGTAACCTGGTAACTACACCACATCAAAGTGCCATGTCATTTTCCATTTGTAAATGGTTCATATCCGAAGAGTCGAATAGTCATAGTAGAACTGAGCTCTCAGCAGAATAATACAATCACTGAGGATTAAGGGGTGACATGGGGGCCCATTAAGAACAGAAACGCCATGGCACTTTATTTATCATGCAGAGTTCATGTCGGTGCATCAACTCGTGAACTCTGCCAAAGGCAGTTTTATTAAGGGTACAAAAGAGACGAGGAGGGAAAGCACTACTTGCAAAATTTGAGTCTGTTGTTTCAGTGGTTCAACACCTTATAACAGCTCCTTATCGCATGCCTAGTGTAGACGTATTGTGTGTAGACTAATGTCCGACGCCACTGCAGAAACCTATGATAAAATATATATAACGCACTTTCGATTCAAGGCCGAAAGTTTTCACAATCGACTAGGCCTACTAACTCGGTGTGAAACTGAAATGCAATGCGACCGGAGTAGGAGCGATACGTGCAGATCCGCAGGGGCCAACGGGTTATTCCTGCAGGGCTCGGTCACTAGCAGTTTGTGTGAAGGAGTTTTTGGTGGAAGCTGCCACACCCACTCGAGACCCCCTGTCCCCCCCCCCCCCCCCCACACACACACACACACACACACACACACACACACACACACACACACACACACACACGCGCGCGCGCGCGCGAACACACACGTACGCACGAACCAAATCGTTGCTCACTGCGAGCGGGATGAGGGAACGTAAACAAGGTTGCGGTGTCATCTCGGCCAATATAGAACAGTGACATATCATCAGGCTGCACTTCTAATTAATATCAATATTTCTTTATACTGTATCTAGTTCCTCCTCGCATTACGGTCTGTTATTTCCAATCGCAGAACCCACACTCACACAAATACGCTCTCGACTACGCCAGTAAGTAGTTGGACGGGAGTAGTCAAAAGTAGGGTGTTGAAGGGTAACGAACGCAGAGAAAATGCATGCGAAGGAGGGACTTCAAAGCAGTGCATTCGACGTAAGTTGTGATGTTGAGAGATTACTGATAGCACAACTAAGTGGAGGTGTGAAACTGCAGCGACCGTAGAGAGAATGTGGGAGCAGCAGAGTTGACAGTGTACGCGTGGCAGTGTTTATATGAGATCACAACAGAGCCAAGCCCAGCAGAGACATGGCGAGTTTCTGCTGGGAGATGGGGCTGAAATACACAGCAATTCAACTGTAGGTACATTATGCTGTCAACAAAGCTGGAGTATATTTACCTGTTGTTCTGAGTTTTTCTTATAGGCGAAGATTTCGTTTTCTTTGCAGGAAAGTCGCTATCGTATGGTAAAACAGACGCATACCCATGCTCTGCTTCTATGGACAAAGTAAAAAAAAGAGAAGGGAATGTTAATGTTTTTGCAATTCTGGATATCTAAGCTACCGCCAGTAATTATTGATACAATTGCGAACTCTGATATCGAAATGGCACATTTGACGCTACAAGTAAAAAAAGACCATAACAAAAATGCATTGCGTCCAATACAGACGTTGTCCAACTAAAGCGAATGCATCTACTTCCAGACATTGTTGTGTAGTCCTACATCTTATAGTTTAAAAGCCTATGTAGAGAAGACTACATGGCACCGCTGTCATATTGACATTCTCACATTTCAACTAAATATCGAAAGCACTAGGTCTATTCTGCGTATGCTTTTGCCTTCTACAAAGAGACAAGCGATAATATGTAGAACTGTTAGTAACTGAATTTGACAGATCATGCAGCTATATTGTAATTAACTTTAGTTATTATGTGACCAAGTCCTGATCTCGTCAATCGTCTAGTGAAATAAATGACATCATAACTGCATATAGTAGCACACACTCCTGATTTTCATACCGTTATCTCTGTGTCATTATATTGCCTACATTATTATTAATCCAGTCAATGCTGCTATTGGAAATTAATTACCTCTGTCTCTTCTTTCCAAGTGTTCTGCAGCATCCAGCAGAATTAGAAGAGAATTAAGTTCCATGTTGTTCTCTCGTTATAAAAATATAGAAAAAAAATCTATTTACACAAATGTACAAGTAGCATAGATGATGCGGTTAGGCAGTCAAGGCTGAACTGCTTTTGCTTGATATGAGCGTCTATAATCAGTTGTGGGTCTGGAGGCTCCAAACAAGTCATATCAACAGCACATAACTAAAACTCGGGAACAGAGTGACACTTGTCTGGTCCAATAAGAAAAGATCAACGGCTTTGGTGAGTACCTGTTGTTGCTCATTATTAGCGTGAGAGCCAGTGCGTGCTTCGGATTGGCTGGCGCTACAGAAGTTACAAGTCCATACCCTGGCAACAGCGTATAAGATCCGCCCGTCGCTGATTATTGGTTAGAACACATAGGACAATCTTCTGATTGGCCAAGTGGCATATTGGGGCGTAGTCAAGGGAAAACATCGAACTTCGTCTCTGCCAGTTTGGATTTACTCTCCAATCTCGTGAGGGAAATCATGTTGAATTTTGATTTTTAATCATATTGGCATGTTTTTAACATCACAGTTGAATAGAGTTATTTTATTAGAAAATTAAGCAGGAAAAAGTACTCCGTCGATGTTTTTTAGGTTGAGGTGGGTTTTCCCGATGGTGACGTCTCTCTCTCATTCTGCTTCGGGATGTGTTTGGGTAATCCATACGCGTAGCAGTCCTTGAATCGTTTTTGGTTGTACTTTAATATAACATCTCCTTCAAATTGCATGTATTCAAAAGGGGGATACACGGTAACACAATGTAACATCATAGTCTACAAAATAGACTACAATCACCAATTGTCAGCGCCTAATTATTGCTTTAAATGCATTATTTAAATACAACTAACTTAGGATAACCGGATATTTTTTAAATTACCGTTAGCAGCTACATTTAGTACAACATGTAGGCCTAGGCATTGTTTTGGTCCTTGTTAGACCGATGGCGTGTCAATGTGCCAGGGGCGCAGCAATGCCCAACGACCCCGCCTTTTTCCTGATGTATGCCAAAGTTTGCAGAACTGCATTGTTGTCCTGCAACATGCACATGAGTTGCAAATAACATTTAGCCCCATTGTGTTAAAAGGCAGAACAAGTGTTCCCAGGTTTTCAGGATAAGGGAGCACATGACCCAGGATTTATATGCACATTTTACAATGTAATGCACTTATAGAAAGTAATAAACGTTATATCCTCACAACGTTTAGTTTTATGTTGTAGATGCTAACCAAATTCCCAAAGATAAGGGGTAACAATGTCCATCTCATGATCTTCTAATTTCCCTTTCCCTCGCTGTTTACTAGTTTGTTTACTGGTTTTGTCTGTGGGTGAACTGTTTATTTTGGGGTTTGTTGGCACACCAACGGCTTGGCAGCAAATCCAACATGGCTGCCTAAATGGCCAACTATCACAAAGAGTGCACTGTTTGAAAAAACAGTGTAAAATGTTGCTGAGCCAAAGTGTAATTTGCTTTTAACCTGTCCAATGAGAAGGCTGCAAAAATGGCATTGGTTCTGTTTCAGTCAAAAGATAAGCTATGGTCTTTTTTTATAACGCAACCTCTAATGCCTGGCTTGATACAAAACTATACCATGTTTTACTTCCTGGAATGACTCAAAGCGATCGTGCCCTGATCGAAAAACGATGCTCTCATAAACCAACCAGAAGTCTTTCAATGCTTCGTACAGTCAATTTGTTTCAGTGTTGAGGCTGAAATTGCTCTTGCTTTGACACCTCAGTTATATTTTAATTCAAATTCAATCCCATTTATTCATGTGTTCAACCTGTACTATCTTTGACAGTCACCCTTCTTTCTCACCTCATTTACCATGGACCATAGGTCCATGGTAAATAAAGTCCATGGACCTATCGTCATTAAATATTAGCGGAATAATCAAAATCTTATGTCAACACAATGAATTGGTTCAAGCAAAAGTCAAAGGGGAGGCCTGGGAGCCGAGGAACAGTAAGCCTACTAACTTGAGCACTTTGTTTCTGTTTAGAGTACAGAAATCTACACACACACTTTTATTTCATGGGCTTAACACTGAAAAGAGAGATGTGGGCACAACTCGGGTAAAAGGGCTTCATGGGGGTTCATACAGAATGCACATATTAAAGTTGAACTGAGAGTATACAAATATTGTTAAAAACGATTCAAATAACAATGGGCCTAATTCACTTAGCGGCCGCCTTGGTTCTAACCACTGGGTTGTGGAACAGAATGCGAATGACTTCCGGATTCAGTCCCAGCAGTCAGCTGGTGTCTAGGTGAAAAGGCCCATTGCGAAGGCCGAAATGCCCGACCCTTAAACCCCCATCACATTGGTGTTGAGGAGCATAATCATTGACACCTTTCTGTCATGACAATTCAATCAAAGGCTTCGTTGTCCAAACCATCAATCCAAAAAAATGTTTAGGTCTTCCACCCTTATTAATCACTGCATCCATCCTTTGGAAACACTACCATCCCGACCCTTCCTACCCGCTTAGGCTGATGCAACACATGCTTTGTTTGCGTGTGTTAATACTGACACGAAGACGCTCACCGCTAATGTTTTCCACTCAATGAGCGCTTTGTCCTGGATTGGTCTTCACCGCCCGGTGGTGTGTCACAGGGATGGATCCGTTCTGGAAAAAAACTAAAAAGGTAACTGCCTGGAAATATTTGTTGGGCGAGGCAGGGGTGTGGAACCCAACACTGGCTGACACACACACACACACACACACACACACTCTCACAAACACACTCACACACACACACACACACGTGTGGAGGGCAATGGCTCCAAACGCACCATCCTACCATTATAATTGCTTGGCCAGCAATTTATTACAGACCGCAGGCTTCTTGTCATTCCACATGAATGTGATCAATGTGCTCTGGTCTAGTGATCACAAGTTAGTTTGAACCTGTTGACATTGTGTATCGCCCTATGGTATCCGCCTTAAGCTTTTTCTTTGTTGTTGTTGTTGGCGTAGAACAATTACTCACATTTTTACCACACATAAGACCTGCTATGACATTCAATTATTTTGATTGGAATGTACAGCGTTATCTCGTCATGGTAGGTGTTACGCCTTCAAATGTAAAAATCTGTAATGATGTACAAGCTGTGGTTCAAACACTAATCGTCTCTGAGACGTTGAACCACATGAACCATGCCTTAGTCATTCTGTGGTCCAAAGCATTACAACAATACATTAATCAACAAAATGACAGCTCTCTCAAACACACATATCCACAAATAAAGAAAAACAACCATACACACACACAAACACAGACACGCCTACTTCTTATTAGAATTCTCACACTTATGCTCTGCATAACGATTAAGAAACCTTTTCAAACACTGTTTAATATTGAAATACTTCATGTATTGGCATACTTATACTGATAAAACAATGACACAATGGCACACAAATTGTCTTATGTACACCGAGATATATACCTAGCCCAAAAGCAAACAGTTAGTCATTGCAAACTTGTATTTTAACTTGTAGTATGAAAGTGTGCTGTTCTATTATTAGGAACACCCAAAAATGTTATGCCCGTAACTAGCCTGAAACTGTTGTTTCATTAACTTATGGCACACGTTGTTCTGGTTAAGGGTGGGTATTTATATCCCTTCTATGTATTGGTGGTGGTTTGTGAGGTCCCCCCTTCACTTTAGGCGTCTTTGAGTGTTATCAATTATTATTATTCTTCATGTTTAACCTCTGTTTTCCTTTTATTCCTAGTCTGTTTTACATAGTTTTGAATGATGACTATATGCTCTGTAAGGTGACCTTGGGTGTCTTGAAAGGCGCCTCTAAATTAAATGTATTATTATTATTATTATTATTATGTATAGAAAAATTGCATGTTTTCGTTGGACTTCGGTAGTTTCTTTAATACATCTCACTTCAATTGTTGGAGCATCAGCAACATCACCAGCACATATACACACAGTGATGAATATGTTCCCCATGTTATGACTTGTGACCAAACATACCAGGGATTCTACCTCACATTTATTCAAATATGATGGCAACAAGTTCACCTGGAATTTCCTGATTTCTTTGGTTCCTTTGTGTCATTGTCAGTCTCTGTAGGCCTTCCTGCTAGACTA
>NC_082384.1:15691711-15696711 GCF_031168955.1 Gadus macrocephalus
GGGTGTGGCAGTGATATGTGATATGGTATATATGGTTTATGATATGTCCATGTATGTTTGCATAGGATACAATGTCCAAGCACTTTGCATGGAAGGGCTCAACGGCTTATGGTCCTATGTGTTTTTTGTTGGTTATCCTTAGCCACATGGTAACTATGATTGACATTGATGCTTGGGGCATGTATATGTGTGTCCATCTGTCCATCCGTGTGGGCTTGTGCTTGTGTGTTGCGAATGTGTGTTTGTGTGTGTGTGTGTGTGTGTTCTGTCTGCATGTATGTGTGCATGTGTGTGCTTGCGTGCATGTGTTTCTTTGTGTATGTGATAGCACGTCCATTCATTCATGCAAATATTTGTGTGTGCGTGTATATGTATATGTTTATATATACGAGCGGGTTCTTTGCATGTGTGTGTGTGTCTGTGTGTTCGTGCTGTGCCTGTGTTTCCGTCTGTGAGTCTAGGGGCCTTTACAACCCTCATTACGGTGACTAGGGCAGACGAGCTAGGGCCTGTCATGGATCTGCGCTGGGCTGCAAGGCCAGACAGTTTGTGGTGTTTGGCTTTGGTTGGGAGGGTAGCTTGAAGGGGTTTCATGTGGAGAGAGAGGAAGTCTTTGGTATTGTAATTCAGTGTCAAAGACAAAGACGGAGACCATAACAAAGTCACATGAGCTCTTTCATTCCCCAGAACTCCTGTCTGGCTCGTTTCTTTTTTTTCCCTTTTTGGTTCAAAGTACAGAGGAGCAACCGAGCACGTCATGTAGATCTACGTGACGTAAGAACGTTTCCTGCTACCTTTGATTTTGTCTGCTGGTTTCCGACTTGGAAGCAAGGGAGAGTTTAAAAAAAAGTGTGTGTGCAAAAATAAAACCTCCCGAGATTCTTTAATAATCCATGTTATTATTAAAAGTGTTATTTTCAGTATTCTCACTATGTCGGTGTTTGGAGGATTTCCACGTGTGCTCTCCCTCTTATCCTCGGACGAGTCACATTTAAAATACGGATGAGAGGAGAGAGAGAGAGAGAGAGAGAGAGAGAGAGAGAGAGAGAGAGAGAGAGAGAGAGAGAGAGAGAGAGAGAGAGAGAGGTAAAATGACCACTGGACAGAAAAAACACCTCCCCACACATCACCTGACTTGCACACGTGACCTAGCCAAGCCTCGTCATCATGTGGTTGGCGTGTTACAAACAGCGTGGGATAGTCAGCGCTGTACTGATTTTTGTTTCCAGTGGTGAGTTGTCTGTGCTTCTTTGTTCTCTGTGTGGTTTACACAGAATAGAGTGGTGCTTTCTGGACCCCTGCAGACACTAACCTACAGTAGACAACCCAGGCTACCTCTGCTTTAATACCACAAACATCAGGGCACACAAAAGATTCAATAGCTGCACCTTCTGATGGAGTTAGAGGGTTAACACTGGTTCAAAAACAAACAGTGCACTCATTTGAAACAACAAAAATACAACACAATGACCATGACATCAGCACAACAACGCAACAACACAACGTCTACAACCACAAGATACATCAACAATACAACTACAACAAAACACAAAAGAAAAAGAAAAAAAGAACCAACGTAAAAAAGAAGACAAACCCCCAATCCACAACAACACCACCAATAACAACCACAATGTAACATCGATAACATCGATAACACCGGGGTGTTGCGCTCCAGTCTGACGGCAGCGGCAGTGTGTCCAGGATGAAGGCCCGGTCCAGGAGAATCACTGCTCCGGACAGCCTGGCTCATAGGAGCTGCACGGTAGACAGAGACCGGTTGATGGACCAACCGTGACCAACCCGGAGGTCATCGAGTTTGATGGAGGGGTGCGTGAATGCTCGCATCGTGAATGCTTGCTTAAGGGGAAGATTAAATACCGTCATTGTTGGGTGACGACAAAGAAAAAGACAAAAAAGTCCTCCCAACTAAAAAAGCTCCCATGTGGCCAAGCCAAACTGGCTGAAAGGAGGAGACAAAAGACTGGTGAAGTGGTTCTTATTGGCGCAGGCCTTCCCACACCTATGAACACTGACATGTTTGTAGAGATACAGATGTATCATATAAAAAGACATTACAAAAAGAGTAGCCCAGGGGCTACTCTTTTGACCACCTTAATCCGCCACTGAGTGTGTTTTTGTGTAACACTGGCCCATTTACAAACACAATATCGATTGACGTTTACTATGTAGTTGTCCTACGCTTGAATCCATTTGAATATTTTGAAATCATGCTTGTAGTATTTTTGAGTGAACAGTTTTTAATGGTTTTAACTCACATATTGATCCACAATATGTGTGTTAAGATCTTGATGTGTGGTTCCCACGGTAAAGAACCATAATAACTGTAGCTTTACTGCTTCAGAATACGGTTTTGTCACTAGAACCCTGATTTATCTTTGAGTCTTAATATTTATTTGTCTGATTGTTTTCTTTTTCTTTTGCCGTCTGAGAGTCACTCTCCAATGAAAGAAACACAAACATTCAGGTTTTTATCAGGAAGTTTTGAAATTCCTGTCACTAATATGTTTTTTTCTTTGATGTGCAGTAATAAAATAATTTAAGTAGAGAGACAGAGAGACAGAGAGACAGAGAGACATAGAGAGACAGAGACAGAGAAAGAGAGAGAAAGAGAGAGAGAGAGAGAGAGAGAAAAAAAGAGGAAGGGGAAGGCAGAAGTTATTTTTCAGTGAGGCGTTGCATTATTACAGAGAGAGAGAGAAACTGAGAGAGACAGAGAGAGTCAGGTGGAGAGAAAGAAAGAGAAGGAAATCGAGGGACATAAAGAGAGAGATAGAAAGAGTGAAAGAGCAAGGGCACATCTCTCCTTTCTAATTTGCCTTATATGTATGCTGTGCCTGTATATACACAAATATATGTGCATATACATGAAATACGGCAAGTCAAATATGTCAAATTAATTAAGTAATTTAGTATGGACACAATCTCAAAAAGTCATCACAGTGCAGTCTCTCTAGCCAATGGAGTGCAGACCTATAGGGACCAATTCCTCCCCCGCAAGACAGAAATATTGTGTTGGTTACACTCATCGCTACTCGCTGGTCTCCACACAATGTAATAATGTCCTCCAACTTTAATTTCCTTATTGAGCTCAAATATCAAACCTTTGAACTTTAAGTCTGATGCAAGTTTATCTTTTCTCTACCTGATTGTAAAATGATTGCTCTTAAAAGTTACTTGGATTCACTTTCGGTATGACAGTTGTATCATTTGAGTGGTCAATAAAAGTGCTTTCTCATAAAACAAAAGGTGCATTCATGTATGCTGTGTTCTGAATCTAATACTTTGAAATAAAGTCTTGGTTTGAAGGAAACCCGACAGTAGTGAACCTATAGATGTAAAACAGGTGGCGTAGGCAAATGTATATCTACCTATATTTACATGAGCCATTCACATGGCGAACAGTATAGGCTGTTAGAGGAATCACCAACTGACCTATTGCTACAATACCTGCTTGTGGGAGTCCTGCTTCAGAAACACACCCTGCTCACTATTGTTCCTGGTTAATCTTAACCAGATTAACCAGGTTGTGATTAATGAACAAAAAACCCAAGCTTCCTTCTCAGGAATTTCAAGTAAACAAGAATTAAGATGGGGGCGGGGGAAAGGTCTATCACACACCCACGCATGCGCGCACACACACGCGCACACAAACACACACACACACACACACACACACACACACACACACACACACACACACACACACACACACACACACACACACACACACACACACACACACACACACATACAGACACCTGCCGTACATATACATAAGGATGCAGGTATACGCACACACAATTTAAAAATAATAATGAGTTCAGTTTATTTCAAAATTATTATTTGTTTGTTTTTCAACCTGACGTCACGGCAAGCGGTAAACATCCATATGAGGTTGTCTACTGCCCTCTAGTGACAAACAAACCCAATAGATGGTTTGTGTGTATAAAACTGGTGGCGCAAACTTCGATGCGGTACAAATCATCCGATATGTAGGCAAACTGCCAGTAACCCTAAACAGTAGACAATTAGATCATCCTTGATCAAATTAATAACTAATTTCGAAAAACTTATTTGAAAAATACATTGTGGACATTATCACGTTGTAATTGCGGGAGAATCAACCGGCCAATGAAACAGAAAGGCATTCGACTATAATACTTTCTGATCGCATAGAATAATCCTAATCATTGGATTCATTTACAAAATGTTGGTTTCTGGTGAAATAATATCTTCTGAACGTCGACAGCGTGCTAGAATAAAGTATTAAAACAATCTGCTGCTGTTGCTATGCGTTCTGTCCAATCATGAGCGCTGCTCTCCTTCCCAAGTAGTTTGTGGGCTGGAAACACATGACATCACACATCCCGTCCTTATCTCCAAAATAGTAGAGCGTACGATTTCGTAAATATAACAAACATCAGGCGAGCGACCGTAGTGACGTTTTCATCGGAATAGTTTCCGGTCTGAGCCAAATAACGTTTTGGGATTGGCGCCTTTTTCCACAGCAGCATCTAGGAGGCTGGCGGGGTTTTTCACGCTCAGGAGGAGGAATGGCGAGAGGGGAGGCCACGGCTGAGGAGTGGGAGAGAGATGGGGGCATAGCAGAATAATAACATCCCGGGTCACGTATCGTACCTTGTTTTGTATTTTGCGCCGGTATCCGTCTCCCGTCATGGATCCAGAGAAAACGCTGACGTTCTGCCTTGGGTTGAAGGCCGAGGAGGTAACACGGTCCATGCATGTCATCTTTGGGAACGCATGATGTCAACAGCTGGGCTATGGTTCCTCTAGCTGGGCAACATGCTGCCCCAACTGGCCTGTTGTGTTGACAAACACCATTCAGACTTTTTCAGCTATATTTATATGTCGTCTGTCATTTGTTTGATTGTGAGCAAAGCAACAATTTGGCAGCATAATTTGATTATTAATTGTAGGCCTAAAGCTCAACATTTTCGAGACCGCCACATTTCAATGCA
>NC_082384.1:15701711-15736711 GCF_031168955.1 Gadus macrocephalus
ACAATTGCAACACAATTAAAATACAATTAAAATAAACGACAATAGCTTCTTATTATGTTATTTTTGTATTATTATTTTCATTTTTACCATTACCGACGAATGTCAGGTACAACTTTTTTATTTTTTTATTTAAAGAATAGTTTAAATAAAACCGAGTGTAATGATTAGGATTCATGTCAATTAATTTGGTTACTTCCCTACTTCAAGCTATTCTTGCAATGGCATGGATATATTGTAATGTCGCGTTTCTTTCACTAGGTGGTGACATTTCACGAGAATTCTGGCAACCAACCCGTAGTCAGTCCTAAAGAGTCTTCCACTACGGCGCACCGTTCGCAGCCTTCACCGCCAGTACAGGCTTGATTAGGGACATTTTACATGCATTGCAGTTTAAAATACAATACAATTGCAACACAGTTATAATACAATTACAATACTTTAAAATAAACGACAATAGCTTCTTATTATGTTATTTTTTTATTATTATTTTCATTTTTACCATTACCAACGAATGTCAGGTACAACTTTTTTTTAAATTTAATTAAAGAATAGTTTCAATAAAACCGAGTGTAATGATTAGGATTCATGTCAATTAATTTGGTTACTATTCTTGCAATGGCATGGATATATTGTAATGTTGCGTTTCTTTCGCTAGGTGGTGACATTTCACGGGAATTCTGGCAACCAACCCGTAGTCAGTCCTAAATACTGTCCCGGGGTGAACAACAAGCCTGGCTACCTCTGTGAAACGGGCCATTGCTGTGGAGAGACCGGCTGCTGCACCTACTATTATGAACTGTGGTGTAGGTCACATTTAAATGCGCTTCAAACACCAAGTGACCATCTATTTCCTAAGCTTCTATGCGCAAATAGCTGAAACGTTTGTGTTTGTTTTAATGCTTATAGTTGAAGTTTTAAAGATTTAGATTAAATTAGCATTTTTCCAAAGTTACCAAACCAGCTAAATATATGGTTGATGTACTTTTCATCCTGCGAGAGATATATATATCTAGAAAAAACGAAAGCTATGCTACTGTTACAGCAGAGAGTTTGGGAGCAGGCTGAAGCTAAGCTCTGTTCTGTGTGCCGGCCACTGCAGGGTTCTGGCTGCTGTCGACCGTGGTGATCCTGTTCAGCTGTTTCTGTGCGTACCGGCACCGCTGGGCCAAGCTGAGGCTCCAGCACCAGCAGAGACAGAGAGAAATCAACCTGATCGCCTACAACGGCGCCTGCAACTACCCGACCTCCATGCTGGACCTAAGTATGAACACAGCACCTCATATCACTGTAGTCCGAGGGATTTGTGATAGTCGGGAGTCCGTTGACGTCAGTTGACAAATGTTTTGAAGTCAACCTTAAAGTAAGTTCAAAAGCTGTTTAAATATTTCTTATCAGCGAAGCATTAAAGAAAATCCCGGTTAGTAGCTTTTTGATAAAAGCTTCTGCTAAATGAAAAGAAGGTGCCGAAAGTAAACAAATAGCCAAATAATAAAGAGCCGGCCGAAGCTTGTAACCTCTGTATTTAAGGGGCTTTAGTGGAACCGACCTCAGCGGATCTTTGTTTTTGACCTGACCAATGCCCTGCCGTAGGCTTCCTGGCTTCCTTCAAACTCCCGTCGTACGAGGAGGTGGCCGCTCAGCCCTGCACCCCTCCTCCCCCCTACAGCTCCGTCTTCGCCCTGCGAGGAGGAGGAGGAGGAGGAGGAGGAGGCGGGAGAGGAGGAGGTGCCCTAGGAGGCCCTAGCTCCTCCTACGCCCACGACCACCACCACCACCACCACCCCCACCCCCCCTGCCCTCCGTACCCCTACCCCGGCCCCTACCCTCCTACCCACGGCCCCTACCCCCTCAGCCAGTGGCCGTACCCGCCCAGCCAGGCCCCCAGCCACACCCCTTACCCCCCCAGCCACGGCCGCACCCCCGCCAGGAGCGCCATGACCTCCTCCCAAAGCTCCGATAACTACACCAGCTGCTCCTGCGAGTCCTGCTCCATCACCTCCCCTTCCAGCAACTCCTTCTCCGTGCAGGTGACGGACGAGACCTACGACAGCAGCCGCGGCTCCACCCCCGGGGACGGCGCCGACCGGGCCGTCGCCATCGCCATGACGACCAGGCCCGGGCGCTCGGCGCCTCTCCCGCCCGACCCGTCCCCCAGCGCCGCCCCCGAAGGCGGGCCGCCCCGAGCCGCTAACAGCGCGGGGCGCTCGTTTCCCGCACTCTCCCTGAACCCCCCACGCCCGCCCCACCCACCCCGCTTCCCCCTCCCACCCCTCATCCTCTCCCCCACCCTGGCCCCGCCCTCCTCCACCTCCTCCTCCCCCCCCCCGCCGGCCCCCTCCTCTGTGTCTCCTCCGGCCCGTCCGCTGGTCGTGTCTGACCCGCTGGGGGCGCTGGGGGCCAGCCGGGGGTACGGGACGGGGGGCTCCACCCCCGGCCTCCCCCCACCACCCTTACCCTTCCCCAAACACGCCCTCTTCTCCTCCAGCGTGGCGTTCTTCGAGCACCAGCGCTACGACGCCGAGCGCAAACAGCAAGTGGCCTCGCAGAGGGGGATGGAGGAAGAACACCGAGGGGGAGGAGGAGAGGAAGATGATCTCGATGATGACGATGATGACGATGAAGATGACGAAGACCACTTCCGCCATCGCAGGCTGACGGGCGACTCGGGTATCGAGGTGTGCCGCTGCCACATCAAGCGGACGGAAGGGGACGAGCCCGCGGTGGAGAAGGGCGGAGGCGGTAACCGGGGGAAACGAGGAGGAGGAGGAGGGGGGGGGGCGCTGGGATACGGGGAGGGGGCAGAGGAGGTCCTGCACGACAGCGTGGACTGTTCCCTCCGTGCTCAAGCGGCGGCAGGTCGGCGCCCGTATCAGCGAGCGGAGGCGACCGCGACCCCTGGGCTGCCCCACAAGGCGGGCAAGGCCACCGTCACCGTGGAAACGTCATGAGCTGGAGGTCTGGCGACAGGATTCATCCGAATTGAGGTACCGCAAAATCCCAGCGACAGTCGGGACGGTTTACCTGCGGGGCCTAGCAGCACCTTCTGCTTTTCAGGAACAGAGGGTCAAAGGCTCATAGGTGCCCAGCCTGCAAAAATTGCTTGAATTGAAAGGCTGAATTAGAAGGTGTTAGCATGTTGCTAACGGTGACTGGAGATGGGTGGGTAATATGGAAGTGGGTTTTTACTTGCTGTTTTTTTTTTTTTAATGAAACCGGTCTATCTTTCCCAGATAGACCGGTTTCTGTAAGGAAATGGCTTCGGGGTCACTTTTTATATCCGTTTTCTCCATTTTGTATCTTCAATTCACTGCAAGTAAGGAAAACAACGTATACACACACATACAACACGTATACAGACTCACACTCCACACACATACGTACATTTTCTTTTATGATTTACTTTCCAAACTTCTCTGTCTTTGAATCCAGCTGAGCATGTGTCTGCCCAGTCACTAGCAGATTAATTTACTTGATTAATCCTTGCAGTTTGAAACCCATTGCTATTGAAAAGTCAGTTTATTGTATTATAACGAGGCTAGATGGACTGTTGTTTATGAACAAAATAAACCTTTCTCTGAAACATATAGATAGAGATTACACATGATCTGTTGAGGATGAAGGGAAGACTGTTAATGTGTAGTTATGAATTGTACAACAGAAATACTTTCTAGATTTATTTATCATTGGTTGCATTGACTGTTGACCACATTGAGGGTTCCAATATTTTTAAATGTACTTATTCGTTTTATAAATCACTGCCAAATTGTGCAGTTCCACAACATGTTTTCATGGTGATTAGACACATAATTTATTGGTTCTGTGAATTATGGCATTAATAAGCATTTTGCCTTTAACAAATATTTTGTTTACTATCGCCCATATACAACTTTTGGTTCGGTTGTGACACTACGCTATCAGGTCAGCTTTAGGTTGCTTTTCTTTTTTATTTCAGAGGCAATAATGAGCACTTACGGGAGAGAAACAACAACTCTACATATTTAAACTACATGTCTTTAGCACACTGTGTCTTTCCTCCCTCATTCAAGATGGCCGAACTGAAAAGAAAGACTCAAAACAAAACAAAAGATCTACTTGGGTGACAGAGCTTTATAACGGAACTACAATCCCTCTTCGTTTTGACTGTTATTCAAACGTATTGTGTCAAAGTTACCTTTGTAATAGCTTAGTTAGGGGAACTTCAACCTAATCTCAACTCTTTAAGAGCGCCCCTCCCCCTCCACCGTGATGATGGACTGTTTTTGTGAGGCAGGAACTGTTTATAAAGCTGGCATTCTTAGCGCGGCTTTCACCCACATATACCACATGAATGTATATGCATTTGCAATGGCAAGAAGAGAGACTGTTTACGATCAAACTTGTTTGGCATGTGAAATCTTCACAGAGGATACTCGGAAAGCCATCCTGCTTATTGTGATCTTTTTCGTAGGAATATGTTTCACGGAAGACAAAGTGGTCTGATCTACCATGTACTTGTGGTCATGCTCTTAACATATGAAACATGATTGATATCTTTTTTTGTTTAAGAACTTAGCTGATTGATTTCCACAGGTAAAACGTGCAGACAATGAAATTGTAAAAAAAAGAGCATTCGTGTTACAATATTTAATGTGGCTCCTTGAAAACAAACATACATGCAGCGTCTCACTTTGCTGGAGAACATTTTGTATTTGTGATTTCTTTGAGTGGGTTGCAAAGTATGCCGAGGCCATATTAAGGAATCACAATTTGCCTGGAGCTTACCTCTCACCTTCCTATCGTTAGTTTCTACGGCACCCGGATTTTTCTTTATTCTGGAAAATATATAGTTTAAGGGGGTCGGATGTGAAAATGTGTCCAGACGGAAGAGGCAGATATTTAAGAGACACTGATGTCCCAATCAAGGTGAATATAGCCTGAAACATACAGGCTAATATTCTTCTGATTTCCACTGCTACTTCACTACTGTACATTTTTGTATAAAAGAAATAGATAAATATCAAGTATCACAACAATCCCTTTTTTCTCATTGGGTTGGGCTTTTAAAAGTATATTGTCTCTTGCAGTATGTATATCGTGCCTAGAAGATAATATATTTTGCGTTGGACATCATGTCATCATTGTGCTGCTATGTATGTGTCTCCCGTTTGGCTGTATGTACTCGTATACCAAAAATTTACTTTTGTTTTCCTATCGATACTTAAGCAGTCTCTTTATAAAATATTCTCAGTACAAAGTACACGCACGAGACTTGCAGAACTAGTATTTAGCAATAGAATAGTAATCACACCTTTTTCCCTTGTTCAAGTGGGCATTTGACAAAAAGAAAAGGACTTGTGAAAAGCGGTTGCGAAAATGAGTTTACCTCGTTATACTGCCCTGTATTTGGCAAAGGGCATGGCTCATTGATTGTACGTGGCTCTTTATTTGGCATTGACAACAGCTCATTGTTCTCTGATTAGGTGGAAGCAGACTTTATCTGTCCCCGATCTGATACTGAGTTTGCCCAGTAAGACACTTGAGCCAAAGTAGTTTGTTCTCTCTTGCCTTTTCTAGCAGCTAAGTGTGTGTGTGTGTGTGTGTGTGTGTGTGTGTGTGTGTGTGTGTGTGTGTGTGTGTGTGTGTGTGTGTGTGCGTCTATGATCTCCCCTTTCATTACTACCGACAGGCCAAGGCCCAATGTAAGACTGTTACCTCGCTAAGAAATGACTGCAAAGGACTGTTGACTCAACTTTTTTCCAGATCGTATTTATTCTATATTTGTACTATCTTATTTTAAAATGGTAAAACATAAATCAGTTTGTTTAGGTGAACAAGGGAAAAAATTAAGATAAAACCCCAGTTCGGACAGGACATGGCCTACTTTTTATATTTTTTCCATGTAGAAATTAACATTTCTGGTCGCTTACATGAATTGCAAGTGAGCAGTAGACTCTTTAGCAGCATCTTACGTGGTTGTGGAATAGTTTAAAGTAATATTAGCGAACATGTGGCGTACATTGAGGGTATCCTATTGTGCAATTATGACTTCTGCTCTTATCCGTGTAGCATACATGTATAAGAGGAAAGAAATTAGTGGTTTGATATTAAAAACAATTGCAGCTTATTATGAGGCCAAAGGTGATTATTGTTGGTGTTAGTTAACATGATAATATTTATCAGTGTTGATATCTAAACCTAGGCCTTTTTCAATAGTATGTCAGAACAGAAGAAAATATCCCATTGTACATTTGTTTTTCTTGTTGTGTATTGTACTGAAAATCCTGATGCATATTGTACTGTAAATGCTCACAGATAAATACATTCACTTTATTGGTGCCTAGTTGCTTGCACCCATCATGTCTTTTTGATATAGCTGTGTTGTAACGGTTGATTTGGCATTTTTAAATGAATATTTTCTTGATTTTGGGTTATCCACTGTATTACATAAACATTTGCATCTCTTTATTCAACCGAGACTTTGGATCCTGTGTCAAAAAATAAAAGGTACCTCGTGCTATCCCTTTGATTTACTGAATAATTGTTTTCAACAATAATGGGAAACGTAGGAGGTGAGAAAGCATTACACCGTAGCGCTACGTCGATCACATCAAGTCAGTGCACACGTCGTCCTTTCTGTTCGGTTGGGCCGATCGGACAAGATTGATGTAGGGGGCGGGGACAACACAGCTCAATAACACGTTTGTCAGTTTGTTGGTCCACCTCCCTTTAGTCAACTTAATATGTAGGCCTACTGTAAATGGTCCCCTAGACGTCATCGCGGGTACTACTAAAAACCAGCGACTACAATAAACATTGGGACTTCGGCTTCTAACCATCAGAAATATATAATGTTGTACAAGAATAATGCATCTAATGGCTTGCTTCGTTTATCTATGTTAACAATAGGGCCACCATTAGCATTGAAGTTACGCTTAACCACGTTTTTAACAATTGCTTTTAAGAGTGAGCCATAAAAAAACAAGGTTGTCAACATCGTATATGTGCCATTGCCATAGTTGTTTTTAATCTTCTGCATGCTATGGATTGCTGCTCTGTGGTTGGTTAGCGTGGACGGCACCTGCCCCCTGTATTAACCAATCCCAGCCAGCGCTGTGTCCACGTGACTCCGCCTCGACTCAGGCTACTTCCAAAGTTAAAAACAGACTTTGTTTATCTTGCAGGCTGCTCGTTGAAATGTGCTTCGATTAGCCATTTTCTTTCAAGCTGGTTGTTTTGACCGAATATTTCGAACACTGCGACTGGAGTGTTATAGTATTCATTTGCATGCCATTTTGTATCGATTTTTTCTAGTGTTACATTATATTGTCATTGTATCATTGCGTGAGCAAAAGAACAATAATACGACGTCGAGTAGGGCTTATATTTAGCACGCGTTTTGTCCAAATATAAATTTAAGATACCATTTTAGGTATTGTTTGTTGAATTTTTCATTCGCTAAACCCGTCGGGATCGCAGCTATTTGACAGAACGTGCAATAAAAAATAAACAAACAAGCCTTTACAGAGCGCCATGGCGACCGAAGTGGAGACTTGGTCCACCGCTCAGCAACACGAGGGTGAGTTATCATTACTAATAACCCAGTGCTTATTGATCGTCTCGATGGTGATCTCATGCAAATGCGTCGAAGGACAAATTGAAATGGGGTTGTGTGAATACGGTTGCGTTCTGCAGTCCATTGTCCAAGAAAGGGATGGGCTCCGATACATCCATGCTCCATGTGCTCTGAAGCCCCCCGCAGCCCTCTGCGTCGTCAGCTGCAAATCTGGACCATGCCGTTTGCTTCCTCCACTTGGATACTATTTTATGCTACTATATTTGTGCGTGCAGTATTTTGATAGTCTTTTAAAATGGTGCATACCTATACGACAAGATTAATACGCGGACTGTATTTGATTGGTCGAAAACAGCAGTCACTTCCGCTCCGACGTGTGATTTGTATGTGTACCATTTTTAATGTGGTGCACGGAGATTCTCACGGTTTTTGTTCCCCTTTTTATAAATTCTGCGAGTGTTTAAATAAAGGCGTGCCATATATGTTTGCTTGGCTTGCATGTCGTGGTGGAGCATTCGTATCTGCTCTTAGCCATATTTCTGCAGACTATTTCCACTGAGTACAATGGTGACGTAAGCATGCACTACTCTTTACCTTTTGGACCAATAGGAATGCGCCAAATTGTAATGTTGTTGTGTTTTTGCAAGTTACATAATGTGTCTTTGCTTTGAATACAGTAAGCAACCAAACGAAAGAGTAGACATTAGGCATGCTTTCTAATATATACATTTTTGTTTTATTTTATTTTGCTCCAAATCATACATCCACACACCTTTACATTCACTCTGTACAGCATGTACTCATACACTCCATTCACCTGTTCGCATAAAGCTCAATAAGGTCTAGAATAATTTATGGTTACGGATATATTCAACCTGTCTCTCTATTGGCACACACAAAAAGTTTGTCTATTGGCCAGCAAAAATATGTTACTTTATCCAGTATTTCTAAAGCTAACACTTTAAAACGCCATGTATCCTGCCTGCTGTTAAAAAAAAAAAAAAGTTAACTTGTTTGTGTTCTTTCTGGAATATCAGAATCTGCTGGGCCTAGGCCTTAAGTGCTTCTTTGAAACTCCTTAGATAAACATCAAGAGGAAAGCTATATGGAGTGGCCTTAATGCCATAAATGTCGGGCCTGGTTTCCTCATGGCCTGCTGACTAAACAGAATGCTACAGTCTGCTTGTTGCTCTGCTGTCGGCCCAGCAGCCCCACTGCTTACAAACACACTGCGCAACACACGCACAGCGTACTTGGTGTCCGTCTTCATGTTTGGGATCAGAATGTGCAGACCAGTCGCCATGTGCGCCTGTACTCATTGTACATTGTGGAAGTGGCTCGTTGGTGGAGTGGCCACACTACCTCTACTGTACCTTTACTGCACCGCATAGTTACTCTGTTTACTGTTTATGTTTTTCAGTTATTCAGCCTAAAAGTTTTCGCAGTTCACCAAAAGCACATTTATTCCAAAGTTAACAAGATGAATCCCAAACTCTATTTTAGAATTTATAAAAGCTATATGTATCAGATTCATAATGACTGTTGAACAAACTTGGCACCACACCCATCTCTGCCCTATGGCTACCAGAGATCAGGTGTGTGTGTGTGTGTGTGTGTGTGTGTGTGTGTGTGTGTGTGTGTGTGTGTGTGTGTGTGTGTGTGTGTGTGTGTGTGTGTGTGTGTGTGTGTGTGTGTGTGTGTGTGTGTGTGTGTGTGTGTGTGTGTGTGTGTGGTGCAAACGGAGCACTCCTCAGACAAAATAAGCCATGTTCCTCTATTCTGGGCCAAAAGACTACACACTACTACTAATAAATCAACTTCTGTAAATATAGGTGGTCATGAGGGATACAACCTACACATCTAAGGAAAGCCTTTACTCTAGGAAACTAGCT
Source organism: Gadus macrocephalus (assembly GCF_031168955.1). Lineage (NCBI taxonomy): Eukaryota > Metazoa > Chordata > Actinopteri > Gadiformes > Gadidae > Gadus > Gadus macrocephalus. The sequence goes on from NC_082384.1 coordinate 15,711,156, forward strand.
CCACAAGTCTAGCAGCCTTGTTTCATCCATCAAGCAACATATGGCTGCTCAACTTACTCTTGACTCACACTATGCCTTTTTTAACTCGCTATGCTCGGTCTTGTTTTCCTATAGTTTCGCAATCTCTTGCCTTCACCCTCAGCCTTGACTTTCTTTTTCTTTTTTTCTCCTCTCGCTGGCCTGCATCTAAGCTTGGAGCGCGGCCATTGGCCAGTCCCTAACTTACTGCTCTGGCGGGGTCGTGGCATATAGCCTTCGTGAGGGAGAGGGAGTGGCGCCCGAGAGGAGTCCATGGGACACGTGCTCACTTGTTTACTGCAGAGCGGCTGGTGACTGGTTGTCCCAGTGCTACGACAGGTTAAATCTGGGCTATAAGCCCACACCGCACCAACTTGCCTTTCCTTCGGCTGCCTGTTTGTATTCCTCACAGAGAACTGCGCTCATGCAAACTGTGGCCGTAGTAGAATTTCTCCTTTTTAGACCCTACCACAATCATGCAACAGTCCACGGGGTGTTGCATAATACTTGTTGTATGGAAGACGTAACCAAAGAGAATAACTGAATAGGCCTAGACCATTGCTTGTGTATGAAGGCAGCAACTGTCAAGCTTGGCAGACACACCGGAGTATGGATACACTGAGTATTCCTTACACGACTCGCCAGTATTTTGTCCTCTGTGCCCCCCCCCCCCCCCCCCCTCTCTCTCTCCACCGCCTGCGGTACAGTACAGTCATGTGACTTGAGTGAGTGCCCACGGCAGCCATATCAGGCAGAGCATCGGCTTCCTCCGCTGGTACGGACGAAGAGCACACGAAAACGGGCTGAAGAGAATAAAAAATTATCCCTGCAGTCAGCAAGTTTTGTGTGCTGCTCTCCCACGCACGGGGCCATCTGTGGCATGCCAACGGGCTCTGATGTGGTTGCTACCCTCTATGTGAAGGCTGCGTGTCTTTGGGTGTCTTCAGCAACCTTTCTTAAGTACCTGATTGTTGGTTAAGATGGTAAAAAGTATGGTTTGCCTAAATGAGTTCCTGTTTGTACACATGGCAACCGTTTTAAGGTATTTTGTTTCGGCTGAGAGATTATTAGATGAGACTGGCCGCCAAGTGTTGCCTTGTGTAATGCGAGTCTGCAGATAGTGGTTAATGCAATACTAGCAACGTGTACAGCCAACATGCTTTGTACCACCTCATCCAAGAACAGAGCTTTTGGAAAATATTGTTTGGTGCACATCTCGTTTACTAGTCGGTAGGTCGGTCATTCATTTAAACAATGAATGACCCACTCAACAGTTTCTTAAGCATTTGGTGGAGGTTAAAACCATATCTCCTTTCGAAAACAACATGCCTGAATAGGAGAAGAGGTTTACTGGCTGTTGCTCAGTGCGTGTGTTTCGTGTTGTGTCTTGTTTTTCTTGAGGTTTAGTTGATGATGATGCTGTTGGCTTCATACCATAAATGCAGCCAATTATACGGATTATAAAGAAAATTACTTGGGCTGAAATAAACTGTCCATCGCTGTTCTCTCCATGAGGGTCATCTTATAATTATTTTATCTACTCCGTTTCCAGTGGGGGATTAAATCCACTTGTTGACCATGTGAGCTAAAGGGGGCGTGTCCTTTGTGGTTTCCTCTCGTCCAATCACCAGGCGTGTTTGCCCTGGACGGTGACATGGCGGGCTACGATGATGACCTGAACGACTGCGAGGTCAACGGTAACTGGACGCCCCAGGAGAAGGCCCTCCACGAGGCCCGCCTGAAGGCCAAGGCCAAGCGCCGGCTGCGCAAGTCTTCGTCCCGCAACTCCACCAGCGACTCGCTGTCGGAGTCCGGGGAGCTGCTGCCCGGCGGGGACAGCCCCAAGGGGAAGGTCAACGCCAACGACCGCAAGTCGCGCACCGGCAAAGGACGGGGCCTGCCCAAAAAAGGTCTGTTCTAGGAAAGAAAAATATCAAGATTGTTAAAATGTGCTCATTAACAACGTGCGGCAAATGGGATCTGCTTAGGATTGTTTTGATTGTCGGCCTTTATGTAGCGATAGCCATCATTTCCTCTTTTTTTTTAAGGTGCAAGATCTGCACCTTAATTTCGTTGTGTAAATACTTTGTATTTAACCCAATGACAAATAAAGATTATATTATATTTAATTTTAACTTGCATTTGTAGAACATTTCACTAAACCCATGTACAAAGAAGGTGAATCTGAGGCAGGTCCACGTGAGAGACTATTGCCTGACGGGCTGTTGGTCTGCCAGGTGGGGCCGGTGGTAAAGGAGTGTGGGGGGCCGCCGGGATGGTTTATGAGGTGGAGGAGCCCGACGCAAAGGACCCCAACTACGACGAAGTGGCGCAGGTCAGTACACGCTGTCCGTCTCCTTGTCTGTCTGTCTGTCTCGCTCGCTCGCTGTGCGCCGGGTTCGGAGCCACGGTGACCTGGACTGCTGAATCTGCAGTGCCTTGCACCCTTTCACGGCTCAATTATACGCACACCAACGTGCACAACAAAAACCAATCACTACAGAGGTGTGTGTGTGTGTGTGTGTGTGTGTGTGTGTGTGTGTGTGTGTGTGTGTGTGTGTGTGTGTGTGTGTGTGTGTGTGTGTGTGTGTGTGTGTGTGTGTGTGTGTGTGTGTGTGTGTGTGTGTGTGTGTGTGTGTTCCCTGTCCCAGTGGAGACGAGAGGGCCTCACGTCGCAACTGACGTTAGTCACACACAGAAAACAAACAAACACGCATACGCTCTCTTTTCTGATGAACTACGCGCCAAGCTGCCCTCTGTTCCTGAATAGCGGAGTCTCACACAAAACCCAATTGTTCGCTCTATTTATGGACGCAAGGCCCAGACAGTGGACAGAAGCCCCTCCCCCCCCCCCCCCCCCCCCCCCCATAGTCACTCTAATGTGATGGTCTATTCTGCTAGTGTATACTCGCCACTCAGATCGCTGTGTCCCCCACACAATCACAGTGTTAGGACCTTCTGAGGCGCTAATCAAGCCAGAGTGCAAGGTGATGTTGAGGCTTTTTAGTCACATATCGAAAGTGTGGACTCTGCCTGTCCGTGGGTATAGAGTGACTGGTCAGGCCGTCCCACTTGACATCAAACAGTCTTGGGTCATGCAGTTTCTTTCCAAAGTCCCTTGGTTCCAGTGTCACTTTAGGTAAACAGCCGTGGGTGGCCAAGGGGAAACGCCCTGCGCAAAACCAAACACCCAAAAGTCTTTTAGGATGGAATATGAGTTGAGTTGTGTAATCGCAGTACAACCAAATTCATACATCAACTGCATCCACTTGGGGAGGCATAAACAACTGCTAGTGAGCAAAGCAGTGTGTTTATCATTTATTAATGTCTTGCCCAGCCCGACGTTGCTAATTTTCTCATAGCCGAGGCTCAGTTCTTTTTATAGAGGGAACTGGAAAAGTGAGGTGTGTGCGAGGGCTCTTTTGTTCTTGGAGTGACACTGGTGTTTATTATGAAGTGGTGCATATTTGTGCGGTGTGCACACGTGTTGCATCAGAGCACCCAATCATCCGTTCTATTCTGCAGGGAAGAAATATTTCTGTTTTGGAGCCCCCCCTGAGTTGATTTTTCCCAATTTCTCTCAAGTTAATAATGATCTACATCATATGGTTGGTTCTGTATCCCTTTATACTTCCAGTGTGCAATTAATGAATCCTCTGCAAATTTAAGTATGAAAATAATGTTCTCGATTTATACAATAATAATGAGTGTCTGCACATGTTAATATACACGCAAGGTTTTTCGACCAGATGAGAGAAGCGCATGTAACTTAATTGTAAATCGAGTCTTAAAGCCTGTTTGTTTCTGTCTCTCTAAACAGGGTGACACAGTGTACGCCACGGTGGTGCCGGAGTTGGACGAAAAGCTGCTGGAGAAGACGGTGAACCCCATTGTCAAGGAGTACTTTGAACACGGAGACACTAAAGAAGTCCAGGTAATGTGAAGCGACCCCCACGCACTCTTCATGAGAAGGGTTTTGCCATCCAGAGGCTATATGCATAGCTGACTAGATCCGTGGTTCTAATCCTTTTTTGGTCTGTGACACTATTTTGGGTTCAGAATATTTTGGTGACCCCCAGATCTTTGATTTCTGTGCATCTCTTCTTCTACACATCATTTGAACCAAATCAACCTCCCATATTGGTATCAGACACGGTTGGGGTACATTGCTCTAGTCTAGATTAGGAATGCGCGATATAAACGATATACGATATAAACGATAAAAAATGGCCTACGATAGAGATTTTAGTTATATTGCTCTATCGCGATAATGTATGTTTGACACGATCTATCCATGACTCGCGAAATATAAAGAGCCACGAGTTGCAACCGTCTGCAACGTATCGTCCGCGACCCGCGAATTTTAAAAAGAGCCACGAGCTGCAACCAGCTGCATCGCATCATCCGCGACACGCGAAATTTAAAGAGCCACGAGCTGCAACCGGCTGCAACGCATCGTCCGCGACCCGCGGAATTTAAAGAGCCATGAGCTCCGACCGGCTTCAACGCATCATCGTCATCTCGTCATCAAGTAAATATGTCTGAAAGCGAAACGGAGGAGCTGGTGATTGCTCTCATTTCATGTTCATTTCAAAATTATATGCGTTCATTTTGCACTTATTGTTTTATGTTTTAATAGCAAGTATCTGTGCACACACTTGGAAGATTTTTCTTTATTTAAAATAGCCATGCCTAAATAATACTGGACGTATTTCCCTAATTCACAGTATTAGTTTCTTTATTAACAAGACACCACCAATTTTTATTTCATTAAGAGAAGTATACGTCATTACACAGAAGATTTTTTTCTTTTTTAAAGTCTCTGCAGCTACAACATTATGTTGTATGATTAGTTTTGCACAATAAATGTTCTCAAAACGACATACATTTAGCAGTTTAGCTTTCCTTAGAGTCTATGTAACCTGTTCTGAAATGGTTCTATTATGATTTATATATCGTGATATATATCGTTATCGCAATAGGTTGCATGTATATCGCAATATGGATTTTAGGCCATATCGCCCATCCCTAGTCTAGATGTATACTCTAGCTAGCAAATTATCAACCTACAGACCATGTGCCTGATATTGCTGTTTTTCAGAATGAGCGAAACAACGCAGCCATCACAGCTACTCATTTGAATGTCTTTCCCGATGTAAACATCCTTCCCCTGATAATCCATTGTGTGTGTGTGTGTGTGTGTGTTGTCTCGGTCTCCTTCCCCCAAGGCTTTGTTGAAGGGCCTAAACCTGGGTGCTCACAAGTTCGAGTTCTCCTCCCTGGCGCTGTGCCTCTCCCTGGAGGGCAAGGCCAGCCACCGCGAGCTCACGTCCCGCCTGCTGTCCGACCTGTTGGGCAAGGAGCTGTCCCAGGCCGACATGGCCCGCGCCTTCGACAAGATGCTGAAGGAGCTGCCTGAGCTCATCCTGGACACCCCTGAGGCCCCCAAGGTAGGCAGCAGGACCAGGGGAAGAAAACACAGGGAGGCAACGGCGCCATCTGTGGTGAATCCGGCAATGGATACGACGGCTGTCAAATGGGCTAGACATGGGTGTCGGGTGATTCTTACTGCCATGTGGACATGATACTAGTGGGACCAATCAGAAGATACTGTAATGGCAATCGTGTGTGTGTGGATTTGAGTAATATTTTGCTGGTAGAATAAATGAAATCTCCTCAAAACTATTTTAATTGAGGGGGAGGCCAGGAAAACACAGCCTGCAAGTACATACACCTTTCTTCTTGTTTTTAACTCCTATTCTATTTGTAACATAATGTTTGCTGTTGCTGGAAGTGCAATTTCCTGAGGGAACCTTCCCGACTGATAAAAAGACATGATGAGACTGGTGTGTTTTGTGCCACAGATGTTGGGACAGTTCCTGGCCCGAGCCATAGCGGACCACGTGCTGCCTATGGCGTTCCTCGACTGCTACAAGGGCAAGGTGGACTGTGTCCACGCCAGGTAAGGGAAACGATAACATCATCGCTCATTTATTTTCTTTCTTTTTATACAGTGTGTAATACAGTACGTCAATGGTGTTCGGCTGGCGTTGGCTCTATCATACTTCTGGATGGACACTCCCACTTGGAATGTCACTAGTTGATAAGTTTAAGAAATGCCTTGGCATTACCAACCAGCCCCACTCCTGGTGGTCAAATAGTGGCCCGATTTGACCACAAATAGGGGCCCTATTTGACCACCAAACAGAGCATCACATTTTCGAGGTGTGTCTGTGTGTGTGTGGCTAGAATCGTTTTTAGTTTTATTTTTTCCACTCACGCTTCTGCTGATGCCGTCTGTCCAGGGCGGCGTTGGACCGCGCTGCCGTGCTGCTGTCCATGAAGCGGGAGATAGTACGGCTAGACAACGTTTGGGGTGTGGGCGGTGGGCTGCGGCCGGTCAAGCATCTCGTCAAGGAGGTGAGCCCCCCGCCTGGCACAGTACCACAATGGACGCTTGGCTTTAATCATACATGGTTGAGGAAGACTTGGCTCGGAAGAATGATTGCTAATGAAGGGGTCGGGTATAGGGTGGCAAATTGTGTTTTTAAAAGCGCCTCGGTTTCGGGCCACAAAGTATCGTGAACACTGAGGGAACCCTCATGGGGATAGTATTGACACTGAATCTTTTGGCCCTCGGATGCCAAATGCATTCAGGGTAAAAGTGTGTAAAAGTGTGGGTCATGCTCATTCAGCAGAAATCGACCGGGATGTTGGATCTTCGAAAACAAAAGGGAGGAGCACCCTATTTATGTGCCCCCACAACATCAAACTAACACGCACACACAACACAACATACCTAATTAGTTACGGTAACATACACCCATAATTAGCGATGATAATACACCAGCAAGGCAGGGTTATATTGACGTATTGGGAGCATACTCCTCGCCTTTTTTTAAATGACTAAATATTTTGTACAACCTCGGGAGTTTAAAGTGTGGTTTGTTTTGGAGTAGAGGCATGAGACCTCTTTCAAATCTCTATCGTCGTCTCTGTATTCTTCCTCTTTTAGCTTGTCTCTCGCTAGCTTAAATGCATAAAGCCAACGTGAGTTAAGAGGCCATGCAAAAATAAGAGTCTCTCATTAAACGTTCACGTAAAAGTTCAACCCTGTAGTTATGTCTGCTGTGCCGTGTGTCTGTGAATAACATGTTGGGAAGAGATAGCTCTTCAGCTCTCCGTGCTCAGTACGGCTAGTATCTGTAAGATAAACTAATGATTCTGACATAGCCATGATTGTGTTGTTGAAATCGTTTTATGACATCTAAGGCATCATGGATAACTAATCTTTTATGACATACAAGTTGTCAGCGATAAAGGGGCACTTACTGGTCTGCAAATGTTTTTTCGCAACATAGCATGACTTTCCGGGCTCCGAATAAATAAAGTTTGCTGAAATGGTATGTCATTATACCTCAAATGCAAGATAATTTTGTATGCATGACTGGCATTCGCCAAAAATATGTAAATCCAAGATGGCAGTCAGCTGGAGGTTGCCTCAATCTGCTGCCTTCTCTTATCCTGTAGCGTGTCAGAGATTGCACACATTTTAGATATGAACTTTACTTTGACTGAACACGTGTGTGTGTGTGTGTGTGTGTGTGTGTGTGTGTGTGTGTGTGTGTGTGTGTGTGTGTGTGTGTGTGTGTGTGTGTGTGTGTGTGTGTGTGTGTGTGTGTGTTCTCTCTCCAGATGATCCTCCTGTTGAAGGAGTACCTGGTGTCTGGGGAGGTGTCGGAGGCAGAGCGATGCCTCAAGGACCTGGAAGTTCCCCATTTCCACCACGAGCTAGTCTACGAGGTGTGTGTACAAGCTAGACCCGAACAACAGTAAACCACAAACTAGCATTGTCAACACTGCCACCTTGTGGTCAAACGGCCAGTCGACATTCAATGGAATTTATTTTTAATTTGCTAATGTAAATGAGTTACACATTAAATCTTGTTAAAAATGGATATTTGAATGAAAACGTCATGTGTTTATATTTTATGCTTGTTTGCATTGCCTTTCAGGCTATAGTGATGGTGCTGGAGTCCAAAGGGGACACCGCCATCCATATGATGATGAAGCTCCTGCAGTCCTTCTGGAAGTCGGGCCTCATCACCGTGGACCAGATGAACCGGGTCAGTTCGGGTTTTTAAAAAAAACTGTGGTGGGAAACGAATTGTAGCGGGCTAGGATGTTGAGGCAGCCAGCAGGATGGCAGGCTTCAATGCTCAAGTCTGCTGCCTACCTGTAGGTATCCTTGGGCAAGATGCCCCCTACCCCTGCCTTCTCCCTGAAGACATTCTACCTGTATTCACTTTAAAGTCGCTTTGGATAAACTACTTGTTTTACCATTAAACATTATGTTCTGTTAACAACCCTGTTGTAGTGATGCAGGTTTTCTTCTCGCTGTGCGGGTTTCAGGGTTTCCAGCGTGTGTACGACGAGCTGCCAGAGATCTGCCTGGACGTCCCCCACGCCCACTCCATCATGGAGACCTTCGTGGATCTGTGTTACCAGGAGTCTGTCATCACCAAACATCTCAGAGACACCTGTCCATCAAGGTGAGCGGCACTCACCAACCGCTAGGGGAAAGCAAACCCCCGTAACACCAGTTACAGTGACAGAGTATCAGTTTTCTACTTGCCTGTCCAATCGGACATCAACATTGTGTCAATGACCTCGTCATTTGTTGAATTTCATTGGATTCAAATGCCATGTATTTGCACCAAAATGTATTAATTTATAAAGTTTATCAAGAATACCATAAAATAGCAGCATACATTGGTTTTCCATTGTGGGCCTTTTTCGGGTCTGATATTTATTAGATATACCCAGTTGACTGCTCAGACGGTTTGCCAACAGCCAATGCATTAGCTGATTATGCTTCGTCTTTTTCTACCCACCAGAGGTCGAAAGCGTTTTGTCAGCGAGGGAGACGGGGGATTGGTCAAGAACTGATGAAGAGCAGAGCGGGAGGAGCAAGGGAGAAGGCGCACGGCGTCTCTCTCCCTCACTCTTCGATCCACTCCACTCATCTCGTTATCTGAATCTGCCCGTTCACCGGCCTGCTAGTTTACCTTGCTGTACCTTTTGTTGTCAACTCCACACATTCACACCAGCATCGGAACGTAGGAGAGAGCAGACGACATGAGGCCGAGGAAGCCCAGTTCCCTTCATCTGTTGATTTCAATAAAAATTGTAAAAAGTATTCATGACTGCCGGAGGTTAACTTAAACTATTAAGGTTAGGTTTTTCAGCGCCTTAGGCTTTGTACGAAACCCGGAAGGATTTGATTTCAGACAGGGAAAGGTGGGCACGTTGGTTCCTTCAGAGTGCGTTTTTATTTTATTTTTTCATTAATTTGGTGCTTTGAGTCTTTCTCGTGCTCTACCTTGGAATTTGTACGTCCCTGTTAATAATTTGGATTCTGATTGTATTGCAGAACGAAAAGCACTTAGAAAAGCATATAGTACTTCGTAGCAGAGCTCAGCAACAGCAGCACCCAGTCTTTAATTATTCGGCTGCAAATGTATGATTTCAATCTAAAGTACATGCTTTCATTTGTCTATTTGTTGTTGTACTGGGATTTTTCTTTTGCAGGGTTTTCTCTGTTCCTTGTCCCTGTCGCTGCATATTAAGGCCCCTTGTTCCAAATGAAAAGCACTCGACAAAAAAAAAGCATTTTGTGTACCGTTTCAATATTCATATGATACTCTGTTCAGGGCATCTGAACTGGCCCATTGCTTTGCCAGGGGAGTAAGTCAATTGGGGTTGGTTCTTTTTGTAAATTGGAAATCCGTAACCTGTGATTGACTATTGTAATAGGCACTTAACTAGGCAGGCGTATGGAGATGTCACACAGTGTTAGGAAATTCTGAAACCCCAATGAATGGCTAATCTTAGGTTTGGTATCTGGTTGTCCTGGTCTTAAAAGGAATGTTAAAGTTCTACTAAAAGTGTCCATAAAAACTACGCCCTGGTTTATATCTTGCTATGGAGACTTTGTTGATGTATGTTCCAGACTACGTTTATACAGTGTTTGTGGGTATAATTTCACATGTTGACCAAAGTAAGGGATATGGAACACAATATATTACATTCATTAAAAAAATATCTAAAATGTAACTTTGTCCATCTTATTCTTTATTCAACGGTTTATTTGCTGGGAAAATATCATGCAAATTTGACGAATCGTTATGTTAGGCCTTTTAATATTTATATATTTGACCAGAATTAACCTCTTACGATGTCGAAGTGAATTGAATAACGTATTACTATAAGTCAATTATGTTATGATTATAATAACTTCAGTGAGGAAAATGTGCCTGTTAAGGTGAAGCTACTGGGTATCAAACCATAGACGGTATGTTTGTAGTGATAGATCCACGCTGCGACACGTCAGTGGTGGAGTGGCGATGGGGGCGGGACCAGGAAGTGAATAGTCAAGCTAGCAGCGGATAATGAGTAGCTGATCCATTCATTTGACAGGTGAGAATTAGTAATTCAAAAACAAAGTTAGCGCAATAAAATCTATACCTCTTGTTGAACCCTGCGATCCATTTCTAGATCACTTGTTGTATATACAGTGGGCTTTAGCCAAAGCCCTCTGATTTGCGTAGTGGTAACGCTTCAGTGTGGCACCCGTATGGACGTCAAATGCCTTAGCTTGGTGGCACGCTTCGCGTAAAGGAGCAATAGCAGGGTTTCAGTTCAGCTTATTACCATTTGTTGTCAGAAAACCACATTTAATTTGCTCCTCAAGCGAAAGGAGTCAGCTCAGACGTGCTATCACAAAACATTACACAGACACAATACATTCGCGCAAGCAGGTTTATTTGTCTGCTTCCTGTGTAATATGTACAAAACAAAAGCCCGAGTGCATAATGTGAGGTGATTCCTTTATACAAAAGCGTATAAAATATACTGAGTACTGTGTACACGTTCCATAACCATTCAAATACATTATGTGAACATAATCATATACTTATTTATGGTGGGAACTAGGCAACTCCATGCTAGTATCTGGGAAGGCGCAAGCTCACCTCTATCACCTTATAATGTTCTATCAATGTTCATTTGTATACATTTCCTTTGTTTCGGCAGGGCATGATGGGCAGGCAGAGGAAGAGGGTGGGGGCAGGGGAAGCTGCACCCCTTCTGCGGAAAGACGAGAAGCCCATTGGCTTGCACTTCAAGGAAAAGAAGAAGAAAGTGGACATTGGCAAAGTGTTTATCAATATCTCAATCGGCCTTTGCATTTTCAGCCTGGTTTGGTTTTTCTATGCCCTGTACATGCGGTCCAGCCTGGCTAAACGTGTGGCTACGCTGCACCCTTCGCCGCGAGTCCTCGATGACAACAGCACCAGCGCCAAGGTTTCCCCAGAGAGGTTCTGGGGATCCTACAGGCCTCAGGTCTACTTTGGGATGAAAACCAGAAGTCCTAAATCCATCGTTACAGGTAACACCTCACTACTACTATTTCTAGGACTACTACTTCTATTTACTTTAGTAGTTCATAAGTAGACACTGGCTTACACAGTTAATCAAGATATATCAATGAGAAGCAGATAGGGGTTAGGCATCTTGATGCCCACAGGGCAGGCAGTATACATTTGGGTTCGAACCCAGAACCTAAACTTAACCCTGAACGCAGCGTTCTATTCCTGTCGTCCAAGTGACTTCAGACGTCGCTCTAGGGACACCAGCGGCGAGGTGTGTGTGGATATGTGGTGTCTCGTCTTTGCCGCCGTATCTCCCTCCGGCTAGAAAAGGCATCCAATCATTTAACATAGCAGCCAGGATTGGACATTTCGGAGCTAAGGCCATCGATGCATATCTTTCTATATATTTTCCCCCGCACCACAAACTGCTTCCCTGATACCATGCCTCTCTCTGCAGGCCTGATGTGGATGCGGCAGTTCTCCAGCATGGACGTGAACCTCAGGCACACCTGTGAGCAGGGGGACGGCCTGCAGGGCTACGGCTGGCTGATGCACGACGGCCTCAGCTTCGGCGTCCAGGAGGTCCGCGATAAGGACTTCACCCTGACCACCGAGTTTGTCAAGCGGAGGGGCGGCGACCACGGTGGCGACTGGACCTGGAGGATCACAGCCAAACAGCACGTGAGGACCGGAGATTATAGCTCTTTTTATTCAGGTTCCTTCAACTGTTTGTCTAGGCTCATTGTTTTGTTCATGGATGAATCTCCAGATTACCTTTTTGCTTTCCTAAATCGAAATTCACATAGGATAGATTATCATATGGAAATAGATATATCCTACCTGGGGGCAGGATAGTCTAGACTCTAGTGGCCTCAAAGTTTGACTGCCCGATAAAAGCTTCTGGGTTGAACCCAATTGTCTGCAGTCCTTATCCAAGATGCCACCACCTAATACTCAATGACGTGCATAAAGAATTCACTGTTATTCCCACCTGATTGCAAAATCTGCTCAATACCTAAACGGTAATGGAATTTACATTCCAAAATGTTGATTTCCCTTATTTCTCCTTCTTCCGTTATTTTTCTGCACCACCAGAGTTCATCCCGCCAAGCGCCCGTCATCTCGCTCATGTTTTACGCAGCAGCAGATACGCAGGGCTCTCTGGAGGCTCACGTGGAGGAGAAGAAAGGCCTGGGATCCATCACCGGCTTCTCTGAGGAGCTCGGACACTTCAAGATCACCTTCAGCAAGCCCGTCACTGGGGAGCTGTCCAACGTCAAATACGCCTGGTACGTCGAGGGGTTGTGAAGGGCGGGAGAAGGATGATAGTAGTTATCGAAAATAACATGACAGACTCTAGAGTAACAATTTAGCAATCAAGCAGACACTTTTATTCGAAGAGCCTTGGGTGGGGCTGAGAAATATCAAGCATGCATATTGCATACATTGTGTCAGAATTGTGTGCAGAGTAGCTATAGGAATCATAAAAACCGATGCGTGATGGTGGAAAATAGGGGTTTATTTATAGATTCATGATTCAATGCGTGTTGATTGGGTATTTAAACAGTAGTTTCATAGTGCTTGCACTCACTAAATCAGTTTGACTAAATCCTTGGCCACCCACGATTCTTTTGTAAATGCTTTGGTTGCAAGGACAGCTTTAGGGAACAGCAATAATAAATGTGCCCCGATTTTCCCTCCTTCTTTTCAGCTACAACAACCTTCAGACTGTTACTCCAGGCTTGGAGCGGCTGACCGACATTGTTAAGAACAGCCTCTCTCGGAGGTTTGTCTACAGCCCCCCCTCTGGTGAAAAGAGGCATTACATTGCGGTTGACAGCTACAAGCCTCCACACCAGCAGCCCCAGCAGAATCCTGACGACCCCAGGAAGAAGAGCGACTTTCTGGTCCACCAGGTAACCGTAGAGACCCCGTTCCAGATCGAGGTTCTGTTTGAATCGGCAAGCTTCCACAGTAGACCCAACCAGCTGGTCGGGGTCACCATGACGGAGGAGCTGGAGAGGAGGAAAGCTGAGTTTGACGCCAGGTTCGAGAGGACCTTTGGCCTGGAACGAAAGGGCTTCAGCCAGGCTCAGGTCAGGTTCAGCAAGGCAGCCCTCAGCAACATGCTGGGCGGGATGGGCTACTTCTATGGCCAGTCGGTGGTGCAGTCTGCCTACAACGAGTACCCGCTCTTGTATCCCGAGGGCGCGCTGTTCACCGCGGTTCCCTCGCGCTCTTTCTTCCCTCGGGGGTTCCTTTGGGACGAGGGCTTCCACCAGCTGCTGCTCAGCAAATGGGACCCTCAGGTGACGCGGGAGGCGACCGCTCATTGGCTAGACCTCATCAACGTGGAGGGTTGGATCCCTCGCGAGCAGATCCTCGGCGACGAGGCACGCAGCAAGGTCCCGGGTGAGTTTGTGGTGCAGCGGAACGAGAACGCCAACCCGCCCACCCTCTTCCTGGCGCTGCAGGAGCTCATCGAGCAGCATTCTTCCGACCCGGACGCTCCGACATCGCTGCCCACGTTGGCGTTCCTACGGCGGCTCTTCCCAAGACTGAAGACCTGGTTTGAATGGTACAACACCACACAGACCGGACCCGTGCCCAATTCCTACCGCTGGAGGGGCCGGGACAAGGACACCAACCTCTTCTTGAACCCGAAGACCCTGACCTCCGGTCTGGACGACTACCCAAGGGCCTCCCACCCGTCCGGGGAAGAGCGGCACGTGGACCTGCACTGCTGGATGGCCCTGGCCTCGGGCATCATGGCTAGCATCGCGCGGCTCCTCGGAGAGCCCCACGTCGACTACGAACAGACACACCAGGTGCTCAGTGACAACGGCCTGCTGAGCGAGCTCCACTGGTCGGACCAGCTGGGGGCGTTCAGCGACTACGGGAACCACACGCAGGCCGTGTCCTTGCAGCAGGAGAAGGTGTACGTGCCGCCCGGACAGCCACGGCACCACTACGCCGCCGCCCGCCTCGTGCGCTCAGTGCGGCGCGCGCCCAAGCTGCAGCACGTGAACGCCCTGGGCTACGTCAGCCTCTTCCCGTTTCTGCTGCACATCCTGCACGCCGACTCTCCCAAGCTGGAGCACATACTCCGAGACATGAGGGACCCCGACAAGCTGTGGACGCCCTACGGCCTCCGCTCGCTCTCCAGGACGGACCCCATGTACATGAAGCGGAACACGGAGCACGACGCCCCCTACTGGAGGGGACCTATCTGGATCAACATAAATTATTTGGCTGTCAGAGCCCTGAACCACTACAGCAGTGTGGAGGGTCCCTACCAGGAGAAGGCAACGGCCCTTTATAATGAACTCAGGACTAACATCGTCAACAACGTTTACAGGCAGTACGTTGAGACAGGGTATATATGGGAGCAGTACAATGACAACACTGGCCGAGGCCAAGGAAGCCATCCATTCACTGGCTGGTCAGCCTTGACTGTTTTAATGATGGCAGAACAGTACTAACGCTAAAGACTCTTTCTAAAGGTCTTAATGAAATTGGCCCTCATCCGTTGCTCATGTGATGCTCAAGCAGGCATTATGTATTATTGAAACTGTTTTCTACCAAAATATCTATTTCCAGAATAGGTGTTAATAAGGTGGTTTAGAAAGAACCCTGTTACTTTATCACATTTTGTTGTTCGTAGTCATGCCGTGTGTTTGCTATGTGTGGAGCCATTGGACAGATAAATGCCATGCTTTGTGTTCCTCATCAGCTTCAGGCATGTGCACCACTGGCTATCCATAAAAATACATTTAAAAGAATACTGTATTTAGATATGCAGTATTGGACTGACATTTGGAAATTGCACATTTTTTGTATGCGTTTCCTAATCAACTGGAAACTACTTAAAACGATGAGTGCCTGAGCAACTAGGATAACAGGTGTTCTTGATAAAGCTGATGAATGAGGGCCATTGTCTTCAATAGTGCCAACAATTATTTCGGTCAAGATTCTCCAGTTGTCTTAAATGTTTTAATGATAGTGAAGAATTCAAAGGCTGGAACGTGTCTGTGATGACCTCATCAGCATTACTTCTGGGAGGGTTGGGGTTACAATAAAAAAATCCTGACTTGAAATATGTTTTATTGAGAAACAATAAATCATATCTTCAAATGTTGCTGTTGGGAGTTTGTGTTGGCTGTAGAGGTTATAGAATTGTTATTGTATTGGTCATTCAGTAGGCTATTGAGTGCTTCATTCATTAGTTATCTACGTAATATTCCGTAGATACTGACTGATTAATATCGCTTCATTGCAATTGAAATTGTTCTCTAACAGGCCATTTCCAAGTACTTAGCATATGAAAATACCGGTAGTATACGTTGCAGGATACGCCGCAAAAGAAAGAGCACTCTGTTCCATGACATGCTTTTAACGAAACATTGATTTCACTTCCTGAAACTACGTCATTTCTAGGTTATTGGATGAGAGACAGTAATGTGCGTACAGTAGCACGACTCAACAATATAGTAGATATACTGGAAACCATATATGACGTGTTTTACCTTAATCTCTGTTTCAAGGTCTATAGGAGGGCGACAAGTTGACGTCGATAGCCACCAGCTAGAGCTTTATTTATTTTCTAAAGTTTGACTCAAACCATTTTGATGCGAGATCTTGGTTTGGAACTGCATTACTTCCACAGAGCAAGTTAGTGACTGCAAGTTCTTTTCACTCGTTGACAACCCCGTTCAGTACACAGGGGCGTACAGTGGACTTGGTCTTATTAATACTTTGACACAAAATAAACAACCCCGGCCATAAAAAGCACTGATGCTTTTTCCTTGAGCTGTGTTCATGACCCCCGGGTTCCAACCTCTTCTATGAATCCTTTTGAACGCTTGGCTGTGGCTGAAAGCCTCGAAACGGGTGCAGTGTTGGCTTGCAGAACTCAACATAGCGTTATTTCCTCAACCCCTCCATAGCACTGAATTTAATACAGCTCAGCTTCAACTCCCCAGGCTGCCAGTTTCGCTTTATATAACACCAGAAGCTTCGGTCAACGCGGTCATTGTGTTAACATCTATCGGCCATACCATGGCAGGGTGACTGGGGCACATTTGAAGACAACCAGTAGGCTAGATCTGCGGTTTTCTACTGTACATTTACTGAAACACTGTTTAGCAGTCGGTGATGTGTCAATCCATGCGCGCAATCACTGCCTTGGGGCTCACATTCGTGGGAGATGTGCTAGCTCAGCCTTTGACCCATTGACCTGCAAACGCAAAACGAATCCTGAAGGGATTTGAACGACGATGAGCCATATTCTCTCCGCCTTTCTACTATCTCTCTCTGAGTCGATGGCTTTTATTTGTACATCCCCGAAACGCACACACCGTGCGCAATCTACCCTTGTTCCCACTCCCCCCCCCCCCCGAACACAACACAATACCGCGGGACGATGATAGCATCCCAGCTAACTGAAGTCCTACCTGCATAATAAACAGATGAATCACCGACCCACATTTGCATAGTAGCCGTCTCACAAACTTAGAACATGGTTCCAATCTATTAAATAATTTCCTTTTGTACCACCCTATTAGTTCATACAAATCAGTCTTAAAATGACCAGAGGTATGAGGAGTATAAAAAAAAATTACTTCTAACAGCTGACAATTTTGCCTCTCTTGTGTGGCGCGCGCCCTGCCATGTAATTACGGGGAATGTATGCTAGAGGGAGCTAATTAATAAGCCTTTTGAGAGTTGAGAAGAGTCCCTTTGAACACAGCTCCGCCATCCCTCCACTAATAGAGAACTGCTTAGAATTAAAGTAGTATGAGTAGATAATTATGCTAATGGATCCATTTAGTTGAAAGGTTTGATGACACATTTATAGAAAATCAGTTTGTTAATTGATCCTTCCTTTTTACTCGGGTTTTTTCATCACAGGCTCTCCATGCAGACTGCATGTCGTATTGCATATTATGCTTATCCATATCTCATTATGAAAGAAGTGTCCCTTCCTTATGGTCTGTTTAACAGGTATCTCACCATCTCATCTCTTGGACTCATTAGTCTCATAATGGCACAGAACTCTTATTCGGTGTGTGTGTGTGTGTGTGTGTGTGTGTGTGTGTGTGTGTGTGTGTGTGTGTGTGTGTGTGTGTGTGTGTGTGTGTGTGTGTGTGTGTGTGTGTGTGTGTGTGTGTGTGTGTGTGTGTGTGTGTGTGTGTGTGAATAATATGCTCTCTGTAGGCCGGCTTACAACTTACAACAACAGTCCTCCTATAGTTCCTCCTGCAACCTTCACCCTCCCTCCCAAAGCTTGCTATTAAACACCCAACTCGCCTGAACCAACATAAGCTATGATATGTTATGTAAGCGCC
Organism: Gadus macrocephalus; assembly: GCF_031168955.1. NCBI lineage: Eukaryota > Metazoa > Chordata > Actinopteri > Gadiformes > Gadidae > Gadus > Gadus macrocephalus. The sequence continues at coordinate 15,728,953 of NC_082384.1, forward strand.
ACTATAAATAGGTTCACCCGGGATCTTTTGTCTTTACCTGATTCGCTCTTAGCCCAACAGTTTTTATTTCTGGAGAGAGAGTCGTGGTGGAAGCCAGCGCGATGTGGAGCCGTTTCCATAGTTACTTTTGTTAGCTGCGAGCTCTCACCATTCTTCATCTGTTTCCCTCTACATGTCTGTTGCGCTTTGCCGTTTGTTGCAATCTGTTTGTATTTGGTCTGCCCGTGATGAGTGTGCATCGGAGCAGTAATGATCACTAATTACACTAATTTCATTGTACGTCGTTATAAATACGAATTGTTAGGGAAGGTGCTTTATGCAGGAATAAGAGGACGGATTCGTTTTAAAGTTGATCATCTCAAAATACAATTCACTCGAGTTAAATTGGATAGACGATTGCTCAGACTAAATAGCTTGCTAGTGAGAAGTGCGAGCAATTAGTCTACAATAAGGGCTTTTTTCTGGAGGAGACTGTCATGCCTCTGTATCTAGTAATTGCTCTTGTATCATGGCAAAGTTGATTACTAGAAATTAATACAAGCATGCTCCTTCTTTTTTTTTTACCCATAAATGATAATTCCCCAACCTAGAATAATCATGACACATTCTAATCATCCAAACAAGCATGAGTATTTTTTATTTTCATATGGGGCTAAAACGTAATTTGTTGCAAACTAACTCCCTCCATGCTAAACTCTAAATGTTTAGTAACGGCCCTATAACGTTTCATTGGCTTATAATGTACACCACCCCACAGTCACCAATAGACAGGGGCAGGTAGGCCAATAGCTGCATCAGGCCCCATGCGCTGTTGTTCTAAAGAGTGTGCACGGATACAGCAGAAGAGAAGGTTTAGGTTTGGAGCAACGTTAGCATAGTGTGTGGGTGAGTCTGGGGGCATGCTTGAAGAATCACTAGAGCCTATAGCGGAAAAAATAAATAAATAAAAAATAAAAGTAGAGGACGAGGAGAGCTGAGCATGATGCTAACCTATCCCTAGCCAGCTGGGGACTGAAGTGGGCGAATGGGGAAGTATTTTTGGAACGCATGGGAAACCTGCCACTGCACAGGGGCCTAATGTTGGGCTTCCCTAGCCCACTCCCACACTCGGATGGAGGGAGAGATGGAATGAGAGAGCGAGAGGGAGAGCTGTTTCTTCAAAAGAAAAACAACCACGCTTCCGCTCCTCTTTTTCTCCCTTGCCCTTGTCTTTTTCTTAGAAAATTGTATGGTATGTCGCTATGCACAGGCCAACATGAGAGTGATGGAGAGAGTGGGATAGAGAGAGAGAGGGAGAGGGAGGGAGATAAAAAGAGAGGGGGAGATATCGAGAGCGAGAAGAACAGCGAGAGAGAAAGAAATCGAGATATTTCGATGGAAAAAAATAATTTGGCAGCGCAGGGGAGTGTTTTATTTTATTTTATTTATAGCTAGTCGTGTTTCCGGGAGAGGTTTCTGTGCTTTTCGCAGTACCCAATCCATTTTTTGCGGTATCTTAGCAGCTCCTTTGTGTCTAGGTTTGGGATTGGATACCTTCTTTTCTATCTTGCGCCCCGGGGGAAGGATTTCAGTGTGGGACACATGTCAGAATGTGATTTGGAGGAGGAAGAGAAGCCTTTTTTTTAAGCTCATTCCTTGGCTTTAGTGACATGCCTGTGCATCGTGGTGTATTAAAATCAGAAAGTTTAGTTGTCTGTCGCAGCCAGAGTGTCTTTTTATGAATCTAAGATTCAGTTGAAAACGAATGCTATGGTATATGACCAGTTCCCCAGTGTTTTTTCACAACCAGTTTTTTCTCCATACCCTGATACTCAAGATGCACCCAAAGCTGACGATATCCTAGAGAACCCCAAATAACCTTAAAATCTATAACCCCGGAGGTATCATGCAAACTACTATTACAACACTATTCTGCAATAATGGATATCGGAACCTCTTTTGATATACTGCCGTCTTGAAGTGGTTTGAATTATTTATATATGACCATTCTTAAACATTTGAATACATCTAAATAGGTGACGAAGCATTGTACAAATTTGAGGTCAAATTGAATTTCAGGAATAATCAGTGAATCGAAGGATCCAAAGAAGGGATGTCAAATGTGCACCATCGCTCAATTCCTATAAAGCCTGCTAAACTATTATCCTAGCCAATGCTACCCTGGCTTGATGTGACCAAGTAATTTCAAATGCAGACAGAATTGGTCTGCAAACTAACATTGCCTTAAGTGCTACTCTGCTTGTACACGCAGTGTGCTACAGTAGACTACAGCCCCCACAATGCATACACACAAAAATGTATGAGTCAAAGCTTAATAATTAACATTAATGATCAAACAATTTACATAAATCACAACCAAGATTATGCCAATCGACCACACACTACATTTAAAGAATTGCTTCATGTGTTGCAATGCAGCCATATCAAATAAATGACACCAGCGCTAACAGAATCCTTGGTAGCAGCATTGTCACGGCAACGATTGAAGGTAACCATCACAAAGGCAGTTTCTCTGTTGTACTTGCAAGAGAGGAAGAGTTACATTTATTCTCATGACTTGATGTACACAGCATTACCACACACTCAGCTGAGATGTAGGACAGTCTGCTGGTTAAGTGGTTCGGAGGATTTTTTCTACAACAATGTCGACGCATGCTACCTGTAGGCATCCTGGAGCAAAAGGCTCCCTTTCTGCTCCTTAGTGATATTACCTCAAATATTCACAGCTTTGGATACAAGCGTTAAATGATTGGACAGGCTTCTTATAAGCCTTCGACAGCCACAGATAATAAGAGAATTTCAACAAATATATATATAAAAATAAACAATAAATTGTCTACCCTGCCTTCAAAGAAGGAATCAAATGTTTTCTTTGGATTGGTTTGATTGGGTCATTAACTGTCAGTTTTAACATTTACGACTTCCTGAAAATTCAAAGGCAAAGTTTCAACCTGCATAGGCATAATATGTGGTACATTAAAACCTACAGATCACAGATTATGCCTGACCATCAATTACCAAAATGGAGAAGACATCTTGACAAAGACAGAGGGCTGATAATTATGTAGAAACCCTAGAAAACCTACTCAAATACCAGGATATCTAAATGTTTGGCATTTTGAACGTCTTAATATATGCAGTGGCCAGCGTCTAGACACATAATAAGGTATATGTTATCGACCTCTCTTTTATAGAAGAATCCTCTTTAGCTCATCCAATGAAGAAGTCTGTCACTGTATTTTCAGCATGTATTCATGAATTTCCTTTAGGTTGGTCCTAACAGTAGCTAATTGAAGAATGTGTATGAAAGCCACTGGAGCCTTGAGGATTTGGTACAAAGTGTTTAGGTCCCTGAGCAGCACTGCGCCCTGGGTTCTGGTGCTTTTTCTGAAAGGATCTGCCGAGTGAAAGCTCATCTTACTCTAGCACCACATGCTGTCCGTGTGGTTATAGAGTCCATTCTTCCTGAGTTCTGTAGTGGATAACCTTTGCAGAGCATTGAGACAAGTTGCTGTTGCATGACACTCTTTCTCACGCTATTCACTTCATACCAACCCGAACGAAAAAGAAACACAAAAAATAACAGTGTTTTTTTTACTCGCAGCACTTAAATACGTCTAAGGTTGTCATTTAAGTTTTACAGGTAAAGCCTTACCCCTGCACTATAATGTCAGTAAGTGCTAACATTACGTAAATCCGTTACTTAGCGCACTGCCGTGGCATTTTGTGGAGGAGAGAGGTCGTCCGGCAGGCGGCAGTTAACATAACTTAGTCTCGTGAGCTGACCTCCCTCCCCGAGTGATCGGATTGGTTTTAATAGTGTCTGTGTTCTCTGGGGCTCGTCGCCACCACCAAACATCTAACAGCCGTGGAATTAAGCGGCACGTCGGAGGTGAAAACAATTTGTGCTGCAAAATGTCAGATCCTTAATGAAAGGGCTTGGGGGCTTTTATCATACACTTACTGGAGAAGATGCCATGGCTGCTTGATGCTGCTGCTCCTTCAGACGCTCACACAATGTCAACGTTCAACGCGTTCCCGGGTCCTTCACGCACGTTGTGAGAGCTTGCAGTGTATAGGCTTAAATGGAAGGCTACCTCAATGTATATTCATGGGCAGGGTAGCTTGTTGTTATTCTTATGGTTGTGTTGTTTATATTTTTTTTAATGGGGGATGGGTGAAAAGTCTATATGTTGATTCATTTAGCCTAAAAATATTGTTTTACAGAATGTTTGTTCAGTTTGCTGACGTTTATTTGTTTTTTCAACACACCACACTCATTATCTTGTCCTTTACACACAATGCACTACTGATTCACTGGTTCATATATTCGTGTTATTTATGGGAAAATAACAACAAAAGCGCCCAAGACAAACGAAAAAGACAAATGGGGTCAAAGGTTAATTGTGTTATAAAACCGGTAAGAGAATAGGCCAAAAAGAAATGCTCATATATCAAGCAATAGATACATATATTTTGCAGAAGTGATACTCTAGGCCCACTAAACAAATGCAAAAGTCTCGTGATGTCTAGTGAACAGTTATCTTCTCATCGTTTCCACAACTCCAAAAGCAACACTGGGCTGTGTCGCTGTCCATGGTGCTTAAAAAATGGCTTCTGCGAGCGGTGGACGGTAGGTCTCTCATATAAAGGCATATTGACGTTTGTCAGAGAAAGTTTCAACCACAAAACGTAGCCAGAACTGAAATTGCTTTGAAATGTCATGTGAACAGCTGGGTTCGACCACTGAACACACCAGGGGTGTTATCGACTCGCTCTCGTTCCCCAAAGGCCAAGGGCTCGTTTGGACCTGAATTCTGCAGAGATCGCTCTCCATCCGGGTTTACAGTATCCAAAGGTTTTGTTACTATGCTGAACGCAGCAGCCTACTGTTAACCTCGACGTGCCGAATAAGTTTACAAATTGGGTATTGTAATTGTTGGAGCAATATTGCACGATTCAATATGATGTCACACATCAACAGATTAAATAGGCGATCCAGGCTACGCAGTTAGCGCATGCAATTATTGTATCCGTTGTCAAATGAGGCTATCGAGAGCGATAAATCCGACTTTGCATCTTCACTGAACGTATTAAGGCTGACTCAAATGATATGTCGACATGCACCGAAAAGCCCACTATCCCTTTTTAACCCACCTGTTTCAAAATGCTTGCAACATTTTGAAACACTTCTTTATTTTCCGGTACTATTTAACGTGGAAGGGGGTATGTTTTTAACACTGTGATCATCTGCTTAATTAAACAGATTTATTAGATATCAAATACTTTGCCGTTCCTTTCTTCTCGCGCCACGTCACACACATCTCTCCTTTTTGGGGGATGCCCGTCACATCCTCTGTCCATGTATGGGCAAGAAGTTTACACGCAGCGGGGAATCCTCTGACTGGAGGTGATGAATGGGGAGGAGGGCTGAGGGAGCTGCCCGAGTGTATAAAAGCACAGAGAGGGAAAGTCGCTGATATGAAAAGCACAGCGGCAGATAGCGAGGAGCTGTAAAAACCTACACGCAGACGAAGGGGATTAGTTTTTTTAAAACGGTTTTACACATTTTGTCATAACACTGCTTTGGATATTCCCGGAACCACCAAAGGTTTAAAGGACAATTGTTTTTTGGCATATTCCTCTTTTTTATTATTATTGTTTGTTGTTGTGCCTACACACACACATCCGAAGAGAAACACTTCTGTAAATCACACCACTATGTTGAACAATATGGATTTGAATTCTAAAGATTCCTTCTACACGCAGTTTGAGAAATGCAACAGTTCTTCCATAAGCACGGAGAAAGACGCGCGGAAAGACAGCCAGAAGGTGTTCGGAGGGGCAGAGAGAGGGACACCTGCCCACTTTCGCCATGGTGAGTCCAGTCCGCATTACTGCAAACCCCCCACGCAAGACCTGGAGAAGCATGCGATAAATCGAATGTAACAGTATAAGGCGAAATGCACAATTACGCACCGCTTTATACATGTGTTTGCCAAGACAGCAAGTGTTGCATGGATTATATAACTGGATTAGTTAACCCGACATATCTCGATGTATTTGCATGTTTGCAACTTGAAACGTTTCATCATTCTCCTCAGCCTCCTCATTATCATCATCATCATCATCATAATAAAGTTTGGTTCTTTCCCCTTTTGTTTTGCTTCATTAGAGGGAGTCCCCATCACCCTCAAAACCGAACCCTCCAACTCGGAATTTGCGTTCAACCCCTGCGAGGGGCCCAAAGACACCTACAGCAGCCCGTCCTCCCTCACATACTCCGGCAGCTTCTACGTGGAGGGCTGCCACACGGCGCCGTGCAACACGGAGACCCTGCTCAACATGATCACGGAGATCGTGGGCATATCCACGTTACCCATGTCCGAGGTGCAACAGGGAGACGGGGTACGGGGGGGCACCTACCCGTCTCCCTCGCCGATGGACACCAGCCAGGGAAATTTCGAGGAATCCGGACTCAAGAGGCAGACCTACAACTGTAACAGCGCTCCGACGCCCCCTCTGTACCCCGTGGACCAAACGTGCCCACCACCACCGCCGCCACCGCCCCCACCAGCCCCCGTGTATGCGGCCGGCGACCAGCCCGCCGGCCAGAGCCAAGCCTCGGCCACCTCCCAGCTCGGCTTCGGTGCCTCCGAGGTCCCGAACCTGAAGGACGCGCTGGAGCCAAAGTCCGAGGCCGCGTCCTTCCCCGTGGTGGTGAAGAACGAGTTCGAGAGCAGCTGCTACGAGTGGGGCTCATTCAAGCAGGACTACTTAGAAACGAGCTTCCAGACCGAGATCTTCCCGATGTCCAGCGATTTCCCGCCTGAACAGCATATGGATGTAAAGGAACTCTTGGACACACTTCCACCCATTTACCCTAACCCGGAGATGGAGTTTAAAGTTGAAGGGGGCACCATCAAGCAGGAGCCCTGCTTCTCCGACACATGCTCGCACAGCTACCCCAACTCTTTGTACACGTACACGGGCCCCAGCATGGGCCCCTCCTCGAACCTGAAGCCATCCCCTTTCCCGGGTGACCTGCAATCACCTTTGACCCAGTGCGACACTTTGTACACCTCGCCCGCCTTGCCGAGCACCATAGACTCCATCCTCTACTCTTCTCTACTGCCCGACTCCTTTGCACAGAGTTACAGCCGTCCGACGAAGCCCCCGCGGGCCCGGAAGAGTCCCGCCGCCGCGTCCAACGGCCCAGCCAAGGAGAAGCCGTTCACTTGCCCCATGGAGAACTGCGACCGGCGCTTCTCCCGCTCCGACGAGCTCAACCGACACATCCGCATCCACACGGGCCACAAGCCCTTCCAGTGCCGCATCTGTTTGCGCAGCTTCAGCCGCAGCGACCACTTGACCACCCACACCAGGACTCATACGGGCGAGAAGCCCTTCTCGTGCGACGTTTGCGGCAAGCGCTTCGCGCGCAGCGACGAGCGGAAGCGCCACGGACGCGTGCACCTGAAGCAGAAGGAGAAGATGGAGCTAAAGCCACCTGTAACCAGCAGCACGTGGCCTTTCACCATCCCCGAGGGGATCTGAACACAACGCCACAGCGTCACTGGAAGATAAACTGGGTCTGACAAACACACACCCACACACACATACACACACACGCGCGCGCGCGCACCCACACACACGCGCGCGCGCACACACACACACACGCGCAAGGTTGATATCATTCCGTCTTGGATGATACGCCGGCGGCTTTACTGCAGGTTGATGTGCGAGTGTTTGAGATGTG
>NC_082384.1:15741711-15769211 GCF_031168955.1 Gadus macrocephalus
TTTGGAGAGCGACGGTGATTAAGGAGAGCGAGAGCGGATGGAGAAGGAGCTTGTTATGCAAACATTTTAAAGTGACTAATTCGTTCCACGGTGGACCCAAATTCCTCATCTGTATTGGTGATCAGGCAAAGCAGTGTGGCTGTTAATAGGATAACTTTTCTCTATGGCTTCTCCATAAATTACATGTCTTATCCTGGGTCAAGGAGTCTTGATTCTTGTGTTTTTTTTTATATCTTTCACCACATCGCTATGGTAACGTGAAGTGACTTGTATGCGACATCTTAAGTGAATGGGAAGAAGCGAACATTCCCCAGCCTGCTGAATGACTTCACGGCAATTCAATTACTCTGCAAGAAAACTCAAAGTGCCCTTGAAAGGCCAGTGGTGAGAGGTAAAGGCAGCGTCGGTGTGACGCTGTGTAATGTTGCGCTTTGCTGTGTGGCGTTTTGTGTAGCATCATATTGTGTTCTGTTTTTAATTTGTGTTATTTGTATTATTTGTGTTATGCTGTGTTGGGTCGTCTTACGATGTTTTGCGCGTGATGCCGTTTTGCGTTTGTGTTGGTGTGTTTTTGCTTAGGGTTTTTTCATATGCTGTATCTCACATGTGAAAAAAAGCATAAAGGGCTTTTCCTAGCAGCACTGCACATTCATCCTTCATATCCTAGCTATTGATATAGCTAGGATAGGAGGGCTTGATATTGATATTCCAATTAATTGTGTATATATATATATATATATATCAGTACACTAATAGTGTATATAGAGTAAACGTATGTATGATAGCAGTATTGCAACCATATCGCCATTCATTAGAAAAGATAGATATTGGCCAAATCTGCAAAAAAATCTCATGAATCCAGGTCAGAATACCTTCTCATTATCCAATGTGAATAGAAATACAAGAAATGACCAAAGTACCACAAGCTCTCCCACAAGAGAACCTTGAGGCTATATGACCTTTAAATGGCACACCTTATTCGTGACTACTACCCTCCGGGCATTTAGTGAGGGTGACTATTGAGTATTACAGTTACAAGTAGCGTTGAAAGGATCAAACATTCTGTCTTTAGTAATGTTATTCTGTAAAAAAATGTATAATAATCCTCCAAAGATTCTTGTGACAGTTATCATTGAACATTTCTTTATTTCATTTGTTGTTCCAACGAGATCTTGTTCTTTCGAAACATTCAGCTAAAGTTACTATGAAATCAAAATAGACTTTTGAAATTGCTTATCTTATTTCCACACTAATATTACTAACCCATCCAACAAAGTTTGCCATGTTCCTTAGTTGTTTTACATCCAAAACGTCAATTTGCGATCCGATCAAATCCCGTGCGATCAAATTCTTCAGACGATTGGTTCTGTGCAAACCACCCGACTCGCACCCGTCATATCGCGGAAGCAAGATGCCCTCTGAGAGCCATTTCGTTTTGCGCGCCGTCTTTGCTTTAGCACCTCAGTTCACAAACCTCCTTCCACCTCGAAAAGTGAAGTTACGGCATTTGGCCACTAGAGTTGCGAGTTATTACTTTTAGTGCTTTGACATTTGCCGCGGGAGTAATGAGACATGTCTGTGACGCCTGTGTCACTAGCGGCAGCATGTGTCTCAGCTGTTCATTTCGCTGCTGAAAAAGAGCCGTGCTGTGGCTGAAAACTGGCACTCTCTGCAGCCCACGACGGCTTGCCCATGGTGAAGTGGGGGGGAGGAGAGGAGGGTGGGCGTCGGGAAAGGATGGGGGGGGACGTCTCAAATTCTCAAAATATCTGCGAATGTGTGCATCGTCGAGCTAGAGACTGAAAGACGTAGACCGAGTGAGAGAAGGCCTATGTGAATTAAGGTGTATAAAAGTGTGTGTGTGTGTGTGTGTGTGTGTGTGTGTGTGTGTGTGTGTGTGTGTGTGTGTGTGTGTGTGTGTGTGTGTGTGTGTGTGTGTGTGTGTGTGTTGTGTGTGTGAATGCACATGTGCATGCATAGATCTGCCTTGGAGCATGTGTCTATGTGTGTGTGTTAATGTGTTCATGTAGCCATGGATCTGAGTGTGCGTGTGTGTACGCTAGGATCTGTGTGTGTGTGTGCGTTTGCATGCAGATCTGTGAGTGAGCGTATGTGTGCATGCATCTGTGTGTGTGTGTGTGTGTGTGTGTGTGTGTGTGTGTGTGTGTGTGTGTGTGTGTGTTTGTGCGTGTGTGCGTGTGTGTGTGTGTGTGCGTGTGTGTTTGTGCGTGTGTACTATACGAGGTCTGTCACAGCAGAGATGTAATCAGAGCCTCAGAGAGAGAGGGAGAGAGAGGAGTGCAGACTGGGACAGACCAGTATGAAAACGAGTGGGCTGAACACAGCTCATCCTAGATATACTGTGTAAAACAGGGCAAGGATTTGCATGTGCTTATACCAAACCAACAGCAGCCACAGCAGAGCTACTCGCATTATGCATCTAAATTAACCATCAAACTCAAGCATGTTACTTATGAGCCGCATGAAATGTATGCAAAATGTAGCTACTTCAGCGCCCGATTCGTCTACCATAACATTTGTTCCAGGGCCGCTTGAATGTGGACGGCTCTGAATTGGCGACACACCGGTAGGAGGGAGAGAACCGGGTTGGTAACTAAGTGGATTCAGATGATGCCGCTGATACTTTGGTTGGTTGACTGACAATGTTTGACATATAGTCTCAATGGTGTTTGATAATTGGCCCCAGCAACATCAAAGACTCTTCCCTAAGCGTCTCGCGCCTATCTCAGCGTTGAAAGCGATGTGTGATCTGTGAAGAAAATACCAATGTATGTCAATACCTCTAGTATTAGATGTACCAAGAATTACAAATTACCAAATGACTTCTCTTTTCCTTTTCTCATTTCTCCTCATCTCCTCCCCTCTTCTTTCTACTCACAGGATTCTCTCTGACGGTTGTTTGAAGAGAATATCGATGTATTATGTAAGCATTCCTATATGAACCAGCCTTTACCACTGATGGTCATTCTGAACATACACAACGTTCTCCCTTTGGATCTCAGTCATCAGACACAACAGGTCACTACTACAACCTCGACACCATCGTCTCCCAAGCGAGCAGAAATCTGTAGAACGTCGCTCGTTCTCTAGTCATCTGCGCTTACGTTCTCCACAATCGACCACCCATCACTTTCTACCATCACACACACACACACACACACACACACACACACACACACACACACACACACACACACACACACACACACACACACACACACACACACACACACACACACACACACACACACACACACACACACACACACACCATGCCTTCCCCTCCCGCTCTCTGTCTCTGAACACAGAGGGGTTGGCTGGCACCACAAAGCAGTGGGGGATAATATCGTGTGTGTTTTGCAAAAAACTTCAAAACCCGCCGTATCGGCAGACAGGAGCCCACCTCCGCTTTCAAATCCGGGGAGCTTGGGAAGGCCCAGCGAGACGCGTTCATGTCGGGGTTCTTGCTCTCTTTCATGGCTACGAGGCTTCCATGTGAGTCAGTTCATCGCTCCCCTATGTGAAGAATCAAAAGATCTTCTATTGCTCCTATTCCCTAACCCTGAGCCACCAGCGGTATGGGAACACAAAACATTTATGGGGGAAGGCAATCACCGAACGAAGAAGTTTGGTTTGGTGCTAGTTAGTGACAATGGACAGGTTTATGGTTGTGTGTGAAAAATAGTATCACACACTTAATGAATTTTCGGTACACTCTGTATAGAAACTGTATTCTTGGTTGTAATGTTTCTCTTATGGTTTCAAAGGGATAGTAATTTTCTAGAGCTTGAAATGCCTGGAAATTGAAAGTATGAAACATGAAAGTATGAAATGGCACTATTCTGAAATCCTCTTAGGCCTCATAATATAGGTTGTTTACAGAGTTTATGTGTGTATAGTTAATGATCTACATTAGTATGAAGTCATTTAGCTGATGCTTTAAAGTGTGACTGAATGTACTGAAAAGTGATTGAATGGTAATCTATCATATATGCAAAGGAATAAGAACATTATTAAAAACAACAGTGCCATACATCTTTACTGACATATGGCACCTCAACACGGCTCCAGAAGATACTGTACAAATCGTTGTTAAGACTCTATTGGAGAAAGTTGACTCCTAGCATTGGTGTGAACAAAATACAGTTTTACAATTAAGCTGTATTTCCAATGGCCCTGCATAAACACAGCCATTACCAACCCAAAGGACAGCCCTTATCCTGTTATACTCAAGATGGACGTCAGAGTAATCATGAACCTTATTCACCTTTAGGCATAAAGGTTTATCACTTTTCATCCGTCTGCACTGTGGACTGTTATTGTATAACGTGCGTTTTCTTCCTAGCATTTCCCAGCCATTTATTATCAGGAAAAACCTTTGCTGTCTCTTTTTAACTTGATTTTCATGGCTTTATGTCGCATCAATACAGTGAGAGGGTTGATATTGGTGTGTGGTAAGTAATGTTTTCTTTCTGGGGAATTCCATGGCAGCTCTCCCTCACAGCGAGATGCTGATCTAAATTCTGATCTCACGCTCCCAACACGTAGATTAATTTAGAGATCTGTAGACCTCAAGTCTGTGTACTGACTCATGCTCCTGAGTGAGCCATCTCCATCTTTGTGCTGTTAAACGAATGGTCAACAAATCACCTCCAAATATAACGCGGCTACCCAGTGCCTAGTAAATAGTATCTGTGAAACATCATCCGCTCGAAATTATGGCGTTTTTTTATCATTCACCAGACACTTGTAGATTCATGGGTCCCCTTGCTACAGTATTTGCTCCAAACTCACACGAGGAGATAAATATCAGTGTTTGAGATACATTTGTCCTCGTCACTAAATACTCCATCACACATTCACGAATGAGAGTGACCACCATGATGGATCTGGCTGGCTCTACATTGGCCACTCATGGACCACAAGGACCGACTAGGTTTCATATGAACTGCACAGCTTGTTATCAGTAGCTTGGCTCATCTCACCCAGCACCTCATTATTAAACAGTGGCCCCAGAACCGGATGAGCAAGGGGCTACAACCTTGCTCGCTCACTCACTCCTAGAGTGTAAAGTATGTATCTTATTATAGTTATGCTTCGCCAGCAGTAAGCCCCTCCATCACAGAGCATGGATAGCGAGGAGAATGCAGTCTGCTCAGATGAATGCTGCAGACGCTGTACCCTCGCCCCTTTTACGAATCCTCGGGCAAGGTCCACCGATATTTATAATCCTCAATCTCAAGCAAGGGGGATCTGTGATCCCTGTCTGAGGTGATGAAATATCTCAAATTCAGTCCATTCATTCTTTTATTTTTCTTATTTTTTACTGGTGTTTACAAAGGGAACATGAATGCTTCTATTTGTGTTCTTATTCAATGTGGAGTGCTAACCATGGCGGCTAGGCTAGACCACGGGTCAAGCCACCAAGCAATAGCTGTTAACTCGATTAACATGGAAATGAATACAACAAGTCGCGAGTCTGTTGTCATACCTACTGTGAAAAAAGCCCAAATAAGTTGCAGTGGGAAAAAAAAAATATCACAAGGGCCGCACTCGATACTCCTGTTACTATGGCAACATTCATGGCTCTGGCAAAGAATGCAGATATCTGGATAATCATTGTCATAGTGATACAAGTTGTGTGTATTATAAAACGTACATAGCTGTAATTTAAGATTATTTATTTTTCCATTCATCCAGTGGAGGAGCTGCAAGTGCTTAATGAATTAAGTGTATTTAATTCACCAGATAGTGAAGACAAATCATCTTTTAAACAGACTTTACTTGTATGTAAAGCATTATTTTGTCAATATTGACCCCCTTGTGGGATTTTTTGCATTAAAAAAATGAATTACCTCTAAAGATATATTTTTAAAAAAGTACACGGCTAAATTGTCTGCAAAATGTGACTTTCTGTTATTGCCAATGGATCCCTATAGTTCACATTTGTGTATCAAAACCAATACAATCAATCTCTAGGCTACATAAACGTGCGTACATAAGGGTGAGTCTTCATGTGCATTTAGAAGGCTCAAACATTTAAGTATTATCTTCTAATTAAAGTCCAATCGTAATAAACAAAACTCATCACTATGGACTAACGACCCGCAGCTGCTCCACTCTCTGAGCCCACCCGACTGCAACCCCGTCAGGTGGTGGTGTGCACGGTGGTGGAGCCCACATGCTGAGGTCCACGTTTCATCCGCTTAATCAGTGTAATTGGCAGGTAACAGATATGCACTGTGCTTAAATAGGTGCTAACCATCGGCAGACATCAGCACCCTTTTAGTGGCGAAAAATAGCATGTTGTTGTAGAACATAATTGATAATAGAATCATGACAATTTTAATAATTAGTTGAAATAAATAGGTCTATGCCGGGGAAAACGGTGCTCTGGTGTGATATGTTGGCCTATATAATTGGTCAGGCCTACTATATATAATATGGATTCTCTACTTGATTTGAAGTCCTCTAAAACATATCGTCATAGATTACAGTGTGCATTCCCTCCTTTAGAGAGAAAAATGTCCTCCACCTTTTTTGTGCATCCAATGGGGACGAGTATATCATTGCACTATATTGGAGAATAAGAAGATATCTGCAAAGAGAGGCATATCATCTTCACCTTCATTGATTGTCCTGATGAACAAAAATGTCATCCACAAGCCAGGTGTTTTAAATTGTTGCATGAGTAATGATGTCGAACACACAAGACACACACTCGCACACACGCAAGTACACACACACTCACTCTCTCCCACGCACACAAACGCACTCACACGTACTCTCCCTCAAACACACGCGCGTGCCCTGACTTGCGCACAAACACACACACACGCGCACACACACACACACACACACACACACACACACACACACACACACACACACACACACACACAAACACACACACACCACCGATGGTCATAGATTGGACGTGGTGGTGTTGGTGGAAGTATTTGCGTGCGTGTCGTTGCTTGCATAGTAACTGGTGCCCCCTGCTGTCAGAGTCACAACAGGTTCTCCGTGGTTCCCGTAGTCCTTTATTGTCACGGCTCTCCGGTGCCGTGGTCTAATGATGTCTTTAACGACATCGCTCTTTTCATGACATTACCTATTGGATATCTATTGGCCCTCGGGTGACCCAAGCACGCTCATTTGTTTGGGATAATAGGCATCTTGGGGAGCATATAGAGACATAACGCACCTCTTTAGTGTTTCTCTTTTTTTTATCTTCACGTGGTAGTTTTTATTTTTTATTTTTGCTTAATCACCATGGTGATTCCCCGATTATTGATTGTTCGTGTTTGAGTCATATTTCGTGACGACATAGCTTTTCATTGTCTGTGTGTTTGCATGTGTGCGTGTGTGCGTGTGTGTATGTATGCATTTGTGTGTGTTTGTGTGTGTGTTTGTGTGAGCGAGTGCTTGCTTGCTGAGAACTGAGATCTCAGTTCAGACCCAATAGCATTATGTAGTGTAGATGTGTTCATGTATTTTATTTTTCATTTGATTCCTAAAAGCTCAATTACAATAAAGTCTGGACAAAATATCTTAAAAATGTCAGCCATGTGTAATACAGACAGTTGCTAAGCACAACAGTAAAGTATTTCTCCATGAAAGAGGCTGAGATGGGTACCGCGGGACAAATAACAGCGTGTCTACATCTCAACCAGTCCCAAAACAATAGACCCTCACGCCACTGTAATTACCCGACAATGTGCGTGTCACTCACTTCCTATAAATATGAATAAGACAGATGGATAAAGGTTCAATTTACATTTAAATTTACTTTCTTGATAGACAGACATGCGCAGCTTTTAAGAGCCCCAGCCGTACGCCTGTGGAAGTGAAGGCTTTCGTCTTTTGTGTGTCAATCTTTTCTTCACGTGATGTCTGAAATCTGGATAAATTCTCGCCTAACTCTATTCTAATCTAAGTGTTTGTTTTATGTTTAAACGGGGAAAATGTATGAATTACACGCAGACATATACCACCTATCTGGTGCAAGGAAGAAATCAATCTAATGTTGTTTAATCTTCCGGAGACCATTATGAACAATATTATTTTGAGCATGTTCATAATATGTCTTAAAAAGATGAATGGCAAATGAACAGTCTTTCTTTCTTGTTTCTGAGACATGTGTGTGTGTGTGTGTGTGTGTGTGTGTGTGTGTGTGTGTGTGTGTGTGTGTGTGTGTGTGTGTGTGTGTGTGTGTGTGTGTGTGTGTGTGTTTGCATATGTGTCTGGGTGTCTGTGTGTGAGTGGGCAACGTTGCCCTTGTTATAATGTAATTATATTCAACTCAAGTTTTTACAGACATTAATACATTTTTATTTTGTATATCATAATTGTATTTCACAGGATACAATTGTAGCCTGTTTTGGTAACTATTAGACGAGGATTAATATACAGTAGGCCTCCATTACATCAATCACAGAGTATGTGGTATGAAACGCTGTGATGTACTAACTCTACTTCCCCACTAGGGGGTGCCTCAGTCCATTCAACTCACGACTCTTTCAGATGGTGAGACCTGTTTCAAATTAACACACATGCACACACATGTGAAATTAAATATATAATCCAATCATTATTTTATAACCTCTTGGTGCACATTTGGAATACATGTAAACATAGACTTAAAATCTGCACCATCTAATGATAAAGAATGTATCCCTTGTG
Source organism: Gadus macrocephalus (assembly GCF_031168955.1). Taxonomy (NCBI): domain Eukaryota; kingdom Metazoa; phylum Chordata; class Actinopteri; order Gadiformes; family Gadidae; genus Gadus; species Gadus macrocephalus. Next base: position 15,750,418 of record NC_082384.1, read on the forward strand.
ATTCAAAACCTTTTAAATAAGTTACTTATGCGTCCATTACTAACAGCATTGACAGCTCGATTTTGGATTCAATTAGTTAAATAATGGCCAAAGTGTGTACATGCCTTAAAAGCAGGAATACAATCACACCTTTCACCCTGCTGCTAAAGCTCACCCTATAAGCCTCAGAGACAGCCAGAGAATAGGGCCCGCTGCCTAATGGATTCTGCCTATAAACACCACACTACTGCTCTAACACTCTGTGTCGCTGCCAGCTGCCTCCCAGGCTAAAAAGTGTCTTTCTACCTAATTCAATTTGTAAGCATCAAGTCTTTCTGCGGGCATATTTTGCGGCTGCCTCTGAGCCAGCAGGATAACATATCTTACCCGGGGGTATCAAATGTGTACCTGGACACCAATGCTATGTTCTACTACTGAAGTAGTATTTGCCTAATAAAAAACAGGATCCATTCACACATTCTACTACAAAGTAAGGACGGATGTGGTTTTGCTTTTGAAAGGGTACATAGGAGCTGGATCACGATAAAGGGTTCTTTAGCGGCAGTACAGAGCCTCTGGGATTAGAGGTACAACATTTCTGATAAGTGGCCCAGGGGCCTCAGGGGCCACTACAAGATAAATCCAGGTGTTCTCAGAGGTAGGGTGACAGTGGTCCATCAGGGAGCTATGATGGAGGAGTCTGTAGCGACTATATGGGGGCTTGATCTGGGATAGCGGGTTTTATCCTCTCATGGGCCCAGCTAGGCATCCATAGGCAAGATACCTAACCCCTATATCTGCTACTTTCTGTGTCTTAACCCACTGTCAATTGCTTTGGAAGAAAATGTCTGCTAAATTACTCAACAGTATTATTAAACAGTCTTTTGGCTATGTGGGATAGTTGTGCTAAAGGGCTGATATTTTGCTGATATTTTCTAGAACAGGTCCTTTCTATTAGTGAAGTCGAGGTATTGAAAACAGCACCATATGTGTATTGCAGCCACAGCTGGTACTTCAATTGTCCGGTGTTTCCCTGCCATTGCTGTTCTTGATACACTAAGGAATGTGTTAGCTGTGAATGGGCAGATTTAGCTATTTCGGCAGAATCATAATTGTCCATAATTCTGCAGAAAAATGTTGGCTGCGAGCTACAAAGCACAGGTTTCAGTAAATAGTTTCAGAAAAGTTGGCCTTGCCTTGCACACGATTCTTCCCACACACAGCATGCACTCAAACGAACACCATCATCTCTAACCCTGAAACACAAACAAACACATGCCTATCTTTTTGGCTCTTTCCATAAGAGCTCTTAAACGATATATATTTCCCCAGTCATGCATCTTGGTATGGTATGGTTTAAATTCTAGGTCACAGTCCCAATAGTAACACAGGTAATCCTCTCCTTTTTACACAGATAGTTATTTGGAGCTATCATGACGCTGAAGATGCTGATTTTTACCCCAAAATAACTAATTGCTTCCATCATTGTGTTCCTCCCAATTGTCTCCCCATTTGAGGATGCTATGCTGGATTATATGGTTCTCTCTCCCACACACACACTCTGGCTACCTAACTCTCTCTCCCTCCCTCCCTCCCTCCCCTCACTCCCTCCCTGATGTCCTAGCTCCCGCTGTCTCAGCCCCTGACGAATCCAACTCCACTGACACGACCGGGCAAAACGCAGCATCAACGGATTGTCATTACATATTTTATGGTTGCATCCGCTGTCAATTCTTTGTGTCGAGACTAGTGTTACTACTAGCGCCAGCAATTGCTTTTGCCGTGCGTACCTCTTGCATGCACTGCAGGCCTGGTGTGGATTCTGCTGCAGAGTGGCGCGCTGACGTCAACAAATGGCTCGAGCGGTTTGGTTTTAACCGGAGTGGAAAAAAAAAACGGGGGGACGCCAGAGAGGTGAGAGGCATGTTGTTCTTCATTCGTTACTAGCTACATGTGTCTTGGGGATATGACATTGAGAGGGCCAGTGAACCAAAACCACGGTGTCTTGGGTTCGTTTTGCAGAGGTTGTCGTTTTTGTCCTATTAAATTAGCGTTCACCGTAGGCCAATGCTTTAGAAACGGGATAAAAATCGCGGCGTGCCATGCAGGCGCGTTTTAGCAGCCCGTCTCCTCCGAACAGGGCTGTCTTGTCTCCGTGGTATCCCTGTGAACCTATTGATACGCAGATGTGTCATTTAAAGTCGTTGGGTTAGCTCCATGTTCAACACTTCATGCTAACACGATGATATATGGTGGGGGATAAAAAAAACAATGTTTATGGCGCGTCCAGTGCCGTCCACACCCATTCTGAGCGAGATGGATCCACGTGAGCCACATGCATCAACCTTGATGACAGTTTCTCCTTTTCTATTTGCTAATCAATTAACCATTCACAGCCTCTCTAGACCGGCTCGGATGGACTTGAGTGTTTGCTTTAAGAATGAGAATGTATGGGGCATTCCCTTGATGTATTAAGAAGGAATAGTAGTAGGTTGTTAGATACATAGTTTAACGTTGCCTGTCTGTGTCAAGTAAATGTGTGTAGCCTCCCTAGGCCTACATTGTCATTTTACAACTATGGTCAGAGTCATTATTTTCTTCTAAGTGGCTGCATCTATGTGTGTTGACCCATTTAAAGTGGTGGCCGCAAAGGGGTTTGAAGGAAGTTGCCAAACAAAATCAGAATCTGCATCATTGACAAGTAAGAGTAATTACATCGTTCCTGTGTGTGAGTCCTGTTTTGTTGACAGAGCAAGGTACCATATGCTCTATGTCACAACAGTAAACAGCAGCATCACTGCTCAGTACAAAGCGACCACAGAGAATACAGATGCAGGTCAATAGGCTGAAGGTAAGGAGTTACATTTACATTTAGGGCATTCCTAAACATGCTGGCACACCGACAGTGGAGTCAATCATGCAAGGAGACAGCCTGCTCGTCGGGAGCAGTGAGGGTTAGTTGTCTTGCTCAGGGACACCTCGCCACTCAGAAAGGAGGAGCCAGGGGATTGAATGAATACCCTTCCAGTTACAAGTCAACCTACTCTTCCTCCTGAGCTACGTCGACCCGGAGTTAGGGTGTGAATCTTGGTCCAGGTAGACTGGGGACAGGGAGACTATGGCCAAATCCCATTTCTACCCCTTACCCCTTCCCCTTCCCCCTTCAAAACAAGGGGGAGGGGTAAGGGGAAGGGGTAAGGGGTAGAAATGGGATTGGGCCTAACATACCCAAAGCCATATTCAACCACCTCTAAATATGTTATGTTATTATTATGGATTGAAGGGCATTCTCATAACTTAACAGGAACATCATTGTATGCCTTTGACCTCATTCCGAAACCATAGCACTAATGTATTTTCAATATATTCAATCATATTTACGATAGGCCCATATGATAACTGTGTTCAATACTTGCCAGTTGCCACTTACCTATATACTTAATGTTCATATTTCTTACACATTCACAAAAATGCTACAAACTGATTGGACAACCATCCACAGAGATAGTGAAAAACTGAAAAGACTGAAGATGATGGAGTCTGATAAGTCCTCCTTCGACGTCTGCAGCAAAAATATGCACACTATATAATATTTGTACGTTTATTGATCTTTCCGCCAACTAACCTCATTCGGATAAGAATTTTAAAGAGTGTCAGCATGAAGCAAAAGTCATTTTTTTTATCTGAGGCCTATGGCTTGATTTGATCGCATTTGGTTAACAGATTCACACAAACCTATTTCTGCAAAATTCATTTCAGTTTCCGTACACTAAAAATTGCCTTCAATATCAAATACATTATACATTCGTTTTTAACACTTATAAACCATTAGGAACGCTTTCAGTGATCCACAAACTGTGGCCCTCTCTGATTTGCTGACATTAGTGCTTTCCCCGGCTGATTGGTCCAATCACATGGGTTAACTGAATCAATTTGCTCAGAAAGTCACACCAACAGTCCATATTGAATCAACTGATTGTGGTCTTTGTTGTCTCATGTTCGTGTTTAACATGTACATTCCTGTGAGGTTCACCATCAGATCTCGGAGTGCTCTATTGCTCTATTGTTATGTCTCATCATCAATATTGTATTCTTGTATACCAGGCAAAATTGTTGCCTGGTATACAATACAATATTGATTGACAATTCAGCTGTTTTTTCATTTAACCACACTTTCTGAACACTATTACAAACTGTAATAGTTTGTTTACCGAGTGTGTAAATCCTCAGGCATCTCAGAGAAACGTTGCTGTATAAAAGTCCTGCTAACGTGAGGGAGAATAACTACCTTCTTCAGTATGTAAATGTGGTCACGTTTGTATCCGGATACATAATAAAAGAGTGACATTTATCAGTGAACAAATAGGACAACATAAAGCAACATAAAAAACGTTATAGTATTTCTGGATAGTTTATTAAAAGCAGTGATGGCTGGCAGCACTTTTAATGACAGAGTGCAGCCCCAGAAGATTACATTAAAGAGCATCTCTTTATGGTGTTTTTCCTCCTCTGCAGAAGGTCTGGATATCCAAAATATAGGTCAACTGAGTAGGTGCACTTCAGTTTAACACTCAAACATAGAAATGATGGTCATTTTGGTGTACATACTGTAGAATTTATAAATGTTAGTTACAGTTACATTACAGTTTGTAATGTAAATACAACAATAAATGTAAATCATATTCAGCATCTGTTTAATTTAGGTAGATCTATTTATCTTTAAAACACAGTACTGTGGTGTAGAATAGAGTTCTAGCTTTTGGCCTCTTTATGTTTACATGGTTAGCACACTAATTGCTATGGATTTCACAAATCATGACGTCTAGTCCATGATTAACTTGTTGACCGTCACCCAAGGGGTCAACATTGACAGAATGTGGATCCTACAAATTGGTTTGCCAATATTTTGGTTTGGGCATCTCAGTAGAGCAGCGAGTCTGAAACTGTGTTGATTTCATTTTATTAGATGCCAGGTACTTTTACGAACCCCTGGCTGGACATTTGAGTTCATTGTTTTTTGAGTGCTTTCCTTTAGTTTTTATAGTAAAGTTTTAATGTGTTTTTCTTGGGGCTTTGTGAAAAAAAAAAAGTATGCCCTGTTTGCTTAGTTAAGCATCCTTGTTATGGTTGTCTTTTAATGCTTGACTCGGTTCTTCCCCTGGGTTTATTTGCATTTCTTGATGGTCATGGTATCAGGGTTTATAGTGTGTGTTCTTAAATAAATATAGGCCAATATATTACACACAGGGTTAGGTTAGCTATATGTAGACAAAATAAATATTAAATTATGTCTCTTTGCCGAGCCATTGAGGATTGATGACAATGCCATGGGGATTTCAAAGCACTCATACTTTCTCTTTTCTCCTCTCATCTCTGCGGTAGGTTTGAAGTGTTACGTAGTGCCATTTTTTTTGTTGCAAAAACAACATGTTCAAAGGGAACAATCACCTGCATATTGTTAATCATGCACGGATGAGCTGCAGACTTAAATGTCCTTCATTTTAATGAAGTATCTCGAGTTTGAATATATTGTAGAACGGGACATGGCCTGTCAAAGCATGAGGCTCTTTCAAACCATGACGTTTTCCCTCTTGTGTACTTTCAGGGCCCTTGCTCGCCAGATCAAAAGACCACAGACAAAAAGACAACAACCCAGTGAACTGGCATCGCAGAGAGGTGCATCCACAATGTCTGCACAATGCCTGAGCCCGCTCTAGACCCTTCCTGGAGGACCCCGGCTGCCAACCGGCCATCCGCAGCCCGCCAGCAGCTCCCCGTAGCCCCCCGCTGCCCTCAGTTCACCATGAGAGGGCCCGCCTGGCGCGCCCACATGGTACCCTCGTACCGGCGCTGTCGCCGGGCCGCGTGAGAGGTACTGCCCTGCCTCCCCCTCCCGACCACGCAAGGCATGGCCTCGCTGGACCTGCCCTACCGCTGTCCTCGCTGCGGGGAGCACAAGCGCTTCCGGAGCCTGTCGTCGCTGCGCGCCCACCTGGAGTACAACCACACGTACGAGACTCTGTACGTCCTCTCCAAGTCCAACAGCGTGTGCGACGCGGCCGCCCTGCTGCCGCTGGTGGCCGAGGGCGCCCTCCTCACGCCCGCCAACAACAACGACCCCTTTGAACTGCGGGCCTCGGGCTTCAAGGAGCGGCCGTTCAGGGAGCTCCACGGGCCGGACGAGCTGGGCCTGGTGCCCGGCAACTCCAACGCCGCCGCCCGCTACGTACCCAACCTGGAGTTCCCCCTCGGGGACATCTTCGTCAAGAAGGCCATGACGTCCTCGGACCAGGGTTCCCATGGAAACCCCGGCACGGCGGTGGCGGTGGCTGCCAACGTCGCGGCCAGCGCGGTGGAGGCGGCCTACGAGGAGGGCCTGGCCAGGCTGAAGGCGCGGGCGTTTGAGCGGCTGGACCTGGACGAGAGGCTGGAGAAGCTGTCTGAGGAGGTACTCCTGCCAGATTTAGTTCTTGGTTTATTTCAGGGACATTGAAATGCTAATCAACGGGCAAACTGTAAGTGAGCCGGAGATAGCCTAAGATGCTAGTTTACATCTGTTGTCCCCTGCCAAATATTCAAAGGAAACGTACAATTACAGAAATAAAATACATGTATGAACAAAAAAACAACAACATAGGTGACTCAGAAGATACAGTAACACATGATAATACATGGTAACAACACGGATGTATTGGGATCAATAATGGACTTACTTATGATCCCTGTGGCAATGATGGAAATTATGAATGATTTGTTTTCCAATTTCTATTTTTGTTAGACCTTTTCTACAGAAAAGTAAAGACTATTAAAAAATAAATCCAATGTGACAATGACCCGGCCTCTATCTCTTCTCCTTCCTCCTCCTCGTGGTCTTCGGTAGGTGGAGCAGAAGATAGCGGCTCGCGTGGGCCGGCTCCAGGCGGAGCTGGAGAGGAAGAGCTCCGAGCTGGAGCGGGCCAAGCACGAGAGCCAGCAGCTGAGCCAGGAGAAGACGGACCTGGAGGACAAGGCCTCGGAGCTGTCCCGCCAGGTGGACGTCTCTGTGGAGATGCTGGCCAACCTGAAGCAGGACCTGGTCAGCAAGGAGGAGGAGCTGAACCACAAACAGCAGTAAGTCTCAGTGCATGTGGGTTGTGGTTTATTGTATGCTGCTGCTACTGCTGGTCAGTCTTCGTTGTTGATGGTAGATGGTAAATCTCTTAAAATAAATCTTTTTGGTTCTATACAAATTAATTAAATAGTTAGTTAATTAAATTTGTATCTCTTTAATGCTGCTACTGTCCTGTACTTTCTGCTGTGAACCCCCAAATTTTCTATCTGGGATTATGAAACACTATCTGCTCGGATTGCAGTTGGTAGTTTTCTTCAAAGGGTTTAACTTTTCCGTAAGTGCATTCATTCTTAGCTTGGAGTGTGAGTCAGGAACCTAAAGATTTAATGCAGTTTTAATGCTGTTCTATCAGTGGACCTAGACATGCCATTATGATATGGTATTGTTATTGTCTTTGCTGTTGGATATGATTTAAGTGATTCCTTAGAAACAAAGTCACCACTGTCTCAGTCTCCACATTGCTCATAGCCAGAAGGTCATGGGGTTGGACCTAACGTGGGTGTTTCGGGGAGTTAGCATGTTTAGCGGGTAGCGTGTGTTCTAGTTTTCCCTCCCACACCAGAGCAGCTGTGTGCATGTTTTGTTAACACTGACCCTGGGCTTTATACCTCATGGAGCTGGTCCTATTCCTGCCCTAGAGGCAGTAGCTGCCCACTCCCTCTCTCCATAGATAAGCTTTGAAATAGATCTAAACAAATACTGAACATTTTATTTCAAAGTTGGCGTACTCATGCTGTGATGTCAAACACAATTGAATCTGCATCTTCCACTTCCGTTCCTAGTCTGCTCTCTCTCTCTCTCTGTTAACGTGGTGGTTATCTGCTTGCTAGCCTGTGTGTGTATCTCTATTGTATTTGTACCGGTGTAAATCTACCTCTGTCTATCTCTACCTGTGTTTCTATCGCTACCTGTGTGTGTGTACATCTCTACCTTTGTGTGTGTACATCTCTACATGTGTGTGTGTATGTCTACTGTATCGACCTGTGTCTTTATTTGCCTTTGTGTGTATTTCGACAGCATCTCTACCTGTTTGTGTATGTGTGCGTGTATCTCTTTCTGTATCTCTAGCTGTGTCTATATCTCTACTGTATCTCTACTTTTGTGTATTTGTGTGTATCTCTAATGTATCTCTACCTCTGTATGGATCTCTACTGTATCTACCGGTGTCTGTATCTCTAATGTATCTCTACCTCTGTATGGATCTCTACTGTATCTACGGGTGTCTGTATCTCTACTGTATCTCCATCTGTGTGTGCGTCTACTCTGTATCTCTACCTGTATCTGTATCTCTAATGTATCTATTCTCTACCTGTGTACATCTACCTGTCTCTGTAATCTATCTCTACCTGTTTGTATATCTCTACTGTATCTCTACATGTGTGTTTGTGTGTGTGTGTGTGTGTGCGTGTGTGTCTCTACTGTATCTCTACCTGTGTCTGTATCTCTGCTGTATGACTTCCTGTGTCGTGTTCATCATGCTTCAAGGCACGCAGGGCCTCAACATCTGGGCTGACTGTTGATAGCCACCTATCATGTCTCTATGGTCATCACGACGACGGCTGGGCTGTTTGATACAGTTCATTAATTTTGGTCTGCAACTGAATGCAGACTGCAACAGACAGTCAGTCGCAGTTTTTTTGTCCTCCAAAAGGACCCATTTCCTTTGATTGGCTCATTGGTTTATGAGTAGAGATAGAGACAGAACAGATATGAAAAGTCAATGGTGGATCAGTAGATTGATAGTCATGAATATAAGTAGTATAGAAGTAATTAGGGAAGGGTTCTGTTGGAGAGACTCGACAGAATTACCAACAGGCTTATCTGTTTACAATCTTCTTTCAGAATCTGGATTCTGGATTCAATTCTTCTGGGTAAAATCTGAAAGCTTGAGTCTGTTAGGGATGGTTTTTTAAAACCATTGTACATTTTATTATTACATTATTTGCAGACTGAGGGCACGGCTCAACAAGGCTAACATTATATGACAGACCCCCCTGGGTGTCTTAATCCCTTTCTAACCCCCTAACTGACAGAGTAAACTGATTAAACCGTGCAGTGGTAATTGGGTGTTTGTGTTTGGGTGAACGTTCTTAACATTAATTAAGTTGCTATTCACTGCGAATGCCCAGGCTATTCATTAAGCCATCATTATGCTTTCCCATAATGCATACGGAATGCTAATTTAAGTGTGGTGAGTCCAATGGGTAGCTGGGGACGTTTCTCCCAGAAGATTCTATCTTTTGCATCATTCAAATTCTCTAGTTCCTAGATAATAAGCAGAAAAACAACAGTGCATTGTGTTTTGATTGCAGGATAAGCGTCTTACGACACAATCCAACACTGCATTTTTAGATCTCTAATTGGCATCTTTCTGTACCCAACACTTTTAGATCTCTAATTGGCATCTTTCTGTACCCAACACCTGTTTGAGAGAATAACCTTTCGAGCAATGTGACTCTTTGCAATACTAAGAAGCCAGTCCTTGTATCTCTATTCCTCTCTATCTGTCTGTGTCTCTCTCTCACTCACTCTCTCTCTCCTTTGCCTGACTCTGCCCTTCACTTGCTCCCATTGCCAGCTGAGTATCTGGCTGTTAAACAGTGACTTCTTTCACAGTGTGAAGCACAAACAGCGTCTCAGGGCAATGGAAAAAGAGTGTCAGCGACAGTAGGTTTCGCTCTGTGTGTGCAGCAGGAATTACTAAACTGCAGTTCTGAACAGTCAGAGGAAGAAAAGGGAAGCCACTGACACAGGGCTACTGTACACTTGTTTCTAACCACAAACCCGCACCGCCCATTTGTCTCTTTGGATTATTATACGTCTACCGTTTTGCTCAGCAGAGATGGGAGGTTTGAAAAGAGGACATTATGTCACAGTTCATTTATGAGGAATTACTCTAGGTCTATACAATTTATTATTATTATTAACCCTGGTTATTATTCCCCACTGGTTAATAATAACCAGGGTCATTAAAAACACATAGGTGAGGAAGTTAACATTGTTAATCCCTAAGGGAAAACGAAAGAATATAAAATAATTTTATAGATTTTATTGATTAAGTATTTTATGCATAGATATATACTGAAGTAAGCTAAATAAAATCAACACTGCACTTGTATACATCTGTAGACTAAACCAGAGGGCCAACGACAATCTCACAGCCGCCTAATCAACTCTCACTGTGAGGCGTGAGCATAAACCGTCCTTGAGGAGAAATACTGGCTTAGGATAATTCTCTGAGCAGAGGAGACATGTGGTTCTTCATGTACACAAAGGGAGAGAGAGAGAGAGAGAGAGAGAGAGAGAGAGAGAGAGAGAGAGAGAGAGAGAGAGAGAGAGAGAGAGAGAGAGAGAGAGAGAGAGAGAGAGAGAGAGAGAGAGAGAGAGAGAGAGAGAGAGAGAGAGAGAGAGAGAGAGAGAGAGAGAGAGAGAGAGAGAGAGAGAGAGAGAGAGAGAGAGAGAGAGAGAGAGAGAGAGAGAGATTTACGTCAGTATAACGGTAGCCAGCTGGACTCGGTGACGATAACGCTGCAAGCCTAAGGGGAGATTCACACAAGAATAATCTAAACATGACATTCATTATCGATGTGTATCATTAAAGTCATACGCAAACATGGCTCGTGGCAGGGGTATAGGAGTGACGTTTGGATTTGGAATACCAATGAGCAGCACTAGAGAGATATCGTTTTATTTCAGGATGAGTGGTTGTACCAGTGTGGTTAATCATAATTTACTTCTTTAATGGGGGAATCAATAAAACGGCATGGTCCCCAAAATAAAAGGAAATGTGACCTCTCTGCTTTTCTCTATTTAATTCAGAGTGCGGTGTGGAGCTGCAGCCAACCCGCACAAGGAGGCCAGATTTCTGCCCCTCTTTGGATATTATGCTGAACGACGTTCCTCTCTTCAAAGAGAGGGCATTAGCTAATCAAAATGAGGCCGCCAAAACATGAAAAGATGGCTGTCATTAACACCATGCATTTCTTTTGGTATGTTTACTGAATCCATTAGACACTATTTAGTATGTATCATTTATTTATCCATTCCTAGAACTTCTGCCGCTTCTATGAATGGGGACAGCAGCAATGACTAAATAAATAGAAAATGTACGGGTGTATGTTTACAGTAATTACTACCACAATTGAACAAGACTTTTGTCTGAGAACAGCCTAAGACTAGCTGCCCCTAGTTCCCTAAATATTCATAAAGAGGTTATTCTCGATCCTTTCAGTGAGATAAAAAGCTTTATGATCTATAGTCACTGCCCAAATACACCCTGAGCAGTACACATATTTTCAAATGGAGGGTGATGAATTAGTGACAGGATTGTTTTCTGTCTGGCGTCCATATTGTGTTCAACAACTCTGCAAAAAGAGCATCCGTTATTTGTGTGTGTGTCCCCGCCGTGCTCTTTGTCCTCCGTCGGGATCCCAATGTTTGCCTTGTCCTCTCTCGACTCTCTTATCTCTCTTCCATCCTTTCAGTGGGTGATCCGTCACTCCAGCTTCAAGCGGCAGCCTGGGTGTAGCCGAGAGGGTTTTACTACGCAGCCCATTGTCATTTAACAGACGCTCCTTTCCCAAACGACGCACAATGAATACAAATACACAACATTAAGGCATGGGCGGGAGGTTAGGCGTCTCACTGAAGGACATCAGTGATCGAACCCGGTGCCTTCCAGCGGGGGATAAGACGCCGTCCCCCCCCCACTGTCCGCCCCTTGTTTAGCTAGCGGTGGGCCCATACAGCTGTGGCATGTTGCATAATGTTTGATTGTGTGGCGCTGTGCTGTCGATCGTAACAGCACAGTTCCCAGTTGCCTTACTGACGCAGTCTGGTCAGAACAGGGACTGCGCTGGGTTTTTAAAACGCACCAAACAACTGTGTGTGGCAGACGCCGCTATCGTCCTTGTGAGCTTCATGAATATTAATGAGGAATCATTTTTGAATGAACGGCGGTAACGATGGCGACTGAGGGGATGAAGTCGAGGGAGGTGGATTAACCTTTAAAGACGGCTCTTCAAAAGGTCAGGGGTCGTTCGTCTCGTCTGCCAGGGAGAGAACTCTGGGAAACACCAGCCGTCCGTCGTGGCCACCAGGTGACGTCAAACTTTGATGTGTATTTTTTTTCCTATTTTAATTAAATACTTCATGTTTATTGGCTGCCAGGCATTTGGATGACTTGAAAGGGCGATCTTGACAGCTTTTAATCCTTTTATTTCCAATAGGAGAAATTTACCAAAAATCTGTTGATTTATTTGGAGGTTCAAACTACAAAGCAACCCTGTGTCATTTCTTTTTCAAGCTAGTTGTTAAAATATGGACATACTTTAGGTAAGTAATGGTGTCAATACTAGTTATTTAGGGTGATGAATGCAGCAACAGCAATAGTTATTTGACTTGACTTGGGCAATTTTGGTGAAATGTTGACCCAAACATGTCCCTTCATTGCTGTAGCGTTGGCTCCTTTGCTATGCGCGATAGCTCTTTCTTGTCTGCCGGGTCAGCCTCTCCTTCACCCATCTAAAACAATGTGTTGGCACAGGACGCCCCATCGTAGAGCTACCGCCGTACTTCCTCTGTGAGATTTGTACCCACATCTTCACTGGGAATTAGCACCCATTTATCTCCAGGGGAACGTGTTGGTTTCCTGCTCCTCGCGTGTGTGTGTGTGTGTGTGTGTGTGTGCGTCTCTGAGGTGTTGAAATGTGAAATCCTTCAAGCGTTTATCTCCCACCTCTTCTGTGCTGCTGTGTGCACACAGCTGCCAACGTGTGTTTTGAGCTTCCCCTTTTCATGTCTCTTATTGTTATGTCAAAGAGAAAATCTGATTTTCTCTCTGTACTCTCAGCCCTCTATGGTTTCTGCTGTAATTTTTCTAAATGTGTAAGGGAGGGGTTCTTCAAGTCTTTCATCTTGGGACCGGAAAGAGAATTGCAGTGTGTCTCTGGGGCCGCACCACCACACACTCAGAAGATGTTCATACAACAGTGAAGGTCTCTATCTTAAAGCCTCTGTTTGCTGGTCGCCTGACAAGCCATTCTAATGGGCAAGAGAAAAAGGTTTCCGCTTTGGTTGTATATTTAGGACTCTGGCAAAGGGGGAAATTGTTTTATTTCGGTCCGGCTGGCCTTATCCTCTAAAGCCTTGAAGCGCTGCTTGCATTAGAAATGGCTCCTTTAATAGGCAGCAATTATGCTCGGCATCCAAACATATTTCGGACAAACGATTCTACTCAACGTGAATCCCCGTCTTATATTCACCCCAAGAATAGAAACGATCAGATTTCATTGTTGTAAACGGAGCGACTTAAAACATGAGTTTCGGCTCCGGGTGTCCCAGTTTCCGTGACTGACCCCGTCGATAGTCAGGTCTAGACCGACGTCTGGCGGTCCTGCCTTCAACAGTCCCTCCCTCCTGGTCTGGTCCGGTGGGCATGAGGCGTAGCGGCAGAGCTCCTTGTTCAGCCCTCCTGAGCACAGCCAGCTACAGGAAGGAGCATGACGGCCGAGCCTGTGTTTACAGCCTGCATCTACAAACAGACATGTGGGTGGGGGGGGCACTCCGTCCTCCAGAGGATAGTAGAATGTGCTTCCTTTGGAAGAAGTTGGGTTGAGGATGTACTTGAGGACTATAAAGAGATCGGAGAGATGGAGAGGGTTTTGGTGCCGGGGTTGATTTGTAGGGGAAACATGATTATGTTTTATATAAAGTGCGTGCTTGTTGAGTGTTGATGTATTGGGAGGGATTCCCGTGTTGGTCTGAGGTCGATGTTGTTTGATATTGTTTGTATATTGTTATTGTCGGTGCATGTGGTCTCTTATCTGTACTACTGCTATTACAATGTTTGCTCTGAACGTTTCCAACTGGTTGAGTTGTGTTTCGTTTCATGACTTGTTTATGAGTTTAAGGAGCGCAGTTATTATCAGACCTTGAACCAACATAGCAAAACATGTTATTTTAGAGTTCCCGTCAAGCACACTGATTTGTGTACTTCTACAGGATGCAGAGGCTTACCCTTTTCTTATTCTGTGTTTAGCAGTACAGACTCCTTAAGACTGCTTCGAAAACCCCAGTCACCTCATTTTAACACTATATTTAAGAGTCTGACTCAGTATCTTTCAAGTATTTGTTTCACACCACAAATGTCCCTGAAACAGCTCACAGATACCATCATTTGTGGATTAATAAAGGCAGACTGACAGATATCTGGATAGATAGATGGATAGACGGATAGATAGATAGATACATGCCCCTGTTTCGTAACAATGCAGTCTTTGTTCCTAAAATCTTACAAAACCTCCATTTGTCTAACTCCTACACTGTCAGGGAGGTTGTCCAAAATGTACCAGTTCCTTAACATCACCACAAACAACACGCAGCAGCAGACCACAATGGAGTGATGACTACACCCAACAACACACCTTTATGTCCCCGGTGTAAGAGACGTCCTTCCGCCCCCCCCCTGCAGGGAGGTGGCCCAGATCGACCAGTTCCTGCAGGAGACGGCCGCACGCGAGGCCAACGCCAAGGTGCGCCTGCAGCAGTTCATCGAGGAGCTGCTGGACCGCGCCGACCGCGCCGAGAAGCAGCTGCAGATCATCAGCAGCTGCGGAAGCACGCCCAACGGCAGCCTGGGCCGCTGCAGCTTCCAGGGGTCAAAGGGCAACGGACGGCAGGTCAGTTTAAGAAGACGATAATTGAAACCCATGCCGGTCGATCTCGGCTCTCCTCTTCTGTGCCCTGGGTAAGGCAGTAGTTAGGGCGCACTGCCATTTGGTCTGCAATTTTGGTTTCCTGTGTCATGCGCTGCTTCATACCCATAAGGCACAGTAAAAGAAGTGAACAGCTGCTGGCTACATTTCCCCACATTATATCCCATGATGCATTGGGTTAGGGTTTTCATTGTCATCAGATTTTCCTGCACATGGTGCAGAAAACACGGTGTGGCTTGTTTTTGCAGCCAATACATGTCACCCTGATTGATTTCCAGGGGGATTACTAGTGTCTGTAATCCATCTGAACTTTTTCCCTAAATAGTGTGCAATAAAGTTCATGGTGAGGGACAAATCAAGCTGCAAGGTACTTGGTTCGAACCCTGATGACTGTTGTAGGGCTGTAGTCATGAAATTAATCGGCCACAGTGCACTCTCCTCTACCTTCTAGCCTAAACATCACGTTAGTTCTGTTTGTTAAAGAGCAGTGGGTTACAGATCCCCTCGTGGCCTGAGACTGACTCGGTTACAGCAGAGCTTCAGTCATGTAAAGCGGGTACTCTACGGGTAGAATCACGTAGAAGATTGACAACACACGGCGGAAAATTGGGTTTTTGGGTTTAACACAATGGAACCCAATGGATGCCACTACGATTCGTGCTGATATGCCAATTGTGATTGTTCACATTGAAGCCTGTTGAGTTTTAAACACGAAGGTTGACAGTATTTGTCGTTTTTGGCAGATTTGGCCTTTTGTTTTGTGGCCAAGCTTTCAAATGTAACAAATAGTAGTAGCTGTGTCTGTTAAATAATGCATTGATTCTATTGATTTAGGACCCTGTAGTACATTCAAGGACAGGGCATAATAGACTTGTAGACAGCTTGTCGACTGTGCCTACTAATTGGTAATTGTTTTGGCCCTCGGCTGAGGTTTAGGTCATTGCATCTGATTAGTTCATGAAGTGAACAAATCAGGTTTATCAGGCGACTGTGCAGGTTTAATTTAAAGCCACTGATTTGAAGTGGTAAAGCTGCTGCCTTGTATGAACATTGATAACATTTACATAAATACTTCACCTCAAAATGAATGAATAAGAGAAACATGCAGTCTTTAGTCTTGAGTTCTAATTTGCTCGTTAATGCCTTAAAACTCTGTCATATTGAAAAGGAAAGAAACACACTATATAGAAAACTCTTCTAGATCAAGAATCTGCACGCTGTACACAAGAAATGCATACTGAAACGTCTAACTTTTAACTCGATAATTATCTTCGGAATAATTACGTGGAATATTATAATATTATCAATAGATATTATAGGGAATATCCTTATTTATTTGTAAATGAATTGATAGAAAAGGTGTACCCTGAAGCACATTTCATTCAGAGCTCCTCCTTTTAATTGTCGTACAAAGCCATCAAAACTGCTCCCTCACTCACAGTCCGACGCGCCAGCGAGCGTACCGCACAGCAGACGTGTTCGCTACCTGCGGGTGGAACACTTAAGGACCTGAACCTTCTCCTCGCTCCTCTCCTCAGCGTCCCCCAGCGTCGGCTCCATCACCATCTGCCGGGGCAAGCCCATTTCCATGGAGACACGTTTCAATAAAGAAGAAATTGAGATGATATAATCACGTTAAATGATTTGGGCCATTTGGTCGTGGATGCTTTTATCCAGAGTGTCTCAGACGCAATAGAGAGTGGATCCTTTCTTCCCATGGGAGGCCCATACTGGGAGATAGCATTGTGCTGGAAGACGGTGTATTTCACTGGGTGAAAGGTGGAGGAAGATGAGGGTTCAGCTTTGAAGTACAAGAGGCTGTTTTTTCAGATGTAGTACGAAGGAAAGGAAGCTTTGAGCTCACAGTCCCAATAGAAACCAACTGTTCTTGCTGCTCTGTTTGTGACAGGAAACAATACAAAGTATAACTCCATTTAATTGTTGTACAATCTCATTACTGTTATCTGACTCTTAAATGATTGACGTTTAATTGTCAGATATCTTGTTGTCGGACGTTACAGTGAACGAGAGACTCTTCCACCCTAGAAAATTCTCTGAGATTATGATTCATATATTATTTGTTTATCAAAGGATCCCCATTAGGTTAAAACGCTGTCAACTGGGTGTCTTGGTTCTACACATAAGACACAAACTACACAACAAATTTGTAAAAACATCAATGAACACAATAATCTTGAATGAAAATGAGATCCCATTAAGACAAAGTACAGTAGTGTCAATACACTCCGACACGATCCATTAACCACACCGCTATGATGATTGTGTCTGTGCAGTCCCGTCTGACTAACGCGCGCCCTGGGTCTTGGCTATGTTTTCAGAGGAACTCCAGCATGTCCGGGAGCACCAGAGGCATGTACCAGGTATCAGACAGACGCTCGTCACCTAGCACCGGGTAAGACACAGCCCACGTACCCTCTCTCACCCACACTGCAGTATATCCCAGGTCTATTTGTGCGTATCACTCACTCTCCTCACTCGCCATCCTAACGTATTTTGGAGATGCTTTCCCATCAAGTCATGCTTCATTCTTAGAATTGTTGTTCAAGGTATTCGACTAAGGAACATAAACATCCTGGTAATGTTTCCAAGGTTTTCAGCTTACGAACATACTCCATCCTAATCATTTTTGAGAGGCTGTCAACTTGCCCACGCTCCATTCCTATCCATATATATTTTTTTAAGTAGTTCAACTTCTTCAAACTCTGCTCTTTAAATATTTTACTAGATTCCTCTGAATGTATATTTTCAACTCATAAGCACTCCACACTAGTGTGTGTGTTCTTGTTTGGTATCTGAAGGGTTAATATCCCGAGGCGTCAGTTCGTCTTCTTCCAGGGTCCAAGACCGCTGAGTAGACCGTGTATCAGAGTGCAGTGACTCGCCCACAAAAGGCAGAAGGGTGTTGAAGGCCAAAGAGAACATTGTCCATTAGTAGCACTTCTCCCTAGGCCCGTTTGGATGAGCGCCATCCGGTCAGAACGGGTGTCTGTGTCCCCCGGAACAGATAAAACATGTCCATGTCGTTGATTCCTCTCAGTCCACACGTTGTGGAGAGGCAGGTGTTCAGCCTGTGGGCTTAATCGATTATGTCTTAACGTCTCGCCCTTAAGCCCTCTGTCACTGTCATCTTTCCTCGGACTGGTTTAACCGCTGAATGCATGCACATGCCAAAGTGCTCATGTGATCTTCACAGCCTCATGTGGATGTACTGGCGTGTCTCTGCTAGATTATTATTATTAATAATAACTATTATTATTATTTGTGCAACAGAATAAGGAATAGTGATGCTACATGTCAGTTGATCCATGGACATCCATCCTCATTCTGAGTGTAGACACAGTTCTGGTGTTTTTATTTTTTTATGTACTCCCAAGTCCCTCTGCGAAATGCTGCTGATTGATCTCTAACAATTGGAATGAATTCCAACAGCTAGCTTGCCGATTGATCCAATGCTGATAATTCCAGTGTTTTCAAAAGTAACTTGGATCCAGTATTGGCAGATGTATTGGCAGATGTTATAAGTATGTGTTTCCATGAAGATGTGGTCAATAGCCATGAATTTAGGTAAATATCATTATGTTGATTATTTGTATTAGACAATTAATGATGATTAATCAAAATTCATCCTCTAAAATAGATGTTGGTTATGCCCTGAAATCTCGACCAACTGAGGACATTCACTAGGGCTGTGTATCGTGGCCAATTTCTTAAATCGATTCGATTTCGATTCATACGGTTCTGAATCGATTAATCGCGATTCGATTAGATTAGATTCAATCTGCTCTAAAATAATGAAAATGGCTCAACTGTGTTACAAAATACAAATGTACTTTACTTTTTCTCTTCATCTTAAACAACAGGTTTTAAGTGCAAACATGTAAATTGGACAGTTTAAACTTGAGCTGTAAACAAAACTGTCTCAAAAGGGCAATTTTGAAATTAAAAAGGAATTGCAAGTGAAAGTGTAC
>NC_082384.1:15774211-15949211 GCF_031168955.1 Gadus macrocephalus
CTCCCAATTAAATTGTTGACATCTCTAAACGAAAGCCGGAGACGCCATCATTAAATGTATTCGTTTTCGCGGTTATTCAGCTTCTTCTTCTCCTCCGGAAGAACACTACCGCATTGCATTGTGGTATACGGAGTAACAAGTAGGGAACATCGTATGTACACTCAAATTTTAGTGCATGAAATTAAGCACTGAGAACACCACTGCAAAATGGCGAGCACCCTATATAGTGCACTATATCCGTGATAGGGAATGATTTCGAACACGGCTATGAACAACACCGATGATCTCCGTCGATCTCCGTCATTCACTCTGCCTGAATCAGCGGGTTTGGGTCGTTAGATCGCCCTCTGGTGGACAATTATTATTATTTTTTAATATTCATTTATCGGCCATTATAATGCTGATACCGAATAGTTTGAAAAATGCCTAATATCGGCCGATAATATCGGCCTGCCGATATATCGGTCGGGCTCTAGATTCCCTTTAGTAGTTGGTACTCGAATACAGCCGATATATTACATAATTTTTTTTACAGTAACTAATTTGTCAGAGAAATCTGTCTTTCAGGCGATGCTGACAAAAACCACTGAACCAATCAGTGGTTTGTATTGGTGTCAATTGCATCATGGGTTTTAGGGTATTAAAACAAGTCAATTGAGCACTAAAGACCCCCCCTCCCTTCTCCTCCCCCCCACAGGGCGGTCGGAAGGCGGCTACAACCGGCCCTGCCGCCACGAGAGGAGCCCCGGCAAGTCCAACGAGGTGATCAGCCCGGAGATCCTGAAGATGCGGGCGGCCCTCTTCTGCATCTTCACCTACCTGGACACCAAGACCCTGCTGCAGGCCGCCGAGGTGTGCCGCGACTGGAGGTTCGTGGCGCGCCACCCGGCGGTGTGGACCCGCGTGCTGCTGGAGAACACCCGCATCTCTTCAAAGGTGAGGAGCCCGCTTCACGGGCCCCTCAAGGGGGCCCCGCTCCTTTGTGGGGGCCGACAGCTTCCTGGTTCTCCCTCAGTCGCTTTCCTCGTTATTGTCATTTTTTTAATGTCGATTTTTTAGGGATGATGAATTTCAATGTGTTATGTGGTATATAAAGAACAATCGGTTGATTCATGACTCGTGATTCTTAATGAATACTGCAGTCAAATTCTTCCTGGGGTCCACATGACACACATTCAACGAAAACAATGCGAAAACAAATGAAAACAGAAAATCTGTTAATTCAGTCAGCCAATCAATTAAATGAGACAAGACCACGACAACATAGTATAATACAAAAAATGCATACAGATACAATCTTCTTGGTAGAGATAGTTAGCAGTAAAGAAGTATTCTTCCATCAGTATCTACAGTGTTGATACTAAAGTCTTGTGTGATTTGGACTTGTGTTTTTGTGTGTGTCTGTTTGTGTCTCCCCATCAGTTCCTAGGCACCCTGTCCCAGTGGTGCACACAGACCCACTCTCTGATCCTGCAAAACCTCAAGCCCAGACCCAGGGGCAAGAAGGAGACCAAGGAGGAGTACCTGAAAAGCACACGGTAAGACCGGTTGCCCTAGACCTGGACCGGTCTGGTCTGAGCTGCGTGAATGTTCATGTCTGTCTTGGTTGGCTCTGACTGTGAGGCTGATTGTGATTATGTAAGTGTATTTTTCCTGAGATGCAAATGCAATTATTATTAAATATGTATGCATGTTAACATTCAATGTGCATGTATAAATAATAATAAGGTAAAACAGGTATAATAAGGTAAAATAGGTATTAATAGGTATAATGCATTGTTTAGTGAACCGGTGTTTGTGTATGCGCCTGCTCGTCTGTGTGTTATTCCTTCCATGTTTATGTACTTGTATGTTGCGTTGGGGGTGAGTGGGTGCTTGCGTGTCTGTGTGTGTGAGTTATTCATTGTGTGCGTGTATGTGTGCATGCGTGTGCGGCGGCGTGTGTGGGTTATTCCTTGTGTGGTGTGTTTTCTACATGTGTGGGTTATTCCTTGTGTGCGTGTATCTGTGTGTGTGCGTGTATGTGTGGTTGCATGTGTGGGTGATCCCCCGAGTGTGTGTGTGTGTGTTAACGGTGTGTGGCGGCGGTTGTGTGTGTCCTAACTCTGGTGTGTGCCCATGCATGCTCTCTCTGTTCCCCCCAATCAGAGGCAGTCTGGAGGACGGCCTGGAGGCCCTGCTCAAGGCCACAGGCAGCAACCTGCTGATCCTGAAGGTGTCTCACTGTCCCAACCTGCTGACCGACCGCTCCCTCTGGCTGGCCAGCTGCTACTGCAGAGCCCTGCAGGCTGTCACCTACAGGTGCGCTACTCCTCCTGATGTCCATTTATTCATCAGTCTGTCCCCACCCTGATTGAGCTGATGCTATTACACTGCATTGGACGACTTACATTATATTACGTAATACATCAATGCATCACATTAAATGATATTATGCAACGTTACTGCACTGCATATTATTCAATTACCACATATAAATAGACATGAATACATTACATTACAGCAGAATACATTTGACTACATCTCATATCATATAATATCACTAGTTGTTGGACCCACAGTAGATTGTGCCCCCATCAGGGTCAACTCTTCGTTTTATTCTGTCATGAAGCAGGCATCGGCCCCTTAGCTCATTCCAGGGGAAGTCGCAGCTAGCGTGAAAACACAGGGCATACAGTCACAGTAACTAACCCCGGCCTTCTGCGGTCCTTGGATCCATTTAACTCTCACACAATTGAGAACACATATTTTAGAAAGGTTGAGTGCTGAGCAATTCAGTACAGAAGATAACCACCTGCATAAGGCTGCCGTGAAGCATTCCTTGTATGGATGGGATGTTTAAACCCTCACCGTCCTTCCTACCAGGAGTGCCACCGACCCGGTGGGTCAGGAGGTGATCTGGGCTTTGGGAGCCGGCTGCAGAGACATCATCTCCCTGCAGGTGGCGCCACTACACCCATGGTGAGAGAAGGAGCAGAGACTGTAGCAGCGTGTAGCTGGGCCTGCCGCTGTTGCCTTTGATATTTCATGTGGATTCAACTGAAACAATACCATTGATGATGAATGATTTATTTGTGGAGGCGGGAGGTGCAGGTGTGACTATTGAATCAACTCTTTAGTTTGACATATCTGAGGTCCAACCAGATGATCCACCCAACTGTTATTATAACAATCATAACATTGATGTTTCCATTGTTGGTTGCAAATTCTGCAATTGAGTCATTTCTATTTTTAGCAAACGTTTAGCACAGAATACAGTTTCTTTTTTTCATGTGGGCAATTAGGGGTTTGGGGCATCTTGCAGTACCTTTAGTCATGGAGTCTAAAAAATGTGTCACGACACTGGGTCAACTGTAGTTGGTAAATGTATAAACAGTTATTCTACTCAAGTACATAATACACAGCCTGTGTTGTCTCCCAGCCAACAGCCGGCTCGCTTCAGCAACCGATGTCTTCAGACCATAGGACGGTGCTGGCCTCACCTCCGGGCTCTGGGCGTTGGCGGGGCCGGGTGTGGCATCCAGGGCCTGGCCTCTCTGGGTACGTGTCATCACTCTCATCACACAACTCGCTTCATGAAAAAATAAAAATAAAAGACAGCCCTCACTTCTAAGCCACAGTCAGAACAGTTGATGTATGAGTGTTGTTGGGATGCAGGATGATCAAAAAATATATGACTACCAGTAATAAAAATGCCTCTCAATCAATTTATAATGTTGACATTTTGCCCTACCTTTAACGGCGAAACGTCAACATTATCAGATAATTTATCAAAGTTTAAGCTTATTCGTGGTAGCTCTAACTGTTTAACTGTTTCAGTAGAATGCGTTGACATCCCTCACATTTAGTTTCATACTTCTGTGTTGATAATTAATGCATTGTAATAATTTGTTATTCATCCTTCAGCTTTTAATATTCAAAGGGACCATTATGAAACCATTGTCTTATGTGGTTTGCATTCATTCTTCACACATTTGTGTTTATTTTACACAGACAGGTCTAGTCAGTTCACAGTAAACCCTTGACTATCCTGCATCCAGTAAATTCAATGCAAAACCTATGCTATTTCATCCCTCATAATAACCTTGATTTACTCTCAAGTTAGAGACAAGCAAAGGTAATTGATCGACTGATTTTGCAAGATATTATACCGTCTAATGTCTTGCATTGAATTTGTAACAGCTTCTCACAAAAGGTATCGCTATTACACTTTTGAACATAATATCAAGATGATCAAATCATGATATTGGTTTTGGTTTCACTTTCACTCTTTTTACGTTCACTATCTCTCCCCCCACGTATCCTCCTCCCACGGCCCTCTCCCCCGACAGCCAGGAACTGCATGCGTCTGCAGGTGCTGGAGCTGGACCACGTCAGTGAGATCAACCAGGAGGTGGCTGCCGAGGTCTGCAGGGAGGGCCTCAAGGGCCTGGAGATGCTGGTCCTCACCTCCACGCCGGTCACGCCAAAGGCCCTACTGCACTTCAACAGTGAGTTGAATATGCTACTACTACTACTACTACTACCAATACTACTGCTGCCAATGCTACCAATACTACCAATACTGCTGCTACTACTACATAAACTACCGATACAACTACTACCACTAATACTACTACTACCACTGCTACTACTTCTACCAATACTACTACTACCAATACTACTACCACTACCAATACTACTGCTACTACTACTACCAATACTACTACCACTACCAATACTACTGCTACTACTACTACCAATACTACTACCACTACCAATACTACTGCTACTACTACTACCAATACTACTACCACTACCAATACTACTGCTACTACTACTACCAATACTACTACCACTACCAATACTACTGCTACTCCTACGACTACTACTACTACCAATACTACTACCACTACCAATACTACTGCTACTCCTACGACTACTACTACTACCAATACTACTACCACTACTAATACTACTGCTACTACTACTACTACCACTGCTACCAATACTGCTGCTACTACTACTACTACCAATAATACTACAACTACTACCAATAATACTACAACTACTACCAATACTACTACTACTACCAATACTACTACTACTACCAATACTACTACGACCACTGCTACCAATACTGCTGCTACTACTACTTAAACTACCAATACAACTAATACCACTACTACTACTAATACTACTACTGCTACTACTACCAATAATGCTACTACTACCACTACTACTACTATTACTACTACTACTACTGTAACCAATTCTACTACTACTACTACCACTGCTATTACGAAGGGAGATTTTATACTCTCTTTTGTACAAACTATGTTAAAGAAAACTCTGAGCTTTGCTTTTATTCCCACAGTGAATGCTAACTTATTCAAGGCAGGGTAGTCTATTGGTTCGGGTGATTGACTCCCAGTGAAAAGGCTCCAGATTCCCGCCCCAATGTCCCAGTCTATCTGTATGCATCTTTGAGCAAGAAGCCATAAACCCTACCTGCTCATTGGAGGTCTCTTTGGATGAAAGCTTTGCTAAATGCCTAATATGACTTATCATGAATAGCAGTAGCATTTAAGATTGCGCATTCTAATTAGATGAAATCTTCACATTCCCCGGTTTTCTTCCCACGCTGTCTTTTGTTGTCATGTAGGCGTGTGTCGTAACCTCAAGTCCATCGTGGTCCAGATCGGCATCGAAGACTACTTTGAAGATCCCAACAGCCCTGAGGCCAGGAAGCTGTTTGATGAGATGGTGAACAAGCTGCAGGTCACTTCACAGCCCTACCAATGACCCCCTTCGCGCTGGAGACAGGAGTTTAAGATCGTTACTTGGAGTAGTTCAGCATTTAGTTAAGGTTCAATGCATGGAAGCCATAAATAATTGTTTTGTTGATAAGTGGTTGCTTGATATCATACATACAGGGGCAGATAAAGCACTGACTAAGGAGAAATCCAACTTATCTTCAAATGATTCATATTTAGTTATTTTCCTTATGAAGTTTGTCGAACTTGATATGCTAGACTTGCTATGTAATTGCAATAATGAAATATCTAAACATAGCAATGATGAAATATTTCATACAATTGTTTTAACTTTGTATTAGTTTGGAAACACAACACCTTCTTCACGTCGACCCTGCTTCTTTTCAGGCCCTGAAGAAGAGACCGGGCTTCTCCAAGATTCTCCACGTTAAGGCAGACAGCCTATGCTAACACCTCCAGCTTCCCCTACAGGAAGGCAGTCAGCCTACGCCAACACCACTAGCGCCGCTGCAGGAGGGCAGACGGCCTACGCTCATACCCTTTAGCTCAGCTACGGGTCTCCACAAGGGACAAGCTTTGCTCCTTCTCCTCCTCGACCCCCAGATACACTCGTTGAGCCCGAGCCAATGAAGCTCAATCATCTCTCTAAAGAAAAGATCATCCAGAAACAACAGTGACCACAGACAAAATAAAAACTGAGAAACCAAACCAACAAAAAAAAGCTATCGCGCTAGCAACAGAAGACAGCACAGCCAGGGCCAACCGCGAGTCACGAACATTTTGGACAACAAACTGGAATCTGCCCTTCCCTCTTGGAAAATTCCGGCCTTTGTAGAAGTATTAGTCGCCAGGCTTAAGAACCACAGGTGTTTCCACACCGCACCCAACCAAGACTTTCAGAAGAAACCAAGTTCAATTCTAGCATGACTCTTACCGAGTCATCAACTGGTTTCACAGACGCATAACAACAGAGCAAGACTCAACATCTGGCAACGAGGCTTTGTGATTTCCCAAGAGAAACTATTGAGTCAATGTCATCATAACGCAACAAGGCGTTATCCTCGCGTGTTTGTCAGTATGATTGCCGATTTTGTTTGGATTGATTGATAGTCGGTGTACCTCAAGTTCACCAAATTAATAGCCAGATGATCAAAATTACCCGGCCTGTGCCACACCTGGTTCATTACAACAAGTATAGACAACTTTCGATAGGATGAACAGCTTCTGAAGCCGCTTCTGAAGCTACTTCTGAGGCACGGCGTGAGGAGCCAGGTTGAGCTTCCAGCACACTGACCGTCTTTATCCACAGCCCCTGTCGTCGCTGCATGGAATGGTTGCTATGGTAGCAATACATTTTTTTTTTTCTTCTTCAGCTGCCAATGTGTTCTGCTTTGCATATGTGTGGAGGTTTATTCTTTATTAGATCAGAAACCATCACCATACAGCGCCCCTTCACACACTGACTACCGCGTAGCAAGGAAAACATGAGCGTACGCCTGTGACGTTAAAGATGAGAAAGATCCAAAGAATAAATAGGTTGACACAAAAGGCGTTGGTTAAACCATTGATGGACCTGCTATGTTATTCTGAAAAGGTTTGGGTGTAGATGTATAGTTCCTTCCCCCCTCCCCCCGCACCCCCACTGCGTTCATTCATCTGTCCTAGCTTTTCTGTTTTGATGGTTTTTTGTCCTCTGATATGATCAAATATGCAGTATGTGATATCCTTGGAGCAGGGCTGCAAATCACATCAACGGCGCCCTTCACTGCGGTGGCAATACGCTCATTTGCTGTGTTTTCTCCAGTGTGCTATTCAAGTGAAATGAACGGCAATGTAATGAAAGGCATAGAGCAGAAACTAGTGGAAAACCAACAACAACAGTGTACTCGTTATCGAACCCATTTTATAATGAGCATCAAGAGGTCGCCCCTTCTTGTATTATACTGTATCACTATATACGCCATGCTGTTGTTCTACACTCTTACGGTGCCATCCTCACAGTGCTTTTTTTTTTTATGTGTGAGAGAAAGTGGTCTGTGAACATCCTCCAGTGCCATCTAATGGAGGTGTGTGTTAATGACCTACATTGGCTCGTGGCACTGGGAGCTGGCCCTCAAGACAGTCCACTTGCATGGATATAAATGTCAAATCCAAGCCATGTGAACTCATGTATCTCTATCGTGACTGCCTAAACCCCATCAGCATAGCCTAGCGTAACGTTCTAGCATTTCAATGAACGATTGTAGATACTAATTCCATGACTGGTGACTTGACTAACGGGATCAATTCTAAATCACTTGTTCTTCAAATATTAAGTACAATATCTTTATGTACAACGCCTTGTGACGATTTGTTTACCAGCTCTGGCCTGAAAGCTCATCTTCGGCCAACTGAAGGCTAAACTCTGGCCATTCCCCCAAACATGTCTGGTTAAAGTGTGTAGGAGAAGGTTCTAGATGCCAACAGAATATTGAGTTGAGTGCGCTCCAACGCATTACTTGTTAGCGTACCAAGTTAAAGTGTGAGGGTGGATTGGGTCGTTTTGGCTTTCGCCTTTTTAAAGTTTGTAAGGTTGTGGTGTGTGAGTCGTCGATACATTTCCAGTACGTTTGAGGTAGAAGAAAAAAGGCACAATTGTTTTTCGGAAAGGCTTTGACACACTCGGGAAAACACATTGCACTCGTTTCTTTTCTGGTTTCAGACAATCTTGCCTTCGCTACGACATAAAACTGTACATAAGTGGTTAGTTATGGAAAACTTAAACCTATGAGGTTTGTATTATATCAAAGTCATAAAAATGACCTTTTCCTAGGGATACAGTTTACAGATGCAGTCTGTAAGCAGCCTCTTCAAAGTGCAAAGAACAACAAACAAAATATATTATGTATTACGGTAGTGTTGACATTGCAGTTGTGAATTATAGATACTTTATATTAAATGTGCATCAGAGTCATATAGAGATCGAAATTATTTAAGGAAATGATAAAGATAATAATTCAGCTATTTATTTATTTATATATATAGGTATATATATATATATATATGTATACACAAAAAAAGAAGCAATGTCTATAATGTTGGCATGTTTGTGTTTAAGCATCAATCATTGAGTTGCCTTCTTTAAGTGTTCTGCTGTCGATGCCAGAGAAATGATTAGATGTTTAAAAGCTTTGATTGCTTGCAGGTTAACCCCATACGTCTTTCTTTAATCAAGTCTATTGTTGCACTAGTGAGAGAAAAAAAAAGAATATCAGATGTTTATTATTAGAGTGTTGTTTTAATGTTCAGATATATCTCGGTATTTTGACATAATGTGATGCACTTTTTTTTTTTCTAGAGCCTTCTATTGTCCATCGCTTGTTATCGCCAGTATACCTCGGTGATTTCTGTTTACAACGCGCCTTGTTATCTCGTCTATTATGTGGACGGGCCAGCGTGTTACGTCATGATCAGACTGAATTGAAAGTGAACGCCACGAGTGGATGATATGCACCATGTACAGATAAGCGTTGGTTTATAATGACGAATATGTGCGTGTATTCTTGATGCAAATCTGCTCCATTCCTCCGTCTCGGTCTTATCGCCCATCGCTCGGGACGATCCGATTCGAACCTCCGCCAACCGTTGCATTCAAGTGCTTTCATTATTTGGGGGTTTATTGCCAGAATGACCTTATGCTGATCTCTTCTCGTGACATACTTTTTTATTTTTGTGCAAGATTCACCAAATCATTGTGTTCCCTTTTTTATATGCATATTTTTTAAATTGATCATTTACTTTGCGAGTTGATTCAGAGCTTCGTTTAACAAACGCGTTCTTGTTTTGTAATTGCAGTATCTTCCATCGTTATCATGTTATTGTCTCTTTCATTACATACCTCTCTTAATATACTTCCTGTATGAACGATTGTACTCTGCCCGTTTTCTGACATACTGTATTTCACACATTACCTCAACACTTGTCTGGGCACACAAGTGTGCACTTTTCTTTCTTATTCATTCATCTAAAATGCATTCTATTCGACTGACTTTGTTCACTCTTATGAAACACAATGCTTTACTGTTCCCGTAGAGAAGCGGCGTTTTGAGAAACTGCAATAGGAAAAAAAGATTTGACTATTCCTCTTCATCCATTCCTTGTCATCAATAAAAGTGCTAAATTACAGTACCATATCTTGTTTTCTTTTCATGCTTAATGAGCTCAGTGCCTTATTTTTTATTGACGTATTCCGTTTTTGAAGTTGTCTATGTGGGGCTACTTTAGATAAGTAACACGTTTCAAGTTATTTGTTTTCATACAATAGTTTTATCAGTGCTTCCAGTGCTTTGAGCATTTAGCCCATTGTGGATATGAACACTTTGATGTTGGCTAAGTGTGTGTGTTTGTGTGTGTGTGTGTGTGTGTGTGTGTGCGCGCGTCTTGTAAGAAGCCTCTTATTCCTTGCCATTTTAACCTCTCTCTCCTTTGTCTAACACGCCTTACGGTTTCTCCAAAGATACAGAGAATTCTGTGGATGAGAGCAAACTATCTTCCAGACGGTGTAGTTAAATGTTAGTTTTATTCTATTAATGTGGATGATAGGCACATGCTTATTGATTACAAGGCTTTTGTCTGAAAAACTGAACCTTTCCAGTATGCATGTCATTAGTGCATTACTAATGCTTGTGTTTCACCTCAGCCACACAAAGGAGACCAGACAGCACTGTCCTTAAAGCACAGGTAATTACCATCTTAGCCCAAACTTACTTAAATTGTCAACCAGGTTTATCCAGGTCTGACGAGGCAACCACTCTATCAGGCTAGATTCATTGTTAATTGTACAGTATGGTGGCCTGCAAACTTAATACAACTTAAACCATACTTCTTTTTTCTCACATAACATATATCTTGATCTAGCTAATATCCAAGAATTGAACTCAGATCCTGTGTGGGGTAGAACAAAGTTTGCCACGGCTGTGTTATGTGCTTCCAGTGTTTCTTGGCCAACTATACATGCTTTACATACTGCTACGAGTTCCCCTTCAGAAAGGGTGTTTAGTTCAGGGGGAGACATTATCACATCATCACATGTTAGTATCAGGGCTCATTTTGAGGCATCATTCCTCACTGATGCCTCAAAATGTTGACAGACTTCTTCTATTGAATGTGGTATACATTTTAATAAGCATCTACATCTCATCCTACACACAGAAAAATATATATTTCAAAAGGTTAAAGGTCAATTGTTTTGGAAGACAAGAGACTGAAGTTGATCAATCTTATGTTCAGTGTCTGATTTATGAACCTGTTGCACTTAGGCTAAAAACAGGAGGGTTCCCTTTCCATTGTCAAGGATGATGTTCCAGTACTATGCCAGGCCAGAACTATGCTAGGCACCATCAAATTTGGTGTTGCATTTCGTGCTGTATCAGGTAAATGAGTGGAATAATAATTTGTATTGAAAAGAAATCTTGAGAGAATCGTTATTTCATTCAGATGTGAGCTTCCGTTCATTAACCTGGAACATAATTAATGACAGGTAAAATTGTTACATCTTTTATTATTGGTATAGACATGGAAAATATAGGTAGATTTCTATAGGCAGAGTATTATTTGTTCTTTACTGCATTAATCTTGTTACAAGTCAAAAGGAGAAAATCAATGGTACATGAATGACTGTCACATTAATGCATTGAACTGGATTTGCTTTACCTTCTGTAGACATGTCTGTTCTCCCAACTGTTTTAAAAAAAGGCATACTTTTTCAACAACGGATGAACATGTGGAACCGAAGTATAACGTAATGTAACTACTGATATGTCTGAACAAATATTACTTCGGACCATATGACAACATTTATTAAGATTGTTAAGTGTTCTTCCTTTTAATCAGAATTCTCATCATTCAGAATCAGATTAGATACAGAAGGCACTTACAAAAAATAAGTTAAATCCTAAATGCTGTTATTATAAACATTATGACATCGATGATTAAAAAAAGAATGATAAGACAAAATATTGACAGCACCCACGGAAACTTAATACACGTCAAGTAAAACTGTATGTTTTATTCTACAGTACATTTGAAGTTAGACTTAATTTATACTATGTAATGCCCCCAGATTGATTGTAAGATGTATAACTTTTCGTCCAAACATACAAAAAATCGGACATCACAATTTAATTTGTGTGTTCATCACTAGTCAGTGGTTCTGGTTTGTCGGTTTACACGTTAGGCGTTGTGGTTTTAGCACTGTGCAAATCCTGGTACATCTCTACCAGGCGATTGGCCTCTCTTTGGCCTGACAGCAAAGCACCATGGGTAGTGGAATAGTATTTCCTGTGGGTGGCCTCCCCAGCAAACAAGACCTGGAGAGGCTGTTTGGAAAACATCACACAGACAATAAATAGATTGAGAAACCACACACAAAACACTTTTTACTGTGTGCCTGCCCCTCACTGTATGCTGACTATCGCCGATACTAGAGTAACAGTCATGTGTTTTATGGCAGTGTAACATGGTATGCATGTGATAATGGTATATGTGTTTGCTTGTTGTGAATCAAATGAGGGATGTCTCTTTAACAGCAAGAAGTACACGCAGACCCCCGATATATCCCCTCTCTCTCACACCAACACAGACGCCAACACACACTCACACACGCACATACGCAAGCACACACGCACACTGTGGTGTCAGAGTGCCTCAGGTTTCAAGGTCTAGTCCCTTGGCTGGAACCACAACTTGGGGACAAGCTGTACCGTCTCCCGGGGTCACAGAATGTGAGCTGTAAACAACCACATGTAAACCCACCAGATCAGGGAAAACACTCACTATCGCTGGGCCGTCAGCTGAGAGGCAGACAGTTCCAGTGCAACATATCCGATCTATCCGGTTTCGCTTGGCTTCGTCTTTACGGAGATACTTCGAAACCGGATAGATCGAAACCGTAACGGTTTCGCCCGTTTCGGCTTTGTGTGGACGGGGCCATAGTTTACATAGTTGCTAGATACACACCTTGTTTTTCTGTATTTTCTGTAGTTGAAGGGCAATTAATGAACATGTGTTTTCCATAGTTGACATTTTAGTCATGTAATTTATCCTATTCTATCATGATGTTAAAACTCAAAGCTCAGGATTGTTGATATTGAGGCCGGTTCTAAGCCCATTTTATTCTGAACGCATATAACCAGAGCTGGAGAGATAGCAGAGGCCTCAGGGGATCTTGAATCTGTTCTGCATTCTGCCAGACAGAGATACATAATATGTTCTGTGTGGTGCCCTTTCTCTTACTCACAAACACACACACACTTACTCAAACTCACACATGCTCTTGTCTCGCTCTCTCACACACAAAAACACACACACAAACACACACACACAGACAAACAGACACATTGTCTCCCTCTTCC
The DNA here is from genome assembly GCF_031168955.1 of Gadus macrocephalus. Classification (NCBI taxonomy): domain Eukaryota; kingdom Metazoa; phylum Chordata; class Actinopteri; order Gadiformes; family Gadidae; genus Gadus; species Gadus macrocephalus. Next base: position 15,787,359 of record NC_082384.1, read on the forward strand.
ATACACAAACACACACACAAACAGTGTGTCTCTCACACACACTCTCCCCTCTCTCTCTCTCTCTCTCTCTCTCTCTCTCTCTCTCTCTCTCTGTCTTCTCCCTTTCTTTCCTCCTCCCTCTCTCTCTCTTAGAGGAGGGAAAGACTCTGTCTCCCTCTTTCTCTCCCCCCTCTCTCCATCAATCTGCTTCTATCCCTCCTCTCTCTGCTCCCCCCTTTCTCTATTCTCTCTCTCTTTCACTCTCAGCCTAAATCCCCTGCTATCTGTTCTCTCCCCCTCTCCTCTCTCTTCCTACTCCCCCTGTCATCTCCCCCTCTCTCTCTCTCTCTCTCTCTCTCTCTCTCTCTCTCTCTCTCTCTCTCTCTCTCTCTCTCTCTCTCTCTCTCTCTCTCTCTCTCTCTCTCTTCTCTCTCTCTCTTCTCTCTCTCTCTCTCACCGGGGCCTTGGTGCTGTCAGCGCAGGGTAGGGGCGTGGCTAGCCTCTCGAAGTCCCCCCCGCTGGAGCCCACCCTGGTGAAGGAGTAGGACCCCCGGATGTAGGGGTTGCTGCCCCAGGAGGAGCGCAGGATCCGCCTGGGTTTGGGAATGTCTGGGTTTCCTGGAGGGAGAGACGGGAACACACCACACGGGGATAAATACATTGGGAGGTTATGTGGCTAACACACACAAGCTGCGTGGCTAACACACACTTTGGTACAAGTCTTGTACCAAAGTCTTTTGGTACAAGACTTTGTCATTTTTTTTTACCTCATTCAAATTTCAGTTTGCAAAAACAATAGTCTGTCATGACACACCATTTCCTGCGTATGCCAAAGCTTTGTGACCAAAAAAATCCAAATATTGCCATCATGTGAATATGGAGTTTGCCATCGTGTGAACGCTCCCTAATCTGTCTCCAGTGGGCTATACGATCGGAGATGAACAGCTGGGGGGATTCCTTAGGCCTCTATAATGTAGAGAGTTGAGAGACACCGACGTTCCCCAATCTTGGCATTGTGCTACTAGTGGAAATCTAAATAAACCCTGGTCGACCAGGGACGATCTCCTTAGGTTAAGTCAATAGAATCCATCTAATGACTCATTCCACTAGAGTCTGTGGCGGTTGTTTACAGGTCTCCAACAGCCTTGGGTGAGAACTGTTCGCCCACACAGCTCGCCTCGACGTGACTGGGGGGGGGATGCCATCCAAGTCACGGGGCTCGTAGGTCCCTGGTTCCTGGCCAGAGGCTCCACAGGGATGAATGGAAGTCATTGATGCGGGACGGTGGTCGGTCGGGTTTGCTCGGTAGTTTACTGGTTACAACCGGGGGAAGTGCGTGCCTTACGACGAGGAATAGAGTCGACGCCACTATTCTCAAGGTATGCTTTAACACAAGCGAAAAAAAAGCACTCAACTGAAACGTTATCTACTGCCTGCATTGGAGAACTGAATTGGAGAAACTACTACGAGACCAGACGCAGAGTCGCCTCCCCTTAAACTCTACGCAATGTACAAGTCCATTATATCGGTTCATCACCTCATAGAGATCTTTCCCCGCGGGAAACTAATATGGCATTGTGCGTGCGTGTGTGTGTGTGTGTGTGCGCCTATTTGCGTGTGCCTGTGTGTGTGGGTGTGCGTGCACCAGATGTGTGCTTGCGTGTTCGTGCATGCGTGTGCGTGCGTGAGCCTGTGTGCGTGTGCACACGCGTGTTCGCGCATGCGTGCGCGCGTGTATGTGCACAATCGATGTGCTCGCCTTTTTCGTGCATGCGTGTGTCCCTGTGCCTGCATGTGCTTGTCTGCGTGTGCCTGTGTGTGTGTGTGTGTGTGTGTCTGTGCGTGCGCGCGCGCTCGCGCGTCCCTCGGGCCGACCTGTGAAGCGGCGCAGCAGCTCGGTGCAGGTCTCGGCCACCGTGTCGTCGTCGTAGCGCTCCATGAGCAGCGCCTCCTCGCCGCAGATCCAGCCGTTGAGCACGTGGCCGTAGCGCTGCGGCGGGTACAGCACGTCGAACGAGCAGATCTTCTTGTACCACTGCTCCTCCGGGAGCGCCGGCCGCCGGCCCTCCCCCGCCTCCTCCCCCTCCTCCTCCCCCGCCTCCTCCTCCCCCGCCCCCTTCTTCTCCCCCTCCCCCTGCCCCCCCTCCTCCTCCTCCTCCCACACCAGCTGGATGCTGTTGCACTCGGGGCTCCAGAAGGGCTGGGCGTACTCCAGGAAGATCTTGTTGGTGGTGCTGATGCCCAGCTTCTCGATGGCCAACACCTTCTCCTCGGGCAGCGGCGGCGAGAACAGCGCCTCGTGCCGGTCCTTCAGCACGCCCAGCGACGCCGTGACGATCACGTGGTCGGCCGTCAGCCACTCCTCGTCCTCGCACTCCACTCGCACCGCCCGCCCGGCGCCCAGGATGAGCCGGTCGCCCGCGGTGTTGCGGTCGTTTTCGTTGTGGTCGCCGTCGCGGCCGCGGCGACCGTCGTCACGGCCGCCCTCCCCCCGCGTCCGGTTGCCCCCGCCGCCCCCCCGGCGCTGATGCGTCTGCCCCTGGGCCGAGGCGGTCCAGTGGACGCAGCGGACGGCCTTCCCCAGGGAGACGTTCCGGGGCGGGATGTCCCGCGCCAGGATGTCCACGATCTTCATGAAGCCGCCCGGGATGACGTGGTGGGCGCCGGGGATCTCCGTCCACTCGCCGAACTCGCTCAGGGACACCTCGTCCATGCTGGGGGAGCTGCTCTCACAGCTCTCCACCTGGGGGGCACAGTGGGCGGCGGTGAGGCTGGTGGCGACCGGAGCCGTAAGCGGGCGGATTCCTGACCGGGAAGGATCTTTAACCACGAGGTACAGCGAGGTGGTTAATGGGTTACTCATTGTAAAGGGTAAACCGTTTCTAAAAGTCAGACAAAGGGTATATTATCCTACTTTAACATGGGTGTTATATATTCAGTATATATATATATATATTTGTGATAAAATAGGATAGTATTCAAAATGAGTTACTTATGTCAATAAATGCTGCATATTATATACATGTAATATATACTATAACAGGGAATTAATATTCATACGAAGAAATGTTTCAAATATCTATTGACTATTTAAATGACCTTAAGTTTTGCATTATCAGTAGGTGTACTAGTATAAAACTTTCTGTAGCAGGACTTTATGGTGTTGTGCTAAAACTAGAGTCAAAGATGAGCTACGAGGAGCTAGATTAGGGGGCTACAGTATCTATTGTCCGACAGAAATGACTGAGTGACTCACCATAGTGTGCAAAGCAGTTCCTGATGTTATGCCGACAGAAGTGCACACAAACATTCATGCACACACACAAGCACAACGAAAGGCATGCACTCACATGCACCCTTATATCATTATATTTAATGCACTTAGTGTAAGGCGCTTTGGATTAAAGCTTCAAGAAATAAATGTAATGAAATTGAATGCAAAGATGCACACACAAACACAAACAACCACAGCACACTCTTACACATACAAACACATGAAGACCCTCAGGGGGGAACACACACACACACACACACACACACACACACACACACACACACACACACACACACACACACACACTCACTCAGCAGACTCTCACACATGCAAACACATGAAGGGCCTCATGGGCACACACACACACACACACACACACACACACACACGCATACTTTGAGGTACTGCTGCAGCAGGGAGAGTTTGAGCTTCTTGACGGCGTCTGAGTCGTCGGGGTCTGACGTGATGCGCTGGCGCATGTAGTCCCGTGTGAACACGCCCACGCTGTTCTGGCTCTCAGCACACACCGGCTTCCCGTTCTGGTAGAACTCCTGTGTCAGCTTAAACACCTGGGCAGGTAGAGAACGGCAGAACACTTGAGATGGATGGCTCAGGAGGGATTAGCCAAATATACAGGATATACATTTTAAGATTGGGGGCGTTTTATCCTGATGGTTCATGTCCTTCCTTTGTGTACGCACCCTTCACAGGAAAATAAAGTGTGTGTGTGTCTTTATAAAGCCAGCGTGCCACCACTTACCTTGTGTACTGATTCCAATATCTACTCTAGGTTATTTTTGTGTGGGCTGCACTTGAATTTTTTTTGTCCTTCCTCCAATTTTGAAGCTTTGAAAGTTCTTGGGTGTTCAGAAGGTCGCTCAGGATAAAAGCATCCATAAAAGCCTAAATGAGTCAATGAAAACTATCACTGCATGTGGCTGTACCTCCAACCCCCTTACCCTCCACCACCTCTGTAACATCCACCACCTTCAGCCATCCCTAACCGCCTCTGTTCATACCCCCTTCTGCTCCTAGACTCCACCTCATACCCTCCATCACCTCCACCTCCTCCTACCCTCATCCACCACCTCCTCCTCCTCCTCCTCTTACCCTCATCCACCACCTCCTCCTCCTCCCCTCATCCCCCACCTCCTCCTCCTCCTTCTCTCCACCACCTCCTCCTCCTCCTCCTCCTCCTCCCCTCATCCCCCACCTCCTCCTCCTCCTCCTCCTTCTCTCCACCACCTCCTCCTCCTCCTCCTCCCCCACCTCCTCCTCCTCCTCCTCTTACCCTCATCCACCACCTCCTCCTCCTCCTCCTCCTCCTCTTACCTTCATCCCCCACCTCCTTCTCCTCCTACCTTCATCCACCTCCTCCTCCTCCTCCTCCCCTCATCCACCACCTCCTCCTCCTCCTCTCCACCACCTCCTCCTCCTCCTCCTCCACCTCCTCCTCCTCCTCCTCCTCCTCCCCTCATCCACCTCCTCCTCCTCCACCTCCTCCTCCTCCTCCTCCTCCCCTCATCCACCCCCTCCCCCTCCTCCTACCCTCACCTCGTTGTACAGGTCGCTGAACTCCTCCACCAGGTCTTTGGGGATCCGGCGGCCCCTGTCGGTCCGGTAGTGGGCCACGCCGTTCTTGCCGTAGAGGCTGATGCGTCCCACGCTGCGCTCGCTGTCCGTGGTGTGCTCCAGCAGCCGGTGCTCCTGGGCCAGGTGGTACACGGGGTTCCCGTTGGTGCCATGGATCCAGGTGGCCCCGAGCTCGAGGCTGGCTGTACCTGGAGGCCAGCAAACACAGCAGGCGGTCTGGTGAAGCTGAAGTCACACTACCCCCCACGTTGGGGGGCCATGGGGCCTTTACGTAGTAGAACTATTCACACATGTACAATAGTAACTTATGAAACGTCTGTACTTCCAGCTCATGGAGCTCAATTACAATTTTTTCTACTAATTTACAGATCTTTGATTTACATATTTACTAATGTGATAGCACAAACACTGGCTCTAAATATACACGTGCAGCTTCCTGTATACATTCACAACTCTCTGTGCGCATTTAGAGATTATTTTACACATTTACAAAGCTGATGACGCACACACACGGAATGAGATATAGGAATGACTTTGACCAAAAAGCAATTGGTGGAGGCCTTCCTTGTCAGAGAAGGGTGATGTGCTTCTTAGTTATGGGAGGGAGTAGTCAGAGAAATATAATTGAGGGTCATTAGACAAATATCTTTGGGAAATTATTTTTAGATAATCTCTAAAGCATGTATGAAAGAGACTACTGAGGTTATGTAATATGACCCGTTTACATAACTGGCATAAATCTGGTGCACAACAGTGATTCATTCATAATAAAGCGCCATTGTGAATTGCATTTGTGTTTTCATTTTAATTTTTGTGATATAAATGGGAATTTCAGGAGTGCAAGAAGAGTACACCCTGCATGTATAAACATTTTGTATTCATAATGTAATAAATGACCCTCTTTGTTTCGTCAAATTTTGTGAATCAAAGTTCATCAAAGGCTTTTCAACAAGCTGTGATTTACTGACACGGCAGGGTCTGAGAGGATTCTTATTTTGGGCTTTGTTTATTGGGTTTTCCGAACGTAACAATGGCCATCAAGGACTTTAGAGCAGAAGGGTTTCCCAGAGTCTGGAAAACCCACTAGGGTTTTCCTGGAACAGAGACTGCATTCCAGATGAGTACCGTTGAGTATGTTTATTTCAAGGAGAAATAATGTTGTTTTTTCAAGAAGACTAGAAAATGAAATAATATTGTTGGCTCATGTAAATGTGACTTGGATCCATTGGAAAATGCTTTGAATGGCCTGTGTTCATCCTGATAATCTCAATCACGCATGACCATGACATGCATGTAATATAACTCTACATACAAATGAGATGTAGTGATACAAATACAAATACAGAAATTTGATTGTATTTAAGCATGCACAGAATGATACATCGAACACGCAATGCAAAAGACAACTCAACAGCCTCGGGGAACCAATACATTAGTGTTGATGAGCACATCACATCATTCATAGACTTCAGTGTGCATCTTATCTCTGAACGTTAACGACTAGTAGGATGCAAATTAGCATAGATCAATGCATAGAATGGATCATACGTATGCAAAATATAATAGAAAACCTAATTGGATCAAGGTATCTGAAAATCCTTCTAGTGAGCAAGTTCCTCAACTTTAAACTATATTCTGATCAATAATTAGACAAAAGTACAAAATGACTGCTCAACCATGACACATCGGTTGATCATAGTGGTCTTACTAGGCACCTAAGATCTTGCCTTCCTTCCTTATCATGTCTGAAAGGAAGGCAAATCATAATAAAAACTGTTAGGAAAACCACCCTATTAATAACAAGATTTGATACTTTATTAATGCCAGATCAGGGGAAATGTGTGTGTGACAGCAGAAGTATTAGGATACTAACAATTCGACATCAAGAAAAAATATCAAGTAAGAATCTGCTAAAATTCTACAAAACAACAATTCTCCAAAAAGTATAGACACAGTCTGCTTAGTGGAAATTTGCGACTGCAGAACGTAAACGTCCAAATCTCGTCTAAATCGCTTGTTTATTTACGTCGGGAGTTTGTGTGAAAGAGCTTTAGGCTGCAGTTCTTTTAATACATGACCCATCAGTCACAGCAGAAGGATCACATACGGTATTCTATTGGCCTATCCTATTGGTCGCTGATTTTCCCAAGCATCCGCCCAACATAAAAAATAAAACATCACGGATCTTCCTAGCATGACATTTAACGCTTCAGTGTGGGAAAAAAGCTCCGTAGGGCAAAAGGTCCTCTGGGCTCACCGTGCTGTATGCTCTGCACTCTCCCCCCGACGCGGTGGGACGCGTCAAGGAGCCTGACGTCCGTGAAGCCGGCGTCCAGCAGGGTCTTGGTCGCAGCGAGTCCGGCTAGGCCAGCGCCGATCACCACTATCCGAGGCTGCCGATGAGGAGGTCGTCGTGGGCCACTACTATGAGAATCATCAGTGCTGTCTGACGATATTTCACAACTTTGCATGCCGTATGAGCTCTTCTTCTAGGCAGTCTGGGGAGGGGGGGGGAGAAGATGTTGGTTATAGTACAGATAGAGAGAGAGAGACATTGACTGGTTGAGGCTCTTTCTAGCTGGAATGCTTCCCACCTGTGCAGGGTTACTTGTGAGATTTATTTTACAGCATACTATTGAGACTTCCATACATTTTTAGGACGTCAATTCGATTTGCTGGATTTGGTGACAAAAACCTGTGCTGCTGTTACACCTCAACGTACCCTAAGGGGTGAATTAAGAAATCTATCTACCTACCCACTTTAGTGTTATCCAACGGAGAAATGGACTGCTGCTTCACTACTATCTGTGTGTGTGTGTGTGTGTGTGTGTGTGTGTGTGTGTGTGTGTGTGTGTGTGTGTGTGTGTGTGTGTGTGTGTGTGTGTGTGTGTGTGTGTATGTGTGGTTATTCAGGAACAAATATAATAACATCAGTAATAACAATAATTTGTTGAAATATCGTTCTCTGCTTCTGTTTGAGAACTCAATTCTGGCCAATGAGTGAAGGCCCCCTTTTCACCTGGTCTGCATACAGAAAAATAAACGGATACATTCTTAATCGATTGTGCCGTATAATCCTACACTGCGTTTTGTTTTGTTCTGGTGTGCTTGTACGCATCTGTGCATACAGTACATCTGCCTGTTTATGTGAACCCTTCGCCGCAGCCCAAAGTGCCCTCGGGGGGACGACAATGGACATTAGACGTAAACTATGAGGGACAGCTGCGTGTCAAACCAAAACACTAGAGTACAACCTCCTCAGTGAGCCTAGCTTATGATGTAACATTGAAGAACACGAGTCATGGTATTTACATGACGCATACACACACAAAAACACACTTTTCTCTGTGCCCCATGAAAAATGCCTGTTGAGTGTGTGAGGGAGATACTACTCTACCCTCCTTTCGTTATGTAATGTATCAGACAAGACACATGCACACACACACATACACAAACAAGCACCAATAACCGCACACCGTAATCTGAGCGATCTTTTATAGTACATCGAAACCCCAGCCCAACCTCATGTTCGAGCCACAGATGTTGGGCCACCCAACATCTGTTCCACCATTTCATCAAGGTGCATGTGTCTGTATGCGTTCTATTGTTGTCCCAATTCGGAGATTTTTGTGTCATTTTGTGTCTAGAGTGTGCCTAACGGTTTTCATACAATATAAATGTAGAGAGAGAAAAAAACCCTCAGGATATTCAAGATACGGGACACGAAAACAAGGGATGTGTTTATACAGGTGAAAATATCTATTCTTTATTAATTTCTGTCTTCACTCTCTGCATTTAGAAACAGATACTTTACTACTAGATACTTTATACTAATATTATTATTATTATTATTATTATTATTATTATTATTATAACTATGCAGTAAAGCAATTTTTTACTATTCATGGCCTGCAGAGAAAGACATTCAGCATAATCCATCTGCATACTCAGACTGGCTGTACACAAATTCAAGGTAACCCAGGGTCGACATGAGCCGAGCCAAAACAAACTGTGCTGTAAAATCCACTCCTCTTCCTCAACTCCTTCTGCTTCCTCACTATTCCCCACTATTCTCCATCCCCCTGTTTATAGATCTGTGGCGGCTCAGGGCCCAGTAGCCAAACGCTAATGTCACCAATTCCCACTCTTCATCCAATACAGATTATGAGGCGTGCTGGGGTGGGAAAACGGGGCTTAGATGTAACAACTGACCTAGAAATGGCAACCTACATACATCTCACACTGTGGTGAGCAATGGGACAAAACGTCCCTGTTCGAACACGCTCTCTGACTGTACCCTGACATAACATAGTCTGTATCCATATCTATAAGAGTTACTGATTGTATCTTCCATCAACCGCAGTGGAGTCTTTTGTTCCACAGATCAGACGTCCTACAGCCCTACTGTGGTTTGGAGCGTTATCACTGCCGGTTAATACAGTTACGTTAGGCCTATCTATACAAATACAGTAGGCTACACACGAGATGGCCTTAACAATTCGGAAGAATGCTATTTTTTTTAGATATAGAAATTGAGACATGAAGCTGGTAGGAATTGTTCCGGTAATGAAAATATTTCAAATTATCTTGGTGAGTGCTGCGATTGCTATCAGTTGTGATCATGGTAAACAGTGAAGAAAACGGGTGACACATATTTTAAACGGGTCCTATAGAAAAACGTGTCTTTGGTGCTTTTCCGTTATTTGTTGAAATAGTTTTCTGATTTCCAATATTTTAGGATGATATGCATATTTAATTATGTTTTGTTATTCCTTTTATTCTTGCATGGTTGTCATCGTGCTCTGTGTGTATACTAAGGTGAATTTGTGCTTTACAGTCTAAATAAAGCTGTTCCTGTGGTCCTGATGGTGCCACGTAATGAAGTTTGGATGCCAAAGCAGCAGCACGAGAGGACGTTGAAAATCAATACAAAACCCCGACCTTCTGACAGCCGGCTCATGATAACGTAATACATGAATGCAACATGAAATCAGGGTAAAATCCCCCCCAAAATCACTCCTGTATATTAGTTAAGGCCTAAGATCCAAAAAAAAGCTACTGTCACAGTCGTAAGAGTAACTGTTAGGGGTTGTTTTCTTTTAACAAAGATGTACAGGTCGTACGATCCCATTTTATATTTAATCTAATGTTACAATTTCGTTCATAAATTCTCAAATTAGTTTAATATCTGACTACAATACACAGTCTACTCTTGCTCTGGGAATCGTAACTTAATCATAACTTAAGCATCGTTCAATTCACACCAAAGACGGAATCCCCTCTTTCTTTAACCTAAATAACGTTTATGTGTCCAGAATCGTGATGTCTCGTTCCACCACTTAGTTAAATTCAATTTTGCTATCAGGAGCTATAGATAGAGTTTGAATTTGTAGATACCTGATTCCGTTGGGCTTCAGTTTTAGAAAACCTCAGTACTGCGCTTGGCTTTGTGTTTTCCTCGGAGCACCGGTGCAGCTTTGTGTTTATTATGCGTCTCGGTCTTGGAACCAGAAGCAGCCAGTTTGCCATGGCCGCTGCTACCTCTACATTAATAAACATGAGACCGCTGACGTGGAATGACTCAAACCCCGCCCACTGGGGGGGACTCTCGATGATGATTGGTAATTGTTTGCCTACAGGCGGAGTTTGTAGACTGAATTAATGTTGTTTTATTAATTTTCCATCTGCCTTTTAATGTAAACATTTGACGTAAAAGCCCCCGAAAATAACAACGAGGTGACAAATTTTTGAACCGATTTCATAAATCTATTGAACGAATGATTGACAAATTATACAATTTTTATTATTGTTAGTATTATTATCATTAATAATATGACTAGTAGTATTAATACTATATATTTTACGTCAAAATCAAATCAACGTCGTTACCTGCGTCGTTAACGTCTGCATGTCCGAGCATGCCTTAACATTGAAACAAATAAAGATCAGGATAGGCCTACCCTGAAAGATAAACAGCCGTGCTGGTGTTTTCTTTTAGTTTCGTTTTAATGCTTTATGCGTGCAATCAAATCACTCCTAGCAACTGAGATTATTTTGACTAAGCAGAGGTTTAATGGTTTTAGTCTATGTGCCCCTCCCATATAAGGCATTGTGGTGTACCTCTCATGTGTCATGAGGGATTGTTTGACTATAAGCCAATAATAACTAAGTTGATCTCAGGTCAGCAGTTGCCTCCCTTCCTGTCCTGCCTTGGTCAACCAGGAACACTCATGATTTGTTATGAGAGGAAGTTTTGTCAAACAGTAAATATAATCATCAGTGGCAACCCCATTTTTCGTCCAAAGTATCTGTAGAAAAAGTAGTAGGGTGGAATTACAAGGGAATCAAGTAACAAGCAAATTTCTTGAAAATTAGGTATTTGTAGTGAAGGCAAGGGGCTGGTCAGACCTGTAGTAGGCTACTGCTAGTATGAGCTAGATTGAAGCACCAGACAAGAGCTGGTCTGATCTGGAACAATCTGAAGGCATTCAGAGTTTTTTTCAAGTTTGTAGGGTAATATTTTAAAATGTTTAAATGTACTTCCCAAATCTATCTGTGCAATTCAGACGTGCGTTTTTATTTTAAACACATTTGATGTTTTGTTTTTGTTGTGTTGTTGCCCTTGCTAAGGCCTTTGTACTGCACTGTTGATTGAAAACCCCCATATGAATAAAGTTTAATTGATTGATTGAATCCGGTTCTGATGCTCTGTAGGCTGCTAGCAAACCTCCAGTGTAATATAATATAATAGAGTTGGAAATGCAGCTTCCCATGGTCCTCATTGTTCCGGCAGCACTTCTCACGCAATGGATAGGGTTGCTTTAGAATAGATCTTCTGGGTGAATAGAGTGGCTGTGGACGGCGGGCTGTTGCAAAGGCAGTTGTGGAGATGGTTTAAAGAGGAGGGGCTGGAGGTCCCTTAAGGGGGCAGGACATATTTGAGTCTTCTTCCCAAACTTGAAACCGACTTTTGGCTCAATCAGGTTGTCGTCTTTGATATTTGAAGCCATGATTTATGGTTTGGAAGGCAGTATTGATGTGCTATTCCCCATTATTTAGGACAGTTCTGCTTTTCATATGCTTGTGTTTATAAATAGTAATAACATGCAACCCATTGGAGCAACTGTTATTGATTGTGCTACACAGTGTCTTACTCTTCTAATATACATTTGGCTACATTATCTTTCTGGAAAAAAGTCGATGACATTGATTCATTCAATCGTTTATTGAGAGTCATGAAGAAAGAGTCAGAGCGGCATTACGTGACTAGCATGGATATCTGCATGTCCTTCTCTCTGCATCATTCAGGCTCCAAGGAATCCTGGCGTGGGATTGGTTCGTCCAGTTCCATCATGAGAATGGCCCCTCTGTTTGTCGGCCCGCCAGGGTACAGAGGACGGTTATTGTGGAGCCACTGTGGGGTTTTCAGCCTGACCCACACACACACACACACACACACACACACACACACACACACACACACACACACACACACACACACACACACACACACACACACACACACACACACACACACACACACACAACTCCCCTTCAGCAGTGTTGCCACCACCGCCTCCATCACTCAGTAACGAACTGGAATTAAAAAATCTGCCTTTTTATTAAAGGCAGATTTAATCTGCTGTCTTTAATCATTTCGAGTTGGCGTTCTCAGAAATGACCTGCCAGAAGCTCAGGAAACAAGAGAATTTGACACAGGCACTTAAGGGTGGTGGATGGGGTAAAGGGCACAGGCCACGTTGCACAATGCTTCAATGCGGTCGCGTATTTGTCCTTTCCCTGTGTCCTTTTTTTCGGTCATGAAATTCCAGTGATCATGACGCTCCTTTTAATTGTTATTGTACAACTTGTTAGGTCATGGTAGCAGAATCTGTTTCTCCAGAACTATAACCTTGCAGTTACAAACTGCCAACTGCCAAAACTTCGCCAGAAAACCGCCACCCACCACCTATGTGACCCGATGTTGGGTCACAGTGACAGTTTGTTAGGGCAGTGAGCAATCACCTTTATAACTAATTAGCATGCATGGCTGGCTACCAGCCACTAGCCAACTAGTTTGTGTAGCTTTATTTGTAATCACATGCTGATTAATTTGAGCCTCCTGGTAGACAAATGATCCCACACTGACAACATGCCTTACTGGTATCCTTTTGTAGATACCTACAGATGTTTGATGATAGCTGGAGGATTATTTTTATCCATCACTGATTGTTAGGGAGGATACTCCCACAGCAGGCATTGTTTTTTGTTGACCTAGGCATCTGTCTGCCTTCTGCTTGACTTCCTCTGCCTGTTTCCTGCTTTACTATTGGACTATGTGTTAAGAGACCAGCAGTCACTCCATTTTCCAGTTTCTTCCCCTCTTCAGTTGGGTTCCTTAACAAGTCCCAGGACCACCACCCCCACTGACTGACACTGACTCTGGCACTCATACCCATCACCAATATGTAAATTCTTATATTATTGTATCTTTTTTTTTTTTTTTTTTTTTTTTTTTAAATTTATTCTATTTGGTTCTATTTGATCATTTTTTTTAATTGATTGCTTATGTTCCTGCTTGTTTATATGGTGTTATATATATATATATATATATATCTTCTTCATTGTTCATTGTTATTGTCTTAATGTATGCACCTTGATCACCAAGCCAAATTCCTGGTTGGTGTAAAATCCTTCTTGGCAATTAAATCCTTTCTGATTCTGATTCTGATTCAGATTCTGATTTGAACTCTTTGTACTTTGAAAGAGGTCCGAAGCCACTGCACTATAACAAGAAAACAATGTATTGATATGGATGGTTGTGGTGGGTGGTGTAAGTGGTGTTGGGGCTGGTGGTGGTGGTGTAAGTGGGGTTGGAGGTGCTATTTGAGATGGGGACGTGTTAATGGTGGTACTATTGGTGATGGTGGTGTTGATGGTGGCTGGGGTGGTGGTAGTAGTGGCGGTGGTGGTCTTGGTGGTGGTGGTGGAGACGGTGGTGGTGGAGTGGGTGGTGGTGCATTGTGGAGGTAATGACGTGGATGCTGGTAATGGTGGTGTTACTGGTGATGGTGGTTGTGGTGATGTTTGTGGAGGTCGTGGGGAGGTGGAGGTCAGAGTGTCGATGGTGCCAGTGGTGTTGATGATGGTTGAAAGCAGTTGGTTGGTGGTGGTGGTGGTGGTGGGGCGGGTGGGCATGATGATTGTGGCTGTGGTCTGAGGCCCCGTTTACACGAGGACGCTTGCGGGTAAAAACAACAAAATATTTTATCGGAAGTGACTTTCGTTTAGACGGTGACAGCGTTTTTGGGGCATGAAAACGCATAAATCTGAAACCACCCTCCAGAGTGGAAAAGTTGAATACGCTCCGCCGTAGCGTTTCCGTCTACACTGCCAAGACGCAAAACACTGCTCAGATCTGCTCACGTCGCGTACGCGTTTACATCACATACATGTGCCAGCACAAGGAAATAAACAAACATGTCAGATTATTTCCATGCGTCGGACCTTCATGCTGCTCTGGCATCTCTAACAAGCGTACAGGAGTCTTTTCACGAAATGTACAGGATATGTACAGATATAATTATTGAACAGAGAAGGATCTTTTTGGTTTTCGCGGCACGGATAAGGGAAGAAGGAAGATTCTACGCATGCGCTCAGACATGGCGGTGTTGTGTGATAGTGTATCACAGCATCACCTAGCCGCCTGGCATGCATACCCAATCGAATTCCACACACTTTTGCGTCACCGTATGCACGCAGATTTCATCCCGAAAACGCTCGTCTAAACGCAGAATAAAAAGTGAATACGCGACGCCACTTTTGCGTCTTCTGTTCAGACCGTCATCGTGTAAACGTAGGATGAGCCAGCTTAGGCTACGTTTACACGATGACGGTCTGAACAGAAGACGCAAAAGTGGCGTTGCGTCTTCACTTTTTATTCCACGTTTAGACGAGCGTTTTCGGGAGGAAATCTGCGTGCATACGGTGACGCAAAAGTGTGTGGAATTCGATTGGGTATGCATGCCAGGCTGCTAGGTGGTGCTGTGATAGACTATCACACAACACCGCCATGTCTGAGCGCATGCGTAGAATCTTCCTTCTCTTATCCGTGCCGCAAAAACCAAAAAGATCCTTCTATGTTCAGTAATACTATCTGTAAATATCCTGTACATTTCGTGGAAATACTCCTGTATGCTTGTTAGAGCTGCCAGAGCAGCTTGAAGGTCCGACGCATGGAAATAATCTGACATGTTTGTTTATTTCCTTGTACTGGCACATGTATGTGACGTAAACGCGTACGCGACGTGAGCAGATCTGAGCAGTGTTTTGCGTCTTGGCAGTTTAGACGGAAACGCTACGGCGGAGCATTTTCAACTTTTCCACTCTGGAGGTTGGTTTCAGATTTATGCGTTTTCATGCCCCAAAAACGCCGTCACCGTCTAAACGAAAGGCACTTCCGATAAAATATTTTGTCGTTTTCACCCGCAAGCGTCCTCATGTAAACGGGGCCTTAGTTCATGAGTTCTGCTGGACCAGACTTCTGCTTGTCCGCCGGTGAACGGGGAACTGAGGGAACTGGTATAATGAGGTATTAGCGATAATAATACAATCAATTTGTAAGTACCATAGCTCTACGAACAATGATACTTGTTGTGTCACTCATCAAGGGAACGCTTATCTGGGAGAGGTAGGATGGGAATTCATAGGCAGAGATAACACTTTAAAGGGGTGATAACAAACCATCAGGTGTGAGTTTGATAAGCCATTACAATCGATTTGAAAATCAGCCTTTTCCTGTGTTTTGGTGGCATCACAGGTGGGAATGTCCTCCTAGATGTATGTATGATAGATAAGCAACATTTGCTACAGTCCACTGGGTAGGCGGGTAGGCTGGTAGACTGATCTATCCTGTATCCAGATATGAGTGTGATTAGCCATTCACTCACACCAGGTGGCATAATATCACCCCTTTAATTGGGCTGTGGGAGGTTTTTTTAAGTAGCCTCACCTGGCGGAGTCTGATTGGACTCCAGGACTGGGTGGGGCTGCACACCTGTTGCACATTGAGTAATCAGTGGGCACAGGTTACACCAGCCATCTCAACAAACTCTGGGAGATCTCCTGGATGGCAGCGGAGAGCCCCTGCCATGTTCATTATCAACCCTTTTAAATAATAACCACATTTCCAACAACACCATGACGTGAGTCCTTTGTCTGGAGGAGCCCAAAATAAGTCAGCTAGGTGGAGTTTGGCAGCCATACCAGCAATCATCCACACACACTCCCATGGTGACCTGTTTGTCAAAAGTTAATTAAAGAACGGTGTCCAAGGAAGGGACGAGTAAGCAACACAAGCTTTCAAGTAAGCCTGCCACATTCCATAATACACGTCTGCTGAACATGATTACTTCAAGATAAACAGAGATTTTGAGAGGATTATTTTCTTTATAATTTGAATTAATACGACATTAGACACATATTAGAAAATTAGAAATGACAGTCTGCTGATCTGCTGATGATCAGCAGACCGATTTTTTACAACATAATACTGTTCCACCTACTAGCTCAGCAAGCAAACTTCAGATTTTTTCTTTGCCCCCATGTGTGCGATGCAGTGGCCTCTCACGTTTCACAACATTGAAGACCCAGTCAATTTAGACTAGACTAGGCTAGCCCACGTGGGCCGAAGACATAACACTCTTATAACCGATAGAGTTGCTTCTTCTTCAAGTCTGTTGCCATCTCAGATGTCGTTCTGCCAGTGTCTGGCACAGGTCACAGCTGATGGGGTCGGTTCAGCCAGGTTCTTGGGCTGCAATGGGGGGTCACTCTCCAGTAGGTGGGACATTGTCTGTACTGCTCCGCAGCTGCTTGTGTCTTCTGACTGGTAGTTCCCTGCTTTGCACCTCCCCAGCTCCACTCGTAATCTGTTCAGGGTCTTCCAGGTTGGCCATGGGAGGTCATGCCCGCTGGTGAGGCATTCAGTCTGAGTGATTCCTCTCTCCATCTAATCATGGGCTTGTGTGTTGAGCTGGTTCCATTTATCTTGGTAGATGTTGGTCCTTGCTGTTTCTTTCTTTGTCTGCAGAGGTGGGACTGTCTGCAGGAAACTGGCTCTGGATTTCAGTCAGGGGGGAGGTGCTGTGTATCCATGCAGAGGATGCCTGGTATCGATCTCCTTTGCTCTCCGCTTGTCTTGGGCAACAATGGATCATCTGATGTGTGTGGGGGGGGGGGGGAGGGAAATGCCAACTGGGGCGTAGAGGCACAGGACTGGCGTTGTCTTTATGCATCCAGTGATAATGCGGCAGGTGTTGTTGAGGGCTGTGTCAGCCAATTTGGTGTGGTGGGTGCGGCTCCAGCTTGAGCATGCGTATTCGGCTGTGAAGAAGAACAGGGCTAGGGCATTTGCACGGATGGTTGGTGGATCAGCGCCCCACTTTGAGTTTACCAGTTTGCGCAGGATGTTGTTGCGACTGTTGACCTTGGCTTTGGTGTTTTGAAGGTGGGTCCTTAAAGAGAGTGTCCTGTTGAGTGTGACTCCGAGGTACCCGGGGTGGGAGTGGTTGGAGAGTTTGTGGCCATCCCATGAGACGCTCAGTTATTTTCCTGCATCTCGATTTTTAAGATTGAAGCTGCATTTTTGATTGGTTGGGTTTCAGATGGTTGTTATTGTAACAGGTTGTCATCTCTTGGAGGGAGCTCTCCAGGACAGGCTCGAACTTGTGGAAGTTCTCCTGTTTGGTGGTGATGCAGAGGTCATAAGCATAGATGAATCTGCGGCATTGTGGGGGAAGTGGTTGGTCGTTGTTGTAGATGTTGAGGAGGAGGGGGGCCAGTACGTTGCCTTATGGTAGGCCGTTCTATTGGGCTTTCAATTGCTCGCCTTGTCGTTTAGCTGAACGAAGAAGTGCCTGTTGTTGAGAAGGCTTTTGATGTCTTGGCACAGGTCGAGGTCACCGCCAGTCATGTCAAGAAGTTTCCTGATCATGGGTGCGATGTTGGACAATGTCCGACCTAGTAATAATGTGTTCGCTTTTAATAATAATTCCCCAAATTTGAGTTGGTGTGCCCTGAATTTAATGTTTTTTAGAGGAAGTTGTGGGGGTGGTTGGGGTGTTGATTGGGGCAGTGGTCTGGGCCACCTTAGTTCATGAGTTCAGCGAGACAAGACTTCTGCTTGTTTGCCAGACGAACAGGGAGCTGAGGAAGTGGAGCAGAGGTGAGCACAGAGATACTGCTGAGAATGAAGAAGATTGGTAAGATAGGGTTGATGAATGACGTATTAACGATATTAATGCAATCAATTTGTCAGTTTAATAGTTATACGAACAATGATAATTGTGTCACTCATCCGGGGAAGCTTATCTTGGAGAGGTAGGATTGGACTTCATAGGCAGAGATAGCACTTTAAAGTGACCCTTGGCACCAAAAGTTAATTTTAGAACCCGGTCCGATGAAGGGACAAGGAAGCAAGACAATCTTTCAGGCCACCCTGACACATCCCATAATGCACACAACGTCTGCTGAACTCATTAGGAATGTCGGCGCAATATAGTATTCATTTATGACATTCACCGTTTTTTAAAACATTAATAAAGCTACATACAACCTTTTGGGAGTATTTTTTCTTTACAATTTTCATTAATACGCCATTAGACATTATTTCTGACTCTTTCAGATTCAGAGATAAGTGTCTGCTATTCGTATTTTGTTCTGTCAGTGTAATAATTTCCACCTTCTAGCTCAGCAAGCACACTTCTGTTTTCTTCTTGGCCCACTTGTGTGAGAAGCAGTGGCCTCTCCCGTTTCACAACAGTGAAGTCCCAGTACTTTTAGACTAGACTAGCCTAGCCCACATGGGCTGTAGACATCACACTCCACCGATTGGTGGGTTTTCAGAGAGGGCTTTCAGTGGCTACATAAAAAGTTGTATTCACCATATATATTCAATGTCACATATATACAAAGTCGTGTTCCTTATTTATAAACATTTTGTGTTTACTATAGTTCATAATTGGTATGAGGTCTGGCAGTTGGAGGTACTTAATTGTGGATGTGTTCCCTGATGTGTTTGTATCCTCCACAGCCTAAACACGCATTTCTATACTCAAAATACTTTCAGCATCAATGATCACAAATATGCAAAACAAGATCAGAAATGTATTTGATGGATGCATGATAAACAAGCCTATATATTTTGAAACACAGTAAGACAATATTTTTTTTTAAATTTTAAAAAAAATGCAGACCGACAATAATTCTGAAACATCCTACACATCCTACTGTTCAATATGTGCTTTTAATAATCATTCCCCACCTTTAATTTGGAGTGCCCTAAATGTCCGGTTCGTTTTAGGCCTAGAACTAGGCTATATATTCATAAATTGTAATTATTTATACATATGCGTTTCATCAATCAAAATCCTGACACTAGAAAAACACCCCAGACTGAATATCAAGATATGATTTGTCAACGCCAAGAACAACTGCGCCCTCTATTGGAATTGTTTGATACGAACATTTAAATACCTTTCTGTATAGAGTGGCGAAGTCACGCCCCTTCCGGTAGGGCTCATGGGACCTATGAGATCGAAAAAAATGAATGGGTGTCAATGGAGAGAAAATAATTATTTTCTGGTCCCAGTCTTTATATGCCCTGGATTACACATATGTTGTTTGTGGATTTAAATGATAATTTTTCATGCAAAGAAAACTAAAAATGTTCGTGAAGAAGTTTGATAATTTTAGGTTTTATGTGAGGCCGCTTTGTGAACTACAGCTCTTCGCTGCTCTCGACGCATATGATATACGTCACCACACCCGCCCTTGGAACTCGGCACAGAGATGGCGATCTCTCTGCCCCACTTCACCGCTTTTTCCAAGGGGAGGATAAAAGCATCAAAAGAGGTGAAAACCATTATAAGTCGGGGCACGTGCAGAGTTTCAGTTATGCCGATGGGAAGATTGTCGGTCTTCTCCACGCCAGTCGCAGGGAGCGTGACGTCACATACGAGCCGTGTAGTCTTTCTCGTTGTGTTTTCTCTACAGCCTTTATCTGAACAATTGCACAATAAACGGTCGAACTCTTTGCATGAAAAATTATCCTTTAAATCCACAAACAACATATGTGTAATCCAGGGCATATAAAGACCGGGACCAGAAAATAATTATTTTCTCTCCATTGACACCCATTCATATTTTTCGATCTCATAGGTCCCATGAGCCCTACCGGAAGGGGCGTGACTTCGCCACTCTATTGTCGAGTTGCAAGTAAATGCACTGTCAATGGAAAAAAAAAATATATATATATATATATATATATATATATATATATATGAAATAAGGCACCCTTCATGATGACCGATCTTAAAAAAAAAAGATTGGGTTAGGCCTTGACTACCGCGAAATGTCAAAGCCTAGCGGTCTTATCCTAATACTATTAGCCTACTAATAATCGATTTAATTTTTATGGTCCGAATGCGCTAAAAGTAGTACTACCAGTAATGGTGAACGCAAAACTTGTACTTGTAATGCTTCATCACTAGAGGGAAGCAAATAAGCGTCTCAATATGTCAAGCCGATGCGTATCAAGTCACAACCAATTGTACCAACAACTACCAACAAAAACAAAGAGTGACAATGGAGTGAAAAAAGTATCTCCGATAGCGCATAATCTTGTTCTTGTTTAATAGCTTTGATTCTGTTCGATTACTGCAATAACTGCACTTATTGCTGTGATTGCTCGACGGCTCGAGGTCCAGACTTATCAGGAATATAACAATTAAATCGTACATTGCCATACAGTAGCCACACTAGCAATTCTTAAACAATGATTGGTAAACAATTACAGTGTAGTTGTTTCTTTTATTTGACTATAAATAGCCTACTATGACTTCAGAACGTAATTACCGATGACCAATAATTCAAAAATAACAAAGGAGCTATAGCATAACAAATTATGAACCTGTCTTAGGCCTACATGTTTTAGAAACTCGTCACTGCCCTGTGTTTTTAACATGTCTTTGTGTGAAGCACGAGTGCCTACGTTTGGACGAAGAAAACCGCATTCAAATGGAATAATGGACTGTTTTCATGTTACAGTTACTACACAGCCTTCATACTCGTCTGTTTTTTTTAACGTTGTTATTGTATGATTTTTGTTTGGGAATGTCAACTTTTGTAAACCATTATGGGCAGGTCAGGTCAGGATAGTGTGATGATAGTGCTTGTTTATTGATTATTCCTGTATATACGGTATTCGCTAACGCTGGATGCCTCTAGCCAATTAATGACTGATATCTGAATAAATAAAGGAGCACAATCACCTCCTAAATAAATCTTATTTAAGAAATAATGTCTATATCACAGCTTTATAGGCCTACATAACAGCTCACCGAAACCTTGCAAGGACATGTAACTATCTGTTTCGCAAATGTTATTGTTGAACCATCCAAATCCATGATGTTATGTATTGTGTATTGTGTTTGCGTTTATTCACTCACTACCGTTCAAAAGTTTGGGGTAAATTCGGTTTCAATGAAGATAAAATTAAATTAATCAGAAAATACAGTCCAGACATTTTAATGTGGTAAATGACTATTCTAGCAGCAAACGGCTGATCTTTATGGAATTTCTACATATAAAGAGGCCCATTTCCAGCAACCATCACTCCTGTGTTCTAAAGGTACACTGTTTAGCCAATCGTGTTAAAAGGCTAATGTATGATTAGAAAACCCTTGTGCAATTATTTGAGCACAGCTGATAACAACTGAATAGAAGTGTGAGTTTTGGACAGGATGGGACCTGTGGTCACCCTCTTTGCAGAAGATTCTTACGTATCCTGTCTTCCAGGCGGTCCATAGGCTCGACCACCTGATGTCTCTTCAGGCCTGCGACTCTGATGTGGTTCCAGGTGGGTTTGGCTGTCATTTAAAGACAAACTAGACATGATTTCAAAGCCTTTAGCTGGTTGACAGTACAGACGTAACAGGGAACTTCTGTTGGCTGCTATTATACTTGTACAGACCTTCTAAACTGAGAAACCATCTATGATAAGAGGGTATTGACCGTAGGTCGGGGTTTTTTCTTAATATTTGTTGCAAACAGAAAGTTTCTACTGGACTTCTTCATCCCAAATATTTGTTAAACACTTTCTGCAGAAGTTGTGTCCACATGTGGTGGACTTGACTGATGTACAAGATGTGTCGAGGTGTCCCTGAGCAAGATACCTTACCATAATTGCCTCAGACGAGCTGCCTGTCACCTTGCATGGTTGACTTGTGAATGTGTGCATTAACCGTTGTAAGTCTCTCTCTCAACCAATCAGAGTATCCAATGGCTCCAATCCTCAGAAAACCAACTCTCTCAGACTTCGCATGTTGAATCGGACCAGACACTGTCCGCACGCTGTACACAACAAACAGATTTGTTCGCGAGCTCGTCTGAGTCTCCCCAAACATTTCAGATGGCCAACGTTTGGGCCAGTGTGTTCCACGCTAAAAGGTGCTGCCTGTAGCAGAGTAGATATGAACCCTGGCTTCCACCTCATAAGAGACCAGACCTTCATCATAATCACCAAACAGCCCCACCTTCTGGATCTCAGCTCTCAGGGGGAGACCTACAAAATAAATGAATAAATACAAACTTACTGTTGCAGTAAAAAAATTAATGGTAGCATTTTTCAGGGGTGATAATGAGCTCACCTGCTAAATTATACAGTGTCTTTGATATCCTTAATCTTGAGAGAGAGAGAGAGAGAGAGAGAGAGAGAGAGAGAGAGAGAGAGAGAGAGAGAGAGAGAGAGAGAGAGAGAGAGAGAGAGAGAGAGGAGAGATGGAGGGATGGCGAGACAGATAAAAAGATAGACAGAGAAGAGACAAATCATCGACATACAATACAGACGGTTCGACCGATGTCCATTGCACCGTCTCCATCCCATTCAGAGCGGGATGCAGAGCGACATTCCCAGCAGGGGAAGGAAAGCCGGTGCCAGTCCAGCGCCTCGTAAAGACCCTACACAGCGCCTGAATTGGCCTTTTGTGGGGAGCTGCTATAGCCTTCCCCTGGTCCGGCCCCGGCCAGCCCCATTCACAAAGGTCACGTTGCTCGCCCACACTTAGACTACCTCACAATGCTACTCTTATAGCGACGCCTCATTGACATTCCCCCCTAGCCTTACCACTGGGAATGGTTTCACTTCACCACTAGTCTCCACGGAAACAAGGGAAGTGATAGAGCGTCCGGCTGGACGGCAGAAGTGTGCCTTCCCGGATATCAGTGTGTGTGTGTGTGTGTGTGTGTAAGAAGTGAGTGTGTGTGTTTGTGTGAGAGGATGTATGTGTGTGTAAGAGGGTTAGGGTTAGGTGTTGCCACATGTGTCTGACTTAGATGAGTTGTCACTGTGTGTGTATGTGTGTTTATGGGTTGGTAACAAAAACAAGTAATTTTGTAATTTTTTTTGAAACTCAAAGCAAAGAATCCTACTTGCATGGCTGAAAAAAAAATCGTTCTCAGAATCAGAATGAGATTTGACTTTATTTTCAACATCGCATTAGGAATTTGTCCCGTGCTTTACGCACAATAATAAGTAATTATTAATAGTAAAGCTCAGCCCTTGGTCCAAGCGCTCATCATCTGAGGCCTCGACTACTGCAACTCGCTCCTGGCTGGACTCCCTGCCCCCGGCATCAAACCTTTACAGGGTATCCAGAACGCAGCAGCACGCCTCGTGTTCAACTTACCAAGATTTCCTCATGTAACCCCCGTCTTCCGTAACCTCCACGGGCTCCCTGTAGTAGCATGCATCAAGATTCATGACAATGTTGCTGGCATACAAGGGTGAACTGGAAATGCCCCTGCCTACCTCCAAGTCTAAGTCAGACCACACACCACTTGTGCGCTCCGCTCAATTACCTCAGCTGGACGTCTTGCACTGCCATCGCTAAGAGCAAGCAAAGGTTGCACAACAAAGTCAAACTTATTCTCTGTTCTGGCAACGCAATAGTTGAACGAGCCCCCTGCCGATGTCAGGAGTGCAGTCGCTCACCAGCTTTCACAAGAGACTTAAAACTCACCTGTTCAGAGTTCACCTGGACGCTGCATAGCCTCCCTCTTCATCCCCAACCGCCTTTCCTCCTGCCTTAATCCTAAAAAAAATAACTCTTTCGCACTTATTGTACATTTGTACGTCCTGTCACTTAACTTATGTCCTGTTACTTTAAATTAGCATTGAGTAGCATATTTCCCGAGCCATCTTTGTGGGAAAAAAGGGAATGGGTCAACCTAGCAATTGTAAATGCTTGGCACTTAATCTATGAACTTCCCTACTGTACCGACAGCGTTAAATTGTTGTTTCTCTAACTTCTGAAAAAATTTACTTATTGTTAGTCGCTTTTGATAAAAGCGTATGCTAAATCTAAATGTTAATAACAATTAGCAGTTTGTGCAAGTATGGACCATGGAATGTGCAGCGGTTCACAGAATAAAGTACACAATATGTGTTATGCCCAAGGACTATGGTCCAGTGATCTATGCGTTAATGTGACGCTTAGGTGTGGAAACTTTACGTTGATGTAATGTGTAGGGTCTATGGAGCTGGGGTGGGAGTCTATGGGGGTTCCGGGCCTTGATGAGGAGGCCGACAGTAGACAGGAAGAAAGGTTACTGGTGGCATTCGATTTTGGTCCAGATGGAGCCCCCTGCCCGAGGGAAGTGTTCTAAACTGTTAGTGTCTGGGGTGGGAGGGATCAGCCACATTCTTTCCTGCTCGCCTCAGGGTCCTGGAGAGCTGGCAGATTGCAACCAATCACCTTCTCTGCCGGTCGAATGACACTAACCCCTTGTCATTGGCCGTGGCAGCAGCTTACCAGATGGTGATGGAGGAGGTGCAGAAGTGTACCGTCATCGTCTAAGGCAGGTTGAACATCCTCAGATGCACTAGGAGGTACATCCTGTTTTTATTTATTTTTGGTGAGAGAGCTGAGGTTCAGCTGACAGAGGAAACAGAGGGACTCGAAG
This sequence comes from Gadus macrocephalus, assembly GCF_031168955.1. Lineage (NCBI taxonomy): Eukaryota > Metazoa > Chordata > Actinopteri > Gadiformes > Gadidae > Gadus > Gadus macrocephalus. Next base: position 15,812,227 of record NC_082384.1, read on the forward strand.
GGGATGACTTGGGAGACACAAAGGGGGATTGGGGCGAGTGGGGCTGGATTCTTCCTGAAGTCCACAACCATCTACACTGTCTTCAGGGTGTTGAGCTCCAGGTTGTTCAGTCCGCACCAGGTAACCGGATGGTAAATCTCCCAATGCAGGCAAACTCATCTCCAGCAGAGACGAGCCAATGAGGGCGGTGTTGCCACGACCTTCAGGAGGTTGACAGACTGGTGACTGGAGGTGCAGCTGTTGGTACACAGTGAGAAGAGCAGAAGGGAAAGAGTAAAGCCTTGAGGTGAATCTGCGCTGATGGTCCGGGAGTCAGAGACGTGTTTCCCAGCTTCACGTGAGGCTTCCGGTCATACAGGAAGTCAATGGTCCATCTGCAGGTGGAGTCGGGCACGCTCAGAGCTTATCCCATAGCAGAGCCGGATTGATGGTGGTGAAGGCCGAGCTAGAATCCACAAAAAGGCCCCAGGTGTAGGTTCCTGCGGAGACCAGGTGCAGGAGGATTCAGTGTAGGGCCATGCTTACTGCCGGTCTACATGTTGTCTATGTAGCCAAACTGCAGGGGGTCCAGGAGAGCATCCGGAAGATTATGATTTGGGACAACACAAGGTGCTCATATGGCTAATTACCACAGGTCAGGGAGACGTGCCTGTAGACGTTATACCCTGTGGTGCTTGGTATTATGGGGGATGGTGTTTTTTGCAGTATGCTGGTTCCTTGCATGTCTCCAGTGAGATGATGAAGACGTCTGCGACAGCTGATGGGCGAAGTGCTTCGGGCGGTTGGAGAGACGAGTCTGAACTGGCTGCCCTGTGGGGGTTCTGTCTCTTGAAGAGTCTGTTAACGTCCCTCTCCACGTTGATGGGGGTCGTCATTGTGGTAGGGGAATTCAGGGCCACTGTCGTGGGCAGCTGTGAGATGTCCAGGCCCCTGCTGTGTCGGGGGGGGGGGGGGGGGGGCTGATGGGCTGGAGCCGGTGGGAGGTGATACGGGGGATGGTGACAGGCCCGTTGTCTTTCAAAGCAACATTAAAAGTCATCGTTATGCATAGATGGAAGCCGTTTATAAGAATTTCATAAAAAAGACACAGCTTCAGTTTCTAAAGTTATATCTGAATGAACCACGTAAGGGAACATATGGCGGGACCTGTAGAAAATTGTACATTAAAAACATTAAACAACATCTTTAACCGGCAAACAAATTGAAGAGAGGGTAGTGAGTCAAGCTTTCTCAATTGCGATGTGGGACACTGAATCATTTTGGAGAATTACTCATTAATACGATTTTTCAAACAGAACATTCTTTAGTAAGTTACTGAATAGTGGACAAGGAAGTTAACATTTAACCAAGGCCTCTCTGCTGTTGCATTAATGGGAAGTTTGAAGAGTTCCATGATGCAAGACATAGGCCTACTTATTTTTGGCAGAGTAAGATGACAATCCTAGAGTGCAGGCGACATACAGGACAGGAACCACGAGCTGACTGAGGAAATCGGATGTAAGCGAGTTGTTGCTTGTTCGAGAGGATTATGGCCATATTTGATGTGACATTCTGAGTTTAAAGTCCGAATTCTGACTTAAATCTCAGAATTCAGACTTTTTTCTCAGAACTCTCACTTCATTCTCATTCTCAGAACTTTATACACAGAATTCTGATTTTAAACTAAAAAGAATATCATATAACTTCCTAATCCTAATTAATTAACAAGCTAACGGTTTACTTTCACTTTCGTGCGGTCAAAAGTACCGTACTTTAAATGGTGTTTGGCCCCCTCTGTAGGCCACGCCTTTGACCAAGTTGATGGAAAATTACCGATGGGCGAGCAGATTGTTTTTGCCCTTCTGGGGGTCCTCACCAGCGACCAGTTCAGGCCGATAAGAGTCCGCTTTAAAGGCACCCAGTGCAACTTTTTTTAAACATTCAATGAAAAATAAACATTAAATTTCTAGTCTTTTTTACACGTAGGCCTAGTAAGTTTCAATAACTCCATACCATTACATATCGACATTCAAGGAGCAAAGATGAGACGTCGTTGTGTGGTGAGAACTGATAGAAAATCGTAAACAACAACAATCGCCGGTGGGGAGAAGCCATTTTTCCATTGACTGGAAGCCTGCTTTATTTATTGTAGGTTACAAAAAATAAAGAAAATGGCGACATTGTTGTTGTTATCGATTTTGTATCAGTTCTCACCACACAACGACGTCTCATCTTTGCTGCTTAAATGTCGGTATGTAATGGTATGGAGTTATTGAAACTTACTACGTGTAAAAAAGACTAGAAATTGAATGTTTATTTTTAAGCCTCGAAAGTTGCACTGGGTGCCTTTAAGTACTTTAACAAGTTCTTTCTTCCAGTTTCACTACACAATGTCTTCAAATTTACATGTGATTGCCACATGGTAATTTTGTATCCTGCACTGTGTCGGTGTCTGCCACGACGTGGCCCGTTATCACAAGCATGCCAGCTCCGTCTGGTACAGCATCCATCGTGCCTCCCATATTCTCGACAAGATGAGGAAACTATTAAACTAAAGCAATAAAGTGTATTTGCCACGTTTCTTTGCACACGCTGGGTTAATATAGAGCTAGACAATTTTGATTTTTTTTAACGTTTGTCCCTTTTTATCGCTCAGAGAGCTTTACAAAACAACTTATAACGTTTCGTATAGAGACGCATGTAAACCCCGCTCCCCATCGCTTTGGATGTACTCCTTCCACTCCTCCTGCCACTCCTCCTGCCGGGTTCCTGTGCCTTCAGCAGAATCGCTGTCTGCGGGGCTCCACGCTGATAAAACGGGAGGAGGGATCTAGAGAGAATTACGTGCGGACCGTCGAGATTACACCCCCCCCCCCCCCCCCCCCCACACACACACACACACACACACACACACACACACACCAACACACACACACACACACACACACACACCCCACCCCACTCTCTCTCAGTGGCCACGGCATGGAAAACACGCGAAATTTATAGATTGTGTGTTATTCCTATAATCTGCCCTGCAATTTACGGCGCCCATCTTTCGTCCGTCTTTATCTCCTCACAAGAGAAAGCAATAGTAACCCGTTCGGGATGTGGTGTGTGTGCAGGAGCTGAGCTGCTCGTCTGCTTCTCCGTGTCGATTAGCGGTAGCTTTCTATTATCATCGGATGTTCGGCTGATTCGGTCGCCCCTACGCCTGGCAGAAGAAGGAACACAGCGAGGAGGAATATCGTGGAGGTCCAAAGGAATTGTTGGTGAGTGGAGATGAGTGTTAGAATAACGATCATACGCGGGACGATGTTAGCTTGGTGGAGTCTCGCCCAACAAACTCAAACACACACTGTGCTCCCGACTCGTTCCTCACTAAACGATGCATTTTAGTTAAGATGTTAGTGGCAAGCATTAAATAGCTTCGGGACCTTTCAGTTGATTACATAGAAAAGCAATCCGTGCATTTATACAAGTAGGCCTGTCAAGTTTTGTATGTTGTTCTCCATCCTCCTCCCGATTAAAAAGCGATTCAGTAATATTCTCACTCACGTTAGTAATTCATAAGGTAACGGTACGTTAACGTTACTTTAAATAGATATCCACTGAACGTTAAACATCCATTACGAAACAAACTTCACGTCGATCCTAAACCGTTGTTGTGCAATGTAACCGAAAGTATAAAAGCCACGTATTTTCCTTATCATAATTAAAGGGGTATTTAACCACGTCACTTGTCTGACGATCAGGTATTTATCGAGCTGATGTTATCCATTATTACACAGTATGCTACTAAAGCTAGCTGAGGTTGTGTATTTGTTTTTTTGCATTCATGCGTTATTTTGCCCCGTAGATATTGTCTATGCTGCGTCCACACAACCGCTAGTGGGAGACAGCACACCTATGCCACAACAACACGCGGACAATATTCATTGTAATCGGCACAAAAGTGCAAATGTGGTGTTTGAGCAGTGTGGGAGAAACTGGTTTATTCTTTTAAGGGTCACGGGCACTCGTAGGCTATGTTTATGGGTTCTCCAGTGAGCACATTTCATTGTTTACCCCCTCAAATTGTGCTGCGTGCCGACAGAACACCAGACAGCCTTTATTTGGAATTCAAAATGTAAGTTTAACCATTTTCCTTAACCCTGGCCCGAGGACCACAGACTGATGTTAAAAAACTCACCCTGTAAGAAGATGGCTCCTCTGGAGTGAGATTTATTATCATCATGGGAAAATTAATTGGGGATAAAATATGCTCAAAAGATAGATAATATTTGCAGAGCAAATATTGTGTCCTAAGAAATAGTTAGTGAGCACTAAGAAATACAGCTTAGTGACTCAAATCGTCTGGGCATTTAATAATTCCACACCAAATTGTACCCAAATTGTAAAACTATTGCAAGTACAATGTATCTTCTGACTTTAAACAAGGGCAGGGGTTAAACCTACACCTGATAATCCAACAATATAAAAGAGTGTGGTGGGACATGAAGGCTTGCATGGTAGGTCAAACAAAAAGTTCTAAAGTAGACCTTGACCTTTATCTTTATCCCCAGCTTAAATGATTTATTTACACATGAGAGCCAGCTAAAGCAGCAGCGATCAATGCATTTGTGCAGTTGACTGCTTTTTTGCATTATACGAGTTCTGTGTCTCTTATACATAAGATCACAGAGTCAAATGTGCATGTATTGCCTCTCCTCTGTGCAGACTTGACAAATACACTCATCAAATGGGGAAATGTTGGACTAGGACAGGCTTACAAACACAAATTGTTGGATTTAATGTCAAGGCTTGATTGCTTAATTTGACCAAACAAATGAAAGTATTTTTTACTGTGGTAAAAGAAAATGAGAGGAGGAGTTAGACAGGGTGTGAAATGTGGTATTACGTGATGATAAGCAACAAAGTGCTTTTTTAATCTTTAATGTTTGCCGTTCAGAGAATGTATGGTTGTTTTGCACACGAGTGAATTCCCCCCACATGAGAGCAGTTTTTATTTAGCAGCAATGACCCTATTCCCGGTGGGTCCTATTACTTAAAACCACGTAACTTGACCTGCAATCTTTTCATTTTTATGATAGACACATTTTGAAATGAATACTCTTTTCAAGAACTTTTTATCTGGCCTGTCTCTGTTACTAACCACTTTTTTCCAGATAGTGTATGTAATCTATTAACGTTAGACCAGTGTTATGCATGTCACGCATAAACAAACGCATTTCGTTAGAGTTGCAAGGTTGTGAACATAAGGACTATGATTGCTGGAGGATGAGCTAAGCCATGATATTGGTTATCCGATTGGAGCAAATGCGTAGTTTCTTTCTTGACATTTTGTGGCTATGCTTTTTTTTTTTTTTACTAAAGTGACAGGACTGAACTGAACTGAGGCTAATTGAGGTAAACGACAGCTACATTCCCTTCTTATCTTTGGGGGCTGGAGGTGACAGAGTAAAGAGCCCTGCACCCAGAGTGCCACTAGTACGGGACAGGAGCCTGTTGCTTGTGACAGCTGCCAGTGTCATTCCTTGTTTGCTACAGCTTGTGTTACTGTGTACTGTCCTTGTCCAGTAACCAGTGAGACAGGGGGTATGTCAAAAGCCCAAAAATTAGGGAGTCAGGGAGGGACATGAACTTTTCTTTGAGGCCTCCTCTTTTGGCCTAGTCAAGAAATATTAAGAAATTCACAGACTCAAATAGAAACCATAGAACAGTTTGTTTCTTTTTTGGTTGAGGGTGCTTAACACATCCCTTTTTCTGTTTTTAGTGGTTGGGATTATGCAAAATAAGTTTGCAATAAAAAATAACGTAAGGTAATGTGCCAACATTTAATGGGTTTTGTTTTGTTTTGTTTATTAGCCATAATTTAATCAATATTTCATTGCTCTCCTTAATAACCACCATTTAAAATATGTTTAGACTGTATCACATTGGTTCAGCTTATTTTTTTTTAACCTAATAAACTCATTAAGCTTAACACTTTATCCAAAAACAATAACTAATCCATACAAAGTTGATACCTCTTGAAGACATATGCTTACTTGAATTAATTTAATCAAATCCATTGATTTCACAGACCAACAAACACTTTAATTACAACACAACAACAGGTAATTGTTAGTTGGGGCAATTGTTGTTGTTGTTGCTGTTATTGTATAGTAAATCATTCAATGTTATTAATCTAGCCCTTAGTCTCAAACTGCTTCGAGGCCTCATGCTGTGAAACCCCGCCCAGCCCCCCGAAGAGGAAGGAAGAACTCTTAATTATCCGGGGCAAACACGTTGGGAAGGAAGGCAGGCTGGTTAGGAGGGGAATGGGTGCCACAATGCCAGCTTATTGTTAGATTGTTGGATGGAAAGTAGAAAATGAGTGTCCATGGTGGTGTGGAGGTGTTGGTGACTAAGCCGGTAGCTGTCATGTGGGGTCATGGTCACGGCAAGTAAACCACAGCATTACATTAAACCTTTTCACATTTAGTTCAGCTATTTCTTAAACATCTTATACCTTGTTACACTTATATTCACCCTTGTTGTTAGTTCATTCATTTTTTAAATGGTTTGGAATTTTACAGTCTTACGATAACTCCGTTCAGACTTAAAACTTTGGAACACTTTTTAAATCTTTTCACTAGGGTTCAGCAGCTATTCATCACTTCTATCGTCTAACGTCTCAAACGGTGTCGTTTTATTAAACACTGCAGAATTCCCAGCATTTTCTTTAGGGCATTTTCTAGTTGTATATAACATTGAAACGAAAGCAAAATGTAATGATATTAAACGCATACGCCGATGCAATAGTGTTTCATATGTGAAGGCAAACTCCTGGCTGACCGAGAGCACTAGTGGATATCTCACACAGTTTTAAAGGGCCCTTAAAAAGACCCTATTATACTACTTTTCTGGTCTTAATTTCTTATTAATGACTCCTATAGCGCAACCTGATACGAATCACAGCACAAAAACCGATATAGATTTTCTCATCCTCTCTGGGCGCTTTCAGCATTCTCTGTCAACGCTCGGTTTCGTCCTTCTCCGCCCCCTCGCCCCCCTCCTGCCAACCCCACTCCGTTGTGATTGGTTACCTTCCGGAAGACCCCCGCGTGGCAGTGGTGCCTCTACGTGGATGATTTCCCGGAAATGTGAACAAGTGAATCGCAAACGTTGTTCCGAGTGTTTAGCGCTCTGCACAGCCACCCCAGACTGTCAGTAGGGAATACGTCGAAATGCATGTACGTCATTATTTGACACTTTAGTATGGTTAAACATGACTATCAATCATTATAACAACGTTTATAGGTCATAAAAGTCGAAAAAGCATAATAGGTCCCCTTTAAGGTGCTTGCACACCGCCGCGCAGCAACCGCCCTGATAACCGACTCGCTGGCGGAAGGTTCGGCGCGGCGGTGTGAAGGGCCAGGCGTTTTCAATAGCGTTTCAACACGGGGAAAGCTGAGCGGTAGCGCAAAATCTGTGCGCGTTTACTGGTCAACAGCCACTTTTGTAACCGCCTCCCCTCTGCCGCCCTTCCCTCATTGAAATGAATGGAGGCGGCGAGTTGTCGCTCGGCGGTGTGAAACACCTAAAACACCTTGTGGTTTCCACCTAGATGTATGCTGAATAGATCAGTGCACGAGCCTAACCGGTGGAATATTAATGTTTCTTATCTATCCATCATGCATCTAGGTTGAAACTCTCATTTATGATGGCATTAAGGCACAGGGAAGATTTTCTAATGGCTTGACATGGCTAATCACACTCATACCTGATGATATAATAGGGACCCTTTAAGACCAAAGCATTTCCTCCAGTATGGTCCATAATCTATAAGCATATATATGTGTAACGCGTTTACGATACTATAAGGAATGTTGTGTTTTCTCTATGGCTCGGGCTAATAGGCCATCTGTTGGCTGTGGCCCTGTTGTGACGTTCCTTCAGGTAATGGATCACTCTGCCTGGCTTGTGTCCATACAAACCTCAGTGCAGGTATTTGTCATGTTTAAATAAATGATAGGCTCCTTTAAGCTCCATGTCAGTCATTTTTGTATTCAAGTGTCAGTAGCCGCCCCCGCGATTGATTATTGGTTAAGCGCAACTCATAGGAAATGTTGTTTTGGTTGAAAGGTCATCATCATGTGTTTTCTTAGTAGTTGTGGCACAGGGGGAAGCGTCGCTCATGGGTTCTCGAAAAGGTCATTCGCTTGAGAGTGTGTGAGTTTGTTAGTGTGACGTATTGTCTTTTCATTCATGTTCAAGGCTAATCATTGCAAAGGGAACAATCAGAAAATCAATAAACACATATGTGTAATCGTAAACATCCCGTTTCTTATTATATAGCATGGTTTATATGACCGTAAGAATAACGGTTATGGATAGATTGAAGGCATTCTTTTGGTTCCTCTTATTGTGGTCTTGTCTAAGTTGAAATTGGCCATTCTCTGTACAACTGTAAGGAAGTTAATCTTTTTTAAGACCATGCTCACACTGTGTCTATTTCTGTTGCTGTGTTTTGGTGTATTGGCGTTGGCGTAGGCCTATTTCTCTCCTTGAATAGTTGGTAGAGGTTTCTATGTACCCAATTTAAAATAGATCCGTACAACTACAGTGATTTTTTTTTAAATGAAGTTAAATTTTGTCTTGGCAACTAATGTACAAATACCGCTGGACAACATTTGGACGGGGGTATATTCTGTTGTTGCCCTGCACATGGCTCTGTTACGTAACAGCATGGAGTGAGGGGAGGGGGGGGGGGGTTGAGGATTAATGGAAAATGTAGAAGCAGGAAGTCCCGAACTGTGGCACGACTGGCATCTTATCTTTTTTTGAATTACCTTTAAAAATACTACACTCTTAAAAAGAAACATGTTAACTCTGGTGCCTTTTATTGTTGTAGAAAAACATCATGTGACATACACGATCAAGATCATATTACAAAAAGATTTCATCATGAAGGATGAACCATCTTCTCGTTTCAACAATCTAGGAACCCTAGAACTCCGTTTTTTTGGCTTCACTTCAAGTCCTCTTTAAATGTCTTTTATTGGGTCCTAAGTGTTCTCTATAATGGGATCGAGACAAGGAGTTATATTCAGAAAAATACTTTCCGTACGAGCCCGGGTAAAGACGATTTTCAGCATTTAACTTTGACAGTGATTTGTAGCGCCCCCTTTGGGGGAAGTTATATCAAACCTTTTGGAGACCTGCTTACTGGGAATATTCCCAGTACCCTTTATTCCCCAAAGTCAACATAAATATGCCTACATCCCGTGATATATTATTTTGCGCACAAGTATTGTCTGTATCTGGTAGATTAGTGCATGCCTTCCATGTTCAACCTCCCACAGAAACACATCCAAAGCATTACAACAAGAATCCATTGACTTTTTGAAATAGTGTGAATGTATAATTTGGCTTCATTAAGCAGCCCCCAAGGGACCACATTCATCTGCATTGGACAGCCATCCTCTAGTTAGCCTGAAGACATGTCTGGTCATGCCTATTCAGCGTTGTTCAGTGAGTGGGTGAGAACCCCTCATAAAAGCACAAATCTAGACGCTGTAACTTACTGTTTCAAGGCTCCCTACTAAAAAGTAGGAAGAGTTGAGCTGTTTAACAATTTATCTGATTACTGTGTGATTACCATCAGAACCCTATTATTATAATTTTTTGGGGTGCTTTATATTTATTTTCCGGATCATTCTTGGTGGGCTTAATCGCTCGCCTGAAGGTAGGCTAAATTATATTCATGTACCACTTTTTCGTTTTTCATACTCTGGTGTGTGAAATCAAAGTCGTATTTTTTGCAATTTATTTGTCAATCAAACAAATAATTTCTCACCTTTCTCTTCTCTCCTCATCTCACTCTCCCGCCCTCTTCATCATCCTCTCCCTCATCCTCTGTCTCTCCCTCCATACAGACTATCCATGAGTACCGATTTCAAGCACCATACTTTCAGGATGCCAAACATAGGGTTCCAGAACCTTCCCCTCAATATTTACATTGTTGTGTTTGGGACGGCTATATTCGTCTTCATCCTCAGCCTGCTCTTCTGCTGCTACCTGATAAGGTAAGCTCGAGAAATGGCTCCACTGCCTTCACTTCAAGCTCATTAAGACTGGAAAAGTTTGTTTTAGGTTTCTCGGCCAAAGAGTGACATACCTTATTTTGTGTAAATGATTGTGTTGATTAAATGTGCTGAAATGAAGAACATGACCCTTCATTTATTCGGAGCATTTTAATTGTCTTGTGCAGACAGCCATCCATGCATATATCCTGCATTCATATTGGGAACGCTAAATCATTTTGAAGTGCTTGCATGGATCCTTACTTAATGAATACTCCTCGGCTAAAATGTGTCGTCCACAGCAATTATTATTTCCTGAGTTTCCTTGAGGCCAACATCATTTTGAATAATTATACAAAATGTCAATATACATATTGACTATATGCCGTTCCATCTTGAGTTGGAACGGCATATAGTCTAAGATCACTTAAAACGTGAGAGTTAAAGTGTGCTTAGAATAGTTCTGGCTGCAAGCCAAGAGGCATGCTCATAAAATCAAGTTTCATACCAGTATTTCAGGCTTTATATTTTCCCATAAAATGATTTGGTGTCTGTCATAGCTGGATGATATGCCTCTGAAACAATGCATTCCTCATTCAGAAGGCACCGCAGCCGCCCTTTGATTCGGGTGACGAAGAAAAAACTCTCAAATGTCAACTTTGGAGAAAAGAGTTTCTGACCTAACCATCTTAAAGAAAAGAGAACAATAAAAGTACTGTTTAATTTGTCAAAGAAGCAAACTTGTTTTACTGAATATTGTTTAAAGTACACCACCAGTGTCCCAAATTAACTCTTGATGACATCGTATTTTGAGGTAGGTGCTAAAGTATAGGTAAATAATATTAATATTATTATTATTATCATCATAGATTAAATGATGGAGATAGGGATAAATTAATTCACCCAGGTGAGGGTTTATTTTTTACTTCACATGTATTTAATCAATTTACCAAGTCTCTCAAAAAAGAGTAGCAGATCATCTCGATAAATATGTTATTAATTAAGTACCTTAACTGATACACATTAAAGAGCATTGTTGTCAAATGTCATACACAAGTAGTTTAATCTAATTTCTAACCGCTGGTATCTTAAATATAATTATACATTAATATTAATTTCAGACTGTAATATACGTGCTGTTTCAAGTGTTGCCGGAATAGAAGCTTTTGTGTAGCCAGATTTGTGTGAGTGATTTCTGTAGGTAGAATGATGTGAGTTCTGACTCACTATGGCACACTGCTATAATAGCCGTGAATATCAACGCAAAACCATGCTTCGCAGCATAAGTGTGTTGAGTATATTCCCATTCATTCAAAAGTAAACAAAGACAATAATGGAATATTACAAGCCTGACTCAGGATGAATAATCGTGCACTGTTGTCAACCATAAACCGAAAGGTCAAAGATATAACGTTCACACAGGAAGAAATAACATTCCTAAATGATATATGATTCACATGATTGTGAAAGTTAAACTGGTTAACATGAATGTGAAAGCAAACCACTTAAGCCTCAAGACACCTAAGGCTATGAGGTTGAAAGGAGACACCGGTACACATGACCCTGAACGCAATGTGCCCGGATGGCATTTCATCCTACTTCGTCTTAAATTATATTATTTTATATGATATAATATTATATTATATTAAATGGATGGTACTCAATTTCATAAAAATACATAGTTTCTAAGAACTGAAACCATACATTAGTTATAGCATGGTCAAAGGGAAGCCCAACTGGTCTATATTAAAACTGTCCAATACCAAACAAATCAAGTCATGATGATCTCTCCCCCTTTGACCCCCACTGACCCATGACCCTATGCCACCATGTGCCCCATTACATGCTGGTCTCTTTCAGAATGTCAGTACCTCTGCTAGTGTGTGCTGCCTGTTTTGCAGATTCCTCTCACACTGCAGCGAGAGGTTAAGGTTACTTGTTATGGAGGTAAATCTCATATGACTACGAATCTCTTATCTCTCCTGCTCACACTGTGCTCCCCTTACAACCTTCCTTGCTCAAACATTTACGCCATCTTTTTTTCTCGCTCTGTGTCCAGACTCTTCCATTCTCTCACTTGTTTACTATTGTTATTGTTGTGGCGGTTGTTGTATGTTGTTGTCAATAGTTCTTGCCTGAGCGAAAGGTTCACACGTGTATATTTCCCTTCGTGTGGCTCATAGATTTTCAGTTTACCAGCCTGTTCAGGTTGCATAAGTAACTAAAATTCATGTTTTTTGCCATGTTTAATTGTGTGCTTTAATTGATCTATGTCCTTTTTCCGTGAATGGTTTAGATTGGAGTTTAGATTTTATTTTTACCACAGCGTTAATTCTGATTCTGGTCAATAACGTTCAGAGAGTATGCCTTCTTCAATATTGGAACACCTCGTAGAGCATTTATTTGGACCTAGATTGGTGATCTGCCTTTAAACAGGTCCAAATCAATGCTCTACAAATCCAGCATTAACAACACGGTCAAATAGAACTTTCAAATCATGTTTCCTTGACAACACAAAAACCACACGCTTAATAATAATGCACTGCATTCGATTTTTTAAGTTCGACTACTTAAGTAGATAAAAAAAAGTCAACAATGTTACAGATGAAAGTAACTCATTTGTAATCATTGTTGGTACCTGGGGTATATATGTGGTACGGTGTCCACTGCTAAAAGGTGTACGTTATTAATGACGCTTTTTAACTTAAAATCAATTACAAAATGTGAAATGGTTGCATATATGAGTTGAAGAACAAATGGTCAGTCTAAAGTTACTCAAACAAACTGGATAAAATAGTAACTCATTGATAATATTGTATAATGTAGTTTTTCATTTGTTGCAGAATACTCTTACTCTAACAAACCAATGTAGTCTCAATGTCTACCATTGGCAATATTTTATTCATCAAAACCATTTCTGTCAGAGCAATCCTAAATTGTTTCCTTAGTTGTTGATGGACCGCTCTGTGTTGATATATATGGCTGAGTATTTCAAGAGATTCCTTCATCCATTAATTGTATCACTTCATATATAACTGTTATAATGTTAAAATAATGTAATGCATCAATTGAATATATGATGTATAGATAAACTGCATAACAGCTATAACAAATTTTCCTTGAAATATTGAAGTTGCAATCTATTAGATGTTCCTATATGCCCAGCCTAAATCTGTTTTCCAGCTTATTACAAATATTGAACAAATATTGTTTTTCCTGTACAAAATAAGGTGATCCAAAATGACAAACTTGAAAAATGTAATAAAAAATGTATTAAATGCAATTATTTTTGCTTAAACTGTATGATAAACTCATGCTTTACATTTCAATTTCTAGCATCACGAGTGCAATAAATTGTGACTTTTAAGTCCTTCTTTCTGGATGCATCTGTCAGATAGGATCACGAGTTTTAGATCACTTACTAATCCAGGAGATCTTTTTCCCTTTCATTCTTTCTAGATTACGGCACCAGGCCCACAAAGAGTTGTACGCATACAAACAGGTAAGACACACACACACACACACACACACACACACACACACACACACACACACACACACACACACACACACACACACACACACACACACACAGAGCTGTTTCTTTGTCAATTGATGGATATAACAATCTATTTGCAAATAAAGAACAAACACACTCAAAGTATTTATCTCACTCTAGATCTCTTTGAAACCGTTTAGTGTGTCTCAAATTTGAGGGCAATCTGTACAATGTTGGAACAAATTATATAGTACCAATTGAAATGTGATTATTTAAGTCCCTTATATGCAAATGTTATTGGGTTTTGTCTCCTTGCCAACGTATGGCATTGTTAAAACCAGTTTACATTCTCTGTTGCTTACATTCTCTGCTGAACAATACATAGCGGCTACACAAACGTTCAAGGGCGGTAGCTGTTGTTATCTCTTCTATGTTGATCAGACTTAGGCCCCGTCCACACAGAGCCGATTTTTTGGTGAAACCGCAGAAGTCCTTGTGCGTTTCGGCTGACCGTCCAGACGGAGCTGGCGAATCTGGTGCCCTTAACCACACATTTCTGAAACCACCCTCGGAGGGGGTTTCAAATCTATCCGGACCTATGCGGTTTCGTGTTAGGATTCGTGTGGACCCCTGAAACACAAACGATGACGCCATTAGCCCCCCACCAGCTGGGGGACGTCAGAGTTGCGTTGAATTTATTTATTATTTTATTTTTATTCTTTTTGTAGCTTTAAATAAAGCCTTTTGATGAATTGAATTGCTAACTGTACATTAAAAAGTACTTCTGCTCAATTTAAAAGATTGAATCTCCTTGTGACTGAATGTTTGTATACAGCGCGCAGGCTGTATGCGCGCAGGCTGTATGCGCGCAGGCTTGAGGCGCGCAGGCTTGATGCGCTCCACTATTTTCTGTGGAGAACCAGCGCCTTGAATATTTACTACAGCCTTTCTACAGCTCGATGCGGTTTCGCAATGACTCCCTCTTTACGGAGATATTCCTGAACCGCATTAAATGAAACCGGATCTTTTTCGCCCGTTTCGGCTCCGTGTGGACGGGGCCTAGGTGAGATACAAGGGAGATTCTGAATTTAAAGTGTGAAAAGTCACACACCTTCCTTGGTACCTTCCGAAACCAAGTGGAAAATACATTTTCCTTTTTGGGGTTTTCTCTACATTGCATACCTACTTAGATCTTGGAGGGTTGCTGAAGGAAATATCCAGGTAACAAGTGTTTGATCATTGACCATGTCTGCTCTTCCTTTGCAGGTTATACAGAAAGAAAAGGTCAAAGAGCTAAATTTGCATGAGGTAAGTCCTACCTACGAGTTAAGATTATGATTTTCCTAAATCATATTCGCATAATGGTTGCTAATCATCTGACATTATTCATTAATACAGTAATACAGACAACTGCTGCCCCCCCCATTCACAAAACATAGAGCATCTCAAATCAAAAGACCTAATTGAGCAAAAAGTTTCTCAAACTAACTAATTCATGTGATTTATACATACCCCTAATTAAGTATAGGTGCTACGAAGACCATCTGCCTTTGCAACCACAATAAACCTCTATGCTTTACTCGTACTTCATAAGAATCTGGTTCGCAGGAAGATACATTTAGATGATATTGCATCATGGCACTGATGCCCTATTTTATGACCATTAGATTAGATCAAATTTAAAATTTATAAAAAATATCCAAATATCATGACCAATTGCCTGATAAAACCGACATTCACAGCCTTCTCTAACGCCTACAATAGATAACACACCCGTCCTGGGGTCATCTGTAGAAGACGATGCTACTTAATCTCTTTTGACGACAACAATGGGAGGCTCTGGCTCTTTGTGCTACACCGGCGTGTCACTCTTTTCACCCATCAACCTTCCAACTCTGTTTTGAGTTAACTGCCCCTGCCTCTGTCTAAGCAAATTTAGACTTTAGACCGCTCCTAGTTATCCCTGTTTTGTTTGTGGAAGCATCTTGCCTGTCAATCACAGGTGTATGAGTGCAACACCTCTGAATGGAGAAGAAGTGTAGGGAGAAAGGGGAGCCGCGGGGAAGGTTTTTTTGGTTGATTACTTTCAATATCTCACTCTCCTCTGCTCTTCTCTGCTCTAGCTCTCAAGAACGCTCAAATCATACCTACAGCACCTTTTAGTAAATCAATAAGAAATTGTTATTATTGATTTACTACCGAAACAATAGAAGTAATCACTCTTCAACATTTTGTGTGTAGCAATTATTATCTTATTTTTCAAATTATAATCTAATAATACAAGCATTGAGAAGTAAAAGTGTGAGGTCATCAGTGTCGAAAGGAAACGGTATTGTAGCATCGTATTGGATACACACTCTCTCCTACTCTACAGATATGTGCAGTGTGCCTGGAGGAGTTCAAACAGAGAGATGAGCTGGGCATCTGCCCATGCAAGCATGCCTTTCACAGAAAGTAAGTAGAACAGGTTTGGTCGGGCAACCAGGGACACGCACAATTGATTCATGCATGCATCAATCATCATTAAATTTGGTAAATATGGGCAGTCGAAAAAGTACAGAATACATACCTGCGACCTACCAAAGTATTTAGTAAAGTGTGGAGATACTTTCGGCACCGGAATATCAGTCAAATCAGCAATACATTCTCATGCACATTTAACAAACAGAGTTGATTAATGCCTCTCTTTGTAAATCGTATTTTCGTCCCACAAAAATAGTCGGTGACAAACAGTAAATGATTAAAGTGGCGGTTAGGGTTAGGGCTGCTTCTGGTTATGCCTCTTGTAGCTGCCTCTTGCTCCCGAGCCATCTGTCAGCATCACTACAAGTGACAGTCGTTCTCCTACATGTGTTCCAGGCCTGGATTTGCATTGGGGTTAGGGTTACCACAGCATACCAGCTCATTAGCTCATTAGGGAGCAGAGCTCTAAACAGGAAGCTCAGGGAAAATGTGACAGGAGAATGACATATGGCATATATACACACACAAACACACGCGCGTATAGATAACCTAGAGTTACGGATTCACCATTCTTGTTCTCCAACCTTGAACCTGATCCCTGTTCTTACTCTCCATGCCCTCCTTCCTTGTGTGTGTGTGTGTGTGTGTGTGTGTGTGTGTGTGTGTGTGTGTGTGTGTGTGTGTGTGTGTGTGTGTGTGTGCCTCCATCCAGGTGCCTGATTAAGTGGCTGGAGGTGAGGAAGGTGTGCCCGCTGTGCAACACCCTGGTGCTGCAGCTGGCCCAGCAGGCCGGCACCCCCACCGACACTCCCACACAACAGCCCCTTCCTGGGGTAGAGAACCTGGTGTAGCCCCCAGCCACCCTGCCCACCCACCATATCACCACACAAACTGAGCACACACACGTACAAGGACCCACACATTCACAGACACGCACAGGTACAGAGGCACACATATGCCTCCAAGATGTGCCTCCCAGATGCCGGCGCACATAATCGCACAAAGCGATGCAAACACACACACATCCACACACATGCATCCACACACATGCACTGCCAACTCAAATACACACGACTTGCCCTGACATCTGGATAGAGGAGCCGGACAATTGATCTGTATCCAAGGAGTAGTGAAGGAGAGGCTGGAGCTTTGGTGTAGAACTGTCTTGATCTGCCATTAATCTCTTTCAATGGCTGCTCACTTTGCCTTTCTTGATACCTGGATACCTTGGATGTCAGTGCCATCTAATAATGTACATTCTGTTGAGCTTGCCCTATTGTTGTTGTTGTTAAACGGACAATGCAGAAGAAGATGATGTTTGCTTCTCAGCCAAGACTGTTTCACAACCAAAGCAATTTGATTGGGACACCAGCAGAATGCGAGTTCATGAAAAAACTGTTTTGTTTTTTTAATCTATTTTTTGTTTGTTTTTGACAAGCACTTTATGATGACTGAACCTTAATTGCTTGTGATGGAAGTAGCAAGGTAATATTTTATTATAATTTTTCATAATTTGTTTCTTAATATGTGTGTTTTTATTTTATTTGTATTAGTTTAAGATTTTTATAAGGACAACGTTGATCTTAAAGGGACAACCGTATTTACAATATGTTGCGGAAAGTAAAGAATGATTTCAAAGTGGTCGATGCAAAAATATCTAACAAATCTGTCTTATAAAAATGTGAATTGAGGTCGAAGATTTGTATTTGTCGCAACCCAGAACGGATTTTCAGGTATACATCTGAAACAAAAACCAACACACATGCAAACACACAAACAGGCAACAAAATTTAATTATATATTAATCTGACAGTTTTACACTTCAATTAATTTAACACTATTAAAAGTTTACAGTTATTTGTATTTGTTACAGTTTGGCTATTTTTTTTTAAATTATTAATCAGCTTGTCTTGTCTGTATTTCAATGGAGGAAAACCTTTGCATGCCACATTCATTGTCTTGGGACATTCACTGTAACACATTTATGCTATGAAGAACAAAATAACTGAATGTGAAAGTTTTATTTACATGTGATACCGAAGAACAAATTCTGATTGGCTACTAACTTGTATGTTTAAATACTGCCTTCTTCATGGCGATTATGGTGGATCATTTATGTGATTTGCTCAAATTTCAGCCATATAAAGTCACGGTTAACAGAACAGAAGTCCTTAGAGTTTAGTCAGGGGGCTGAGAACAAGCTGGCCCGTGCCACCTTTGCTGCATGCCGACACAATTCACTTTAACATGTTGTGTTAGTGCTGTGGCAAAGGTAACCCGCACACTTTGTTACTCACAGCGTGAACCAATCAGAAGGCTGTCAGAACAGCTGTGCTCAGCCGTTTCATTCAGAAAACAAGCCCAATGTTGCTGCTGATCAGAGCCCTGCAGTCTAGTGGTTTCTACTCCTGCTTCACCCACTTGTTGTTATTGTTGTTACTCGCTGCACGTGACATGCATAGTGTTCCATTACAAACATTATTGGGTCAAAGTGCTAAGTAGGTTACTTTGGACGGATAAAGGTTGTGTGCCACTCTAAGCGTTTGAAGAAGAGGCTATGGATAATTCGGCACTTTTTTGCAATTAATCTTGTAATATATTATTATGATGAAATTTCTGTCCCAACTTTTTCACAAACAGCTGAAAAAAAACTATTTAAGCTTGACCTGTGCAATCCAATAACAATGCTCAAGCATTGTTATTTTCTGTTTGTTTGACTATAATGATACATATAAAGAGCTGTTTTTCAAACTGGCATATCCTTATATTTGATATAAATAAAAATAGTAATAAATGATTAGGGTAAAATTATCAAGAAATAGTAAACAAGAAGGAAAGTTATCTATTGCCTATTACTAAACACTTATGAGATTGTTCTTGAAAGTTCAGCCACTTGAAATTGGCCCTTATAAGCCTTCCCTTGTCGATAAATATTTTCTTCCTGGGCCTGTTCTACAGAGAACGATCCTCTAACTGGCCAGATATGAAAGAAGGTGGCACCTTCTTTCTCATTGACACAGCCATCCCATACAAGCCCTTCAAAAGGCCATTTACTTGCATTTTTAAGTTTGATCATAACAAGTTAACAATTTGATATGGTTGATCATAACTGGAAAACCTGACAAAGCACATCCCTCTGTTGTGATCTTTTTTTTGTCGTTTTTAAGTGCAAGCTTGGAGATTGAAACACGATGATTGTAATATGTATGGTAAAGCGCTGGTGTTTGAGAAGTGTTGTTTTTTCCGTTTTTGTTGTATGTATTCATACTATTATTTGGTATTGTTACACAGAAAAAACTGGTAGCGAGACACTCAAACTGCCATCCAACAATCTGATGTGGTTTATTCCGTTCCAGCGTTTGTGGTATTTTTTTCAGCTGAAATTGCTGCCGCCCTTTAAACATGAAATGTGGAGCATGTATTGTCGTAAAAATATGTATAATTGTTTTAGGAAGGGCTCCTCGAAGTGCAGAGCAGGCACATCTTCATAGTAAATGGAAAAGGCTATGAGAAGGTATTTTCACACTTGGACGACTGTTGTTCTAAGTTTAGTACCTGTAGATTATCATTGTGTCACGGAATTTAACAGTGTATACCCATTTATATGTCAACATATGGGTATGACCTCAGACTGAGGCATTTGGTGCTTTTTTTCTATCAACAGCGAACTGCACGTCATGAAATGAGGCTCAAGGAAAAGAGGCGTGGCTTGGTTTACTTTTGAAACTCCTGGCTCACTGAATTAAGTGCTCTCTCTCAGCAAACGTCTTATCATGTATCCAACAATATCTTCTTTCTATCTCTTCCTTTCAGCACCATTTTTTTTTTTAGAAGCAATAATTCTGTAAGGCAACTGATGCAGCAGAATTGTTAAAGTTCTATTTTTGTATATTTAATTGCTCAGTTTTGAAATTTTCAACAGTTTTTTTGTTGCATGATGTGCCATGAATTGTAAATAAAGTGTCCATGTTTTGGAAGTAATTTCTGGAGTGGAGTGGCCTCTGTGATGATAACTTGAAAACTAATGGTAGAATGGGGGAAACATTGGATAAAGAGGAGGTGTACCCAGTTTTGTAGAGCAGCACTGTCAGACAACAGCTACATTTTTATCTGCCTTTGAACAAATAAAATTCCATGTGAGGCTGAGAACATTCAAAGCATATAATCAAAACTGGAGTAACTAATTAATAAGTCTAAAAAAGGGAAAGAACTAAGGTGGCATAGGCCCTTCATTGAGACACATGAGTCAGTCTGGGGTTATTGTTGAATAGTCCAAAGAAACCACGTCCTATGTTCTTTCCTTGACCTCAATGGAAAACGCCATGAGGTGAGGAAAGATTAAAAAAAAAATATATATATATATAACTTCATAAGGGTAATATCTATTTTTATAAATGCGACCTGTCACAAAAATGAAGCTAAATGGTTGTCACATTGAGGATGGATGCTCAGGACATGAATATTTGTTGCTTGTTTCCGTGAATGGCTAATCGCGCCTCCTAATAGCTGTAAAATAATAATTGGATAGCAAGATGATAGGATTAGACAGAGCTCAATAAACTGTGTATGGGAAATTGAGAAAGTTGATGCTGAATCAAATTTGAGGATCAGAAATTATAAAAAAATAAATGACAATTACAAAATCATTGTATTTTTCTGTTGAATGACCCAACTGTCTCCTGGTCATTTCCACCACACCACACACCTGAACCGGAGCTTCTGACTGCTTCACATGGTATCTGGGATCGTTACCGGCCTGAGTAGCCCAGGGCTGCGCCTCTCTGCTGAGCGGGCCGAGACATTCTTTTATAGCTGCAGAATGATTGCAGGACAATGACTTGGCCAGAACACCTCTCCTTGTCCTCATTGAAAGTTTCATATCACAGAAAAAAATTGCAGTGAATAAAGGCACTGTTGAAAGATGAGCAAAAATGTTTGCCAGGTTTCTATCATTCAAGAAAAGAGCTGCAATGTAAATTGGCTTCATCTAGTGGTAAGGAGGGGAATTACGAGGGGGGTCCCCCCCCCCCCCACCCCCTGGTTTACTTTTATATATATTAAAATAATTACTGCTAATTAATTATCAATGCTCTCATTAGGTCTATATGTAATGCCTTTTAAATAGTTCTCTGGATCTTTCGAGCAATAGCAACATGATATAGCCTAATTTAGGCCTACATGAAAATCAATGCTGTTAGACAAACCTCTGCATACATATTGCACATGCATTCCATACAAAATGACGAGTGGAGGAACAAGTCAAGCCACTAGAGCATATGTGAAAGGATTTAACCCCACCTGTCATATTATGAAAACAATGAAGCAGCAACATTGGTTTCATAAAACAACTGTACTTGGGGAGGAATATTGGGCAGGGTACATATAGTAACACCATTCTGTAATGCCAGAGGATGAAAGAGTTGATTCTTAACAACTTCTAAACGACTTTCACTAGCCTTGTGCCTTTAGGATTGAAGTTTTTTCCAGATTCAAAGTGTCTTATTCTGCATTCTTTGGTAAGTATTTTTGTGACTAGGCCTAATTGCATTCTGTTTTATTGGGATAACTAGTTTATTCATTCTATTTTGTAGGATCGCAAAAGAATGTCATTGTTGTTTTGATATTACCTTCCTAAAACAGCTGGTAAGTGTGTGCAGCACACACCAATTATAAGTACATGGATAGGGGCCACAGGTTAAATATAATCCATTATAACACTTGGCCCATGTTGTGGGATTAGAAAGGGATTTTATATAAAACAAAAGATAAAAAATTACGGCTAAATATTAATTCGTTTTTTATATAACAGGCAGTTATGTCAATAATGACAACATGGAAAGGATGAAAATGTAGGTGATAGCTAATAGTAAATTGTTAGTCAAATGTACATGATCACTGCTAAGAGACCATTTATAGCTTGATTATGTGGGTATGTGTTTGAAAAAGCAAGCCAAACGTTCTTTTTTTAAACAATGCCAAAAGGTTGAGTATTTATCATTGTAGTTGTCGTTTACATTTGTAGTGCAAATGTTGCATACTTTTTTTATTATTATTATTAAATATGGCATTGAATGGGGAAAAAGCACTCAAATCAACCACTCTTTATATGACATCTGGGAGTTTTCAATTTGGGCAGACATTTGGAAACTAGAACTAAGCAGTTCTTCAAAAAGTTTTGAGCTGCTTGGATAACAAGGGGTGCTATTATCGTCAAATTATTGTTTTAGTATATACTATACACCTGAACAAAATAACACTTTTTGCTGGGAATAATTTGTTTTTAATAGCAGTTTATTTGTATTTATTGGCGTGACGAGACGACCGTCACGCGCGCTAAACAATATATAGGATATTGCCCAATATCCCAAGATAACGAGCCAATCAAATTGCGCCATCTTAGGAGGTTCACTTGCAGAGTTTTTGAAATTCTTGAAAATCTGCTTCCCCTTCACCATTAACAAATTGAACAATTCCTTTTATAATTGAGCAAGATAACGCTGAGTTATGCGCAAACTAAGAATATGCAAATTAGCCATGGACATTATTCAATCAATCACAAATCCGCTCAAGAGTGGCCAGACACTTGACAGGCCAGTGGAGGGCACCCGCCTGTGGTCATGTGACAAGTTTTGTGTTTATTGCTCAATCAATTATGTCACAATGTCAAATTCAACTTAGGCTATTTGTATCTAATTATGATTGGTCATACTGACGTAGGCTCAAACGGGACTCAATAGTATAATCATACGAAAGGGGGATTCTGTATCTCAAAAAATGTAGGTGAAGGTGCCCTTATTTGAGCGTATGCTCTAGCTAGCAAATGCTGTGCAGGCCATTGAAGGGGTACACTCACACATATTTTCAAAGTCTGCTGTTGTAGCGGTGGATTTTGTGTACCCTGTTCACCTTAAGCACCTTTTTCCACCGGCGGGTACGCTTCGGACCCAGCACACCTCAGCCCGGTGTAGCCCAGCTCAGTTACGGCTCGCGTTTCCACCGCCGCCAGTATCCTTATGGTAGGGCGGGGTTTAAGCGGTATGGCGATATCCGAGGCAGCTCTGTAAACAACGTGACCTCATAGCAGTCCCACACAGTGTATCCTGCTAATAAATCCAATGAAAAAGAAGAACGTGCACAATGAACAAAGAGCAACAATGTAGGACGTCCAAGGAGGACGGCAAACTTTTGCGCATCATTTTCTTCAATAAACAAAGCTTTCCCGTTGTCCAGAAATACCTTGCGGGATCAACGGACGGTCTGTATAGCTCGAACTGGCCGGCACCCTTTCAGGTGTCTCAGGGCCCCAACGGAGGAGTACTGCGAAACGAGTACGGCTCAATACGGCTAAGTCTGCATCACGCCGACTTTTGGCGGTGGAAACCCGACCTGTACCGCACCTTTTCGAACTGAACCGACCTGCACCCTCTGGTGGAAATGCGCCACTACTTATATAATTGATAATAATTGTTTATACATATAACCAAGGCAGATTCTGGATAATATTTATACATTTTCCTATTTGTTGCAATTGTGGAAGCCCTCCTGCCCCTTTTGACAGAAAGTTCTCAAACGTGGTATGAGGGCCTTATTTGACATGTGGAATAATAAGGCCTCAAGGACACGTCAGAATATATTTTTCTGTACCTTCAAAGTTTTGGAAAACATTCAAGCTTTTTCTTGTAAACTATAAACCCAAATGACACATGTGTTTCTTGTTGAGGTAAAAATGGCACTTGTACACCTCAAAGTGGCCCAGGGATATTAATCTTGGCATGCCTAAAGGAAATTGCATGTAAAATCATCAGTCGTCATCACATTTTTACATTTTAAATGTAATTTATATTCATATATTGTGTATTTGAGTGTAATCTAATTTCACTATGTCAACAGGAAATGGTTCACATAGGCTAGAAAAAGATAAGGCTATACTGGTTAGGCAAATTGCTATGGATAGTCAAAGCAAAAGTAACACAACATGTACACAATTTCCCTTGCAGGCGTTCTAAATGTCATTTCGACAATCTGCAATAGGGCTTGTTCATAAACTCGGGGTCTGTTCCTTAAATAAGGCTTCTAATCATGTACATGAACTTTGACATAAGTAAGCATCATGGAAATCAGGTAGGATTGAGCTAATCCATGCAAGGCTAGCAGTAGCATCTTAAAATCCAATCTGGCAATTATTGCCAGCCAATGCAGAGAGGCGAGAATAGGAGTGATAAAATACAATATTCTTGTCTAGTCAATAATCTATCTGCAGTATTCTGTACAAATCTGAGGGTTCTCGTGGTCGATTTAGGTAGACCAGAGAATAATTGATGATATAAATGCATGAATGAGTGTCTCTGAATCTGCCGCAGATATCATTGTTCTGATTTTCACAATATTTCTCAGATGAAAGAATGCAATTCTAGCTATACTTTTAAGATGTTAGTCAAAACAGAGCAGAGGGTCAAACAGGACACCAAGATTCCTGACACACGCACTCTGCGGGATGATGCTTTGGGCTGATAATTTTCTGCTCTGTCTTCCTAGTATTAAGCTGAAGGATGTTCTGTGATACAGCTCTTTACTGCAGTCAGCCAGGACTCAACCTTCGGGATCTGGTCCGAGTCCTCTGATTCTACAGGAATATAGAGTTGGGTGTCATCCGCATAGAAATAGAAGCTAATTCCATAGCTGCGGATAAAGTCGCCCAAGAAAAACATATTGAATGCAAAAAGCAATGGACCAAGGACCGACCCTTGTGGAACACAATGCTTTGATTCTGAACCCTCACTGACACAAATTGTGAGGTAAGAATCAAGCCAGCGAACAGCAGAACCCCCGAACCCAACATAGTGGTCAAGACAGTGAAGAAGGATGCTGTGGTTGATCGTGTCGAATGCAGCACTGAGGTCGAGCAACACAAGCATCGAGCTTGGATTGGTATCTAAAGTAAGAAGGATATAATTTACCGCTCTTGTCACAGCAGTGTCAGATGAATGGAAATCCCTGAACCCAGACTGAAAAGGTTTGAAAAGGTGGTTCGTCGTCAGATAGCCTACAATTAGCTTTGCGACATTCCTTTCCTGTATCTTGGACAGGAAGTGAAGGTTCTATATTGGCCAATTGTTCCGACTTATTCAGGATCCAGGCCACGCTTTTTGAGTAGCAGTTTTGTCACCGCAGCCTTGAAACTAGAGGGGACAATAACTGTAGTCAGCAAAATATTGATCAAAGAGAGGATGGCAGGTCCCACAATAGGAAGTTCCTTTTGGATTAATTTAGGGAAATAGATCTTGATTGCATTTTCTGTTTTATAGTTTCCAAAGAAATGGCAAAGAATAGGAACAGATGGAAGACGGCCTTTCTGCATGTTCTCAGTAAGTTACAGTAGCATTATGAAATAGTATATAACCAAACATTATGAATTACGATAACATAAGGAATAATCATGGTGTTGATTGTAATTATAATGACTAATGCAAAAACAAATTCTTATTCTTTATTAATTCAGAGCAAAATGATAGGACACTTTTTTTTATGAAAATTGACCATAATAACAACCTCAACAAATGTCAAATATGGATAAAAATGTAAAAAAAAATGCATCCATTTTCTACAGTGTTATCCGTAATGGTACTAATGGAGAGCAATCAAGCTCTAACGACACTTGAACTAACAACAACAGCAGTTCCAATAACTACCAAGGAAAAGACAAATATTACAATGAGTCAATCGACAGTGAGTACAATGTCAACGACAGTAGGCCAAACGACCACAGCTGCAGAAACAACAGCTAGAACTGCTGGCCCAAAAAACCCAAGAATGAGCCAAACAATTCCTGAAGCTGTCCTATTAACAACAACAGCTGGTGCAAAAACTACAACAACAATAGGTCCAAAAACTACAACTGCAGAACCTGCGGGCCCTGCAAATACCACCGCTGGTGCATCAACGACAGCAGCTGGCAAGACAACCACAACGACTGGTCCAACAACTACCACAGCAGGTCCAACATCTACCACAGCAAGTCCCACAACAAAAAGATCAGTGCCAACAATTACAACGTCAGGAACAACAACTACTACATCTGGCCCAAAAACAACGACAACAGTTGCTCCATCAACCACAACTTCAGGTGCAACAATTACGACAAAAGACCCAATAACAAACACATTAGTTCTAACTACTACAACATCAGGTCCAATAACCACAACTTCTGGTCCAAAAACTACAAGCGATGCTCCAACCGCCAAGACTGGAGGTCTAACGACTACCACAGATGGTTCGACAACAACAACAGCAATTCGAACAACTACAACGTCAGGAAAAGCAACTACCAAGTTTGGACCCACAACGAAAACAGCTACTCCAACCACAACAACAGCAAGCTCAACCACCACAACAGGTTTTCCCTCAAAACAACAACAGCAGTTCCAAAAATTAAAACTTCTGGTCCAACAACTACAAGGAAAAGTCCCAACAACAGCAGGTCTAACAACTACCAAAGCAGGTCCCACAAAAACAACAGCACCTCCCACAACTACAATGTCAGGTCAAACAACTACTAAATCAGGTCGTACAACAACAGCTGCTCAAACCATCACAACTGCAGGTCCAACAACTACCACGGAGAGTCCGAAAACGACAACAGCTGCTCAAACCACCACAACTGCAGATCGAACAACTACCATGGCAGTTCCTTCCACAACTACAGCAGTTCCAACAACTACATCGTCTGGTTCAACAAGTACCACGGAGAGTCCAACAACCACAACAGCTGCTCCAACAACCACAACTGCAGGTCCAACAACTACCACAGCAGTTCCAACAACTACAACCTCAAGTCCAACAACTACCACAGCAGGTCCCAGAACGACAACAGCTCCTGAAACAACCATAACTGAAGGTCCAACAACTATCACAGCAGGTCCCACAACAACAACAGCAACAGCAACTCCCACAACTATATCGTCTGGTCCAACAAGTACCACGGAGAGTTCAACAACCACAACAGCTGCTCCAACAACCACAACTTCAGGTCTAACAACTACCACAGCACGTCCCACAAAGACAACTGCTCTTCAAACCACCAAAACTGCAGGTCCAATAACTACCACAGGAGTTCCAACAACTATAACTTCAAGTCCAACAACTACCACAGCAGGTCCAACAACAAGAGCAACTTCCACAACTAAATCGTCTGGGCCAACAAGTACCACGGAGAGTCCAACAACCACAACAGTGCAAACAACAACAACGTCAGGACCAACAACTACTACATCAGGGCCCCGTTTCCCGAAAGCGTTGTTAGCCTAAGTGGATCGTGAAGTGCGTCGAAAGGGCATCGTAGAGTTTTCACCGCGTTTCCCGAAAGCATCGTTGGGAACGAACGTCTTGAAAACGCTCGTAGCTAACGAGTACTCCAGGGGTGCTCGTAGGTACTCGTAGGACGCTAAGAGCATCGTCAGCTATAGCCTCAGTGGTGTCACCATCGGACATTCCGTCTATTGGATGTGTTTTATTAAAACGCATTGCGCCTTTATGTTCTTAGTTTGGTCATTAATAAAGATTATTAATTAATTTATTAATAAAGATGTTAAAATGGCCAAAATAAAACGGGACAGTCCAGAAAATGTTTGCGCAGGCAGGGCACTCAAAATGTGTGAGAGAAAGTGTGGGGATTTGTGCAGACTGACATAGGCTACTCATAAAACGTAGCATAAAATAATGTAAAAAAATTATAAAATTAAAAAAAATTAAAAAAAATTAAAGGATATGGTGGGGATTGGTCACGTTGACGGGAATGTTTAGTGACATGTGGGAGGGTGGAGGGGGTTAAAAAAAAGTCTCAATCACTCTTCGACGCGCATGAAAACCAGCAGGTCCCAGAATGACAACAGCTCCTGAAACAACCATAACTGAAGGTCCAACAATTACCACAGCAGGTCCCACAACAATGAAAGCAACTCCCACAACTACATCGTCTGGTCCAACAAGTACCTCGGAGAGTCCAACAACAATAACAGCTCCTCAAACTGCCACAACTGCAGGTCCAACAACCATAGAAGGTCCAACAGCAACAAATGCAGTTCCAACAACTACTACATCAGTTTCAACAACTATTACAGCAGATCCCACAACAACAACTTTTGCTCCAGCCACCACAACTGTAGGTCCAACAACTACCAAAGCAGTTCTCTCAACAATAACAGCAGGTCAAACAACTACAACGGTAGGTCGTACAACAACAACAACAGCTGCTCAAAACACCACAACTGCAGGTCCAACAACTACGACAGAAACGTACACAACAGCAGTTCCAACAACTACAACATCAGGTCCCACAACTACAACAGCTGCTCAAACCACTACAACCGCATTTCAAAAAACAACATCAAGTCGAACAACGTCCACTGCAAGTCCCACAACGACAACTGCTAATCAAACCACAACAACAACAGCAGGTTCAACAACCCCAACTGCTGTTCCTACAACCACAGCTACTCCAACCACCTCAACTGGAAGACCTACAACTTCAACTGCAGGCCCAACAACAACAATCGCAGGTACCACAATTTCCATTGCGGGCCCCACAACAACAACAACAGTTGGTCTCACAACTACAACAGCAACTAAAGCAACTAAAGAAGTCACCGGCACTCCGACTAGTTCCCCGGAATCCACAACAGTAGCCGCGTTTACATGGCACATCTGATCAGCATAGATTTCTATGCGGCATAGATCTGTTCCTAAAATGTGTTCCGAATGTACTGTATGGCAGTAACAAAAGTGTCCGTTCTGTCTCTCGCGCACACCTGACACATCTCTGGACCGGCGGCGACATAATGGATGTCTTATCACTATCGGGGATTTTAAATTTGATTTTAATGAAAGCACGGCAGGAGAGAGCTTTTCTCTCCCTGCTCCTTCAATTAAGAAGGAGGACGACAGCGCAGCAACGTCAATTTCTCGTCAGATCTTTATATTTACCCTAAGCTCCGCCGCAAACAAGAGGAATTTGGATGCGAGTCCGCAGCCAAGACTGGAGGGAGAGAGTGGTCTTACGGGAATTTAGTGACCAGGAATCCTCGAAGGTCCAATTGCGAACTACTGCAGCTGCCATCTCTCTAAGTTAAGAAGTATTTTAACGTTCAGCCTGCAAAAGTACTAGTAGTAGCCTACTCATTTACAGTTACCTCGGACGAGCGCGGACACTACGATACGCGAACACGTCATTAATAAACACCCATGTGTCCCGTCGCTTAGCAACCGGCCACGCTTACCGGACTACTTTTACGGAGTGATAACAAAGACGTGAATCAGGCAATAAATCCACTTTCCTTGACAGCGGTGAAGTTCGGTGTGCTTAAAAGTACCGACGGAGCTCAGTGGACCAATTGCGAACTACTGCGGCTGCACTAAGTTAAACCCCAATCTATGCGGAATAAGTGTATACATGGCGATTTAAAACAGACTACACCACCTCTTCTATTCGGCATAGAATCTATGCCGAACAGATAATTGTATTCCGAATGAGGCGTATACATGACCATTTTATAGATGTGTCCATGTAAACGCGGCTAGTATCAACTAACCCTCCAGAAGAAGATGAAGGCTACCTTCTACTGCAGTTTCGAATAATGCGTAAATGGATCCCAGCTTACATCAATCGTCAGTCTAAAGAATACAAAGCGATCAGTCTTAATATAACAACAGAGGTAATATACATTACTATTTGAAACATCTCTTTCCATAAATGTCCCATTTTAACAATTTTTATTATAATATCTCATTCATAATAATTTAAATGTGTCGCTTCTCATCTTTAGTGCAATAGAGGGTACCGCCATTCCTATCCGAACATTTTCCTTAGATCGCATCTAAGACATCTGTGGTCAGTAGGCTACTATTTATTTATTTTGAATTCATTGGCTAATATTACTTACTTTTACTTCAGAATATCAAATAACCGTTTGTATCTCTACAGGGAAGTCTCTGTGGGGACAGATCTTGATTTGATCTTTGTGAATCAATCAGTTGTGCCAAACATTACTAGTGTAGAAGAATCTCTGAAAACTGCACTAGATACATCGATTATATTCCTGAATATAATTCCAAGCAGTATCAAAGCAGGTCAGTTTTTTTCCACCCTACTTTTAATGTAATGATCTAAATACTACTCATTGCTATTCATACAAAGTGTCATAACGTCTTACCATTTCCTAAAAACATATTTACCTTTCCCATAGCCATGCCAAATATTACCAAAGATACCGCATCCACAACTGCTGCTGCAACATCAACAACAGCAACAACAACACAGGACCACACAGACCCACCACTGTAGGGTCTTCAACAACATCAAGATTAACAACGCCAAATAATGCCGCAGCTACAGCCACAAGCACATCTGCAACCAGCAACCGAGCAACTAGCAAAAATATTTTTCTATTCGCTTCACTGTTCTTCACCTCACTGTTTCACGCCCTGTTTAACAATGTATAAACAATCATGATTTCATAATCTTTCAGGGTTTCAAGTTTTCATAGAGGACTTGTCTATTAATGTAAAAAAATATATATGTCATATTTACTAATTAGTATTTTATTAATGAATTACTTTTGATTTGTATGTGAATATTTACAAATATATTATCTGTTTAAAATCAAACAAGGTATGTCAATCATTTTAAATAAAGGAAAAAATCTGGAAACATGTACAACTTACATATTGAACATATATGTACGTGGGTAAAAATTTGAATAGTGTTATTAATTTTCACGATTTCATTTCTCTCTTAAAATAGTTCCTAAAGTAGAAAAAAATATTTGAAAGAAAAGGGATATGATGTTCCACGCTGTGGAATCAGCTCCCCCCCACACATCCACTGGGCCCCTTCCGTGGAGACTTTCAAAAAGTACACGAAAGCACACCATTTCTCTGAGGCCTATGGCCTCTTACTCCCAACCCCACCCAGCGCCTTGCGCATTTTTCACTCTCACTCACTTGCCTACACATACACCCTCACCTCCCACTCTTGTGAAGCGACCTTGAGTATCCTGAAAGGCGCTACGTAAAATCTTTTTTTATTATTATTTTTATTATTATTATGTCAGCAGAAAATCAAAAGTTCATGTCACTGACATTATGCGGATGACATTGTATTCATCAAGTGAAATAGCATCTGGACTGCATCTCAGAGTAAAAATCAACAACAAATATAACCGCAAGCGGTGATTAACGGGGTCCGAGCTAAATTAAAAGTCAAGAACACACTAATGGAAGATATATAAAAAGAACATATAATTGTCATATTTAAGGAAAGATGTTCTACTTATAAACCCTGAACTGCAGCCTCATTCACAAGGTCAAAATGTCTATTGATAAGCACACAGCATCCAGAAAACTCAAAGCACACATTTCTCAAGTGAATTAAGGGCTTTTTTCAAAACATATACCTGAAAAATCTTTGAAATTCTGGGGAAATGAAACATTTGTATAGTCAAGAACACTTGACTACACAGAAATATAAATATGACAGAGTTAATTATGAAGGAAAAATGGTTAATGAAGAAGTTCCGCTTAATGCCATACAGTGTCTTGGCAGTCCGATTATTGGAAACGAATGAGCCGGAATGTTGATTGCCTGATGAATTTCAGGTGCTGTTCAATGTTGTGTTTCTTAAATGAGTGGCAATGACAGAATGTCATGTTCAGCTTGTTCATAATGCTCTAATCAGAATAACTCTCAACCTAAG
Source organism: Gadus macrocephalus (assembly GCF_031168955.1). NCBI lineage: Eukaryota > Metazoa > Chordata > Actinopteri > Gadiformes > Gadidae > Gadus > Gadus macrocephalus. The sequence goes on from NC_082384.1 coordinate 15,843,984, forward strand.
GATCACCAGTACACGGCATTATCCCGTTGAGCCACTGACATTCCTGAACTGCATGAAGCCTCATTCACATGATAAGCACACATCAAGAAAACTCCAAGCACACATTTCCCAAGAGAATTAAGGGCTTTCTTAAAAGAGTACAGGGCCCAGTTTCCCGAAAGCATTGTTAGCCTAAATTGATTGTGAAGTGCGTCGTACGAGCATCGTATAGTTTTCACACCGTTTCCCGAAAAGCATCGTTTGTAACGAACATCGTGAAAACGCTCGTAGCTAACGAGGACTCCAGGGGTACTCGTAGGATGCTAAGAGCATCGTTAGCCTACTATAGCCTCAGTGGCGGCACCAGCGGACATTCCAACTACCACAGCAGGTCCCACAACAACAAAAGCAACCCCCATAACTGCATCGTCTGGTTCAACAAGTACCACGGAGAGTCCAACGACCACAACAGCTGCTCCAACAACAGCAACTGCAGGTCCAACAACTACCCCAGCAGTTCCAACAACTATAACTTCAAGTCCAACAACTACCACAGCAGGTCCCATAACAACAACAGCAACTCTTACAACTACATCGTCTGGTCCGACAAGTACCACGGAGAGTCCAACAACCACAACAGCTGCTTGAACAACAGCAACTGCAGGTCCAACAACTACCACAGCAGTTCCAACAACTACAACTTCAAGTCCAACAACTACCACAGCAGGTCCCAGAACGACAACAGCTCCTGAAACAACCACAACTGAAGTTCCAATGGAGGTGCTTCAACCTGAAGGGGCTTATTTTCGATAATGACTGGCTACTTGCCAAACGAAAAAATAACTTCACAAGGTGTGTCCCCCTCCCCCCCCTCAACAACTTTAAGAGACCCCCACAGAGATGGAATAATAACTCGAACCCTGTCTATAGCCTACTTCATCCTGCCCAACAATGTGGGCAGGATCGAGACCAAGCTCTCCTAATCGGGTCAGCAATAGCTGTGTGTCAATGCCTAGCCTCTGTGTTTGAATGATAATGAATGAATGGAATGTTGCATTTTTAATGTCTACAAATATTCTAGACTAGAGAGCCAATCAATGAAACCTTATGCGGAATCAGATAAAGTCGGCTCTTTGCACATTAAGATAAATGTAGGTGTCACACACAAGCTATTTTGGATTTTGGTAATATGGAATTATTTCAAGGGGGGAAATGCCATGAAAAAATGTATGCACAGTGAGTTCAGGATTAGGAATTCATATAACCTATATGTCGGCCTAGGCCTAATCAATTGTGTTTTAATATCTTTAGAATTCATATTATTGCACTCTATTCTTTTCGTTGGCTACTCTGCGGTTGGCCTTGATGGGGAGATATTTTCCTTTGTAACCCCATTTTCCTGCGTCATTCCTGCGTCCCCCTGCGTCATAGTCTGTTTCAGCACCGTGTCAGAGGACATGTACAAACCTATGAACGTCGTGAGTGCAGCGAATGCGCGTTCATGTTAAGAGGAGTTTCGGGAAACGCTCCAAAGAAATTCACGATGGTTCGCAAGATCCATCGTGAGAATGATCGAACAAGCGAAGATCCATCGTTATCGGGAAACTGGGCCCAGATCTGAAAATTTGGTATCCACCTAATGATAGCCTTATGGTAGTTAAACAATAACAAAATGGTCATATAGGCAAAATGGGTTGAGACTGTGGACGTTTGGCTTTTCTATGAAATTGTGGGAAAAGAACAATTTTTTAGAGCAGATGACCAGGGTGAAAAAGATGCATCTGATTTTAGAGATGAACATGATGAAATAATTTGAGTCCAGTTCAATCTAGTAAGGAGAAATAAGGCAAGTTCATATTTTTCTTAAATAGCGCCACCTTTTGGTGCAGTACCACAATTTGAGTTTATGGGTAGTGGGGCGTCGGAGAGTACCGACGCACATGGTTTTGCAAACTTGACTCCCCTATGTTTGTATGTTAATTTTACCAATACTGCTCAGCAGTATTGGTATCCACCTATTTATAGTTGTATGTTTTTTTTATACAATAACTAAATGTTCATATAAGAAAATTGGGATAACTGCTCCGAATTAATTGCCCAAGATTTCTCAAATGGAACTAAATAAAACAAATTCTGTTCGATGATTTTTGTGAGGCTTGGTCTAAAGATTTGATGTGGCGATTTTGATTATTTTAATTTTTTTGTAGCCTGTTAGTCTTTTTATCATGTTTGGTTTATATATGAAATTGTGGGAAAAGTAAAAAAATTTAGGGTTTTATAAATGCATCTGATTCTAGAGATTAATATTCAGAAAGAATTTTGTGTCCAGGTCAATCTGGTGAGGATAAATAAGACTAATTCATGTTTTTTTTTTTACAATAGCGCCACCTTTGGGTGCAGTACCACAAATGTGTAGTGGGGGTTATTGGTAACCATACCTGAAAATTTCAAGAGTTTTCGAGTTATGATAAAGGCTGCAGGATGGCTTTTACAGAATTTGAGGGGGAAAAAACCGTTACAGAAACAATAGAAGTACAATTATACAATTAAAGTACAATTGAATGAAAAGGGGTAATAAAACAAAGTTTATAAACCCCATGTTTAGATGCCCAACTCAGCTATAGCTCTGCTAGTCTGCTAACCTTAACCAAACCCATTGCTCAGCAGGAAAGAAAAGTAACATGGTAACACAGATAACTATGTTTTTCTGTCACAAACTTGACTCACCTATGTTTGCTTATTTTTTCATTAATATTTCTTGGTTTGGATTATTGTTTTGCCATGGGTCCGATTGTGCAGCATTTTGAGCATATGGAAATGTTTTATAAAATTAACATTATTTTACATTGTTCTGATTATTATTATTGTTCATAAACCAGTAGCTAGGTCTTTAGGAAAATTAAACGAATGTCGAATTTTTTGGTTATTATCTAATTTAATTCTTTAAATTATATTTTATCCAACAAGCAGCAGAGAAAATAATACAGCTTGTTTTCCTTCCTAAGTGTAAATATTTTCCCTCACCAATTTGTCTGAAAACAAATCAGATCATAATTGGGATCAGGCTTGGGAATCAATATGAAATCAGATTAAATGAGGCAGGAAGAATTCATAAACAATTAACATGAAATAACATTGATTTTTGAAATTATTGATATTATTAATTGACCCTTAATAATTCAAACATAAACATGGTGGAACAATTGACTTAAACTTTGAGACAGAGCAACAACTGTAGACTAATCACAACATCTGACTTACCATGCCCCATTCTCCTACTTCATGAAAATACATTACATCATGTACACAAATTCGAATTGATTAACTTGTATTACAGTAATTCTATATATTTTAATGACATTAACTTAATTAAATTTAAAACTCATGAATCTGTTGTTTATGGAGGATATGGTATCTTTCTTATAAAGGGAATCATACAAAACCTAGGTATTTGGCTAATTGTTTAATCAAACGTAAAAGTAGAACCCAGAAATCTTATATTATGTAGCTAAAGCATTAGTGATGCGAATCTATTAATACTGCAATATCAATATTTGAAAGACTTTTACAATCATTCACTATTCAATATATTTAATGATTGTCAATCTTGATGAAGAATATCACGGAAAACCTTGACTGAAAAGTTCATTAACGTTTTATTCTCTCTTGATCGTAAATGTATTCATATAAAAAATATAATAAAAATAACAATAGGTATCCACAGATACTCAAAGAATAACTTATGATGACTTCAAAAAGTTACTTAAATCTTAACCTTTATAACTAATTGTCCAAATAATTAGATCCAGGCTCCTTTTTTAATAATATATATTATGGTTATTCTATATTCGACATTGATATTTTAACAGATCATAGCATAAAATGCTATGATTATTCAAATCATATTATGAAGTTGTAAAAAGAGTCCTTAAATTTGATCACAACTACATGGTTTATCTTGTGACTCTGAAGGCGTTTTAAGGGATAGCAACAACATTCCTTCTTAAAGTATTCCATAAACGAACAGCACACACATTCATTGTCACACAGTACACTCCTTTCATGAAGCAAGACAGCTAATTCATCTATAGTAGCAGTAAATATTGTCAAAGGCCCAAAGCTAAATACAGTTTTGAAGCATCACCTTTAGGTGACTTTCATGGAAGGTATGATCTTTTGTTTTCTTAAGATCAAGTCCACAGAAACCAGTATTTTACGTCAACGTGAATGCTATTGTTGACTTCATAAAAGTGGAGACATACTCAGAGTAGCTGATTGTAAAACTGAAATACACCTGAGAGCACTCCTTACAAGCTATTTGGGGAACATCCAGAGAACGTAAGTAAGCAGTGGTACTGGGTGCAATTAGCCCAACATTGCATTGACATCTCATTCTTACTCTTGTAAATGCTTTCATTTAATTTTAATTTTTTTCCTCCTTCACATTTACAGAAATATGCCAGTGTTGAAAATGCTTCGGACCATTTCATTCCATCTTCTGATAGGCCTATGTCTAATTGGTGAGTTGACAAAAGAATGGCCAACTACGAAGTGAACAGCAGGTCTGAAATACAAGTCTAAGCCGTATTCTCTCTGCAATCTGCATTTATTTATGGTCAGCACATGGCACAGCCGCAGCTACAACCACTCCTGCAGCTACAAGCCCAGCTGCAACATCCAGTCCTGGTGCCACAAGCCCAGCTGCAACATCCAGTCCTGGTGCTACCAGCCCAGCTATAACATCCAGTCCTGGTGCCACAAGCCCAGCTGCAACATCCAGTCCTGGTGCTACCAGCCCAGCTATGACATCCACGGCTGGCATCCCGATAACCATGAACACTGCTGCTGCCACAAGCAACGCTATGAACAACACAGCTGCCGTAACAACAGGAGTTGCTACAACAGCAAACACCACAAGCAGTGCGGCTACATCAATTGGAATATTCCACCAAATCTGCCTTCTACTCTGCATGGCTTTATTAACAGTAGGCCTAACAGTTGGTATATAATCCTTGATATTAATTATTTTTAACACAACCTTAATAATTGGGGATTTTCTTGATTTTTGCATTCCCTTTAACATCTATGTAGGCCGATCATGGGGGATATGTTTGTGGAGCAAATAGTATCTATTTAGCCTTGATAACATTATCTTATTGTAATATTATACAAGTCATTTTATGATGCAACGTGCTGTGGGCTTTAGAAAATGACATTCGAAAAACGTGTTTCACTAAATGTTTGCGAAACTCCAATATTTGTTTGTCCCTTAATTAAACAACTTTCATAATGTCAATGTTTTGCAAGAGTTTATCTACAAAATAAAAAAATAAAAAAAGCCTACATTATATATATATATATATATATATATACACACTCACTTTAAAAAAGGCCCATAGAATCACATCTTAAAATCATTAATTTACTAGGTGGTTAATCGTTTTATTATGTAATGCACGACCCTTCTCAAAACCAACACGTCGAATATCTCTTTAGCAGTTGTGTTTAATATCTGGTTAAGTTATACCCTAAATCAGCGATTGCAAAACGGGGGTAGCCTTTACCTCCTTTTTTTTTAATGCACGAAGTAGGCATAGTCTGCCATTTACTGTCGCCTCTATTCCTGAGGTTCAGCAGCAGGTTATACAATCATGATTGTTAATGATTTGTTATCTCAGCTTTGATGCTCAACGACATGTATCTTTTTTCACCAATTAATTGTAAATACATTTAATGATAATGAATACATTTGATAAAGAGTAAGAATTACTGCAGTTATGTTTGTTAGCAACCGGGTAATATAGCAGCAGTGTTTCCCACACATTGACGAGACTATGGCGCCCCGCCATAGTCTAATTTCGGCCGCCATAGTCTCTGCGTGCACATGAATTATTATTATTATTATAATATATATATATATTTTTTTTTTTGCTCAGACGAAGTTCGTGTCGCTCTCATTGGGATTGCATGAGAGCAGAGGCGCTGCATCCCAACTACTTTATAGCAGAACTTCATGAGTGGAGCTTTGGCCGAAATCATAAAGTGGTGGTTTTAGACCTTGCTCGTTTCCAATACATTATACCGAAGATAAACTCATTAGCACAAGTGGATGAAGCTTTGAAAATTTTCCATTGATTATCTTGGTTTACTTTTTTGGTAAAATAATTATAAAGTTTTTAGCCTGGGACCAAGCCAATCAACCATCGGGCTAGTTGTGACCATAAAACATATGATTCGGGGCAAAAGGGAATTTGGAAAACGGAAGAAAAGGCTAAAGGTACAATGCTCTGTAAGGAACTACTCATCTACAAACTAACTTTTTTTTATCAATTCAAGTGTCATATATTGTTAGCCTTTGTGTATGTAGCGACTTTAAGGCTTTTAATCATAACCTCTATGGAGAAAAATAAATAACAGGCAATCTGCCTTTAGATAGACTTTCACTTTGCTAGCCAACTCAGGCCCCGTCCACACGAAGCCGAAACAGGCGAAACCGTTACGGTTTCGATCTATCCGGTTTCGCAGTATCTCCGTAAAGACGGAGTCAAGCGAAACCGGGTAGATCTGTAGAAACGCTGTAGTACACATTCCAGGCCCATAAGGGGCGCTGCTTCTGCTACAGAAATCCTTGTTGAGTTCTGAGACTCCGCGGGCTTAACAGTCATTGGCTAGAGGGTCGAGGGGTGGGGCGATGACGTCATGGTTTACGGTTTCAGGCGTCCACTCGAATCCAAAACGAAACCGGGTAGATTTGAAACCACCTCCGAGGGTGGTTTCAGAAGTTTGCGGTTTCGGTCAGCGGATTCGCCGGCTTCGTGTGGACGGAAGGCCGAACCGTACAAGACCTTTGCGGTTTCGCCATGAAATCGGCTTCGTGTGGACAGGGCCTCATTAAACTAGGCAGCTAGTTATAATTCACAAACCACAGTGCTGACGAGTGATAGGATTACGTGTAAATGGAAAAAATGGCTATAACATTGGACGAATGCAGCTAAATTATCACATTCATTCAACATTGAGCTATTATCTAGAATTGAGAAAACTAAAGTTAGGAAACGCTGACTTTTGCTACCTAAATAAGCAAATTACTTCACAGAAAACCTTTAAAGTTAGTGTTCTAGTCACTAACTACATATTGTAACTAGCATTCCCCTCCATCCATCCCACTACACATTTCGTTCAGAATAGGAAGCCTCTGATGACGATTAACAGAGCTGGACTTCGACCACACCTAAAGGACTACATGAGTCGTTCTTTCAAAAGTGCGCAAATATCTTCTTATTTACAGTGATACAAACACACCCAAACAATTGTCAGTTGTGTAGGTATACGTCAGAGTTCCAAGCCCACTATTTATCTTTGAGATGTATGGAGCATTTCCATTAAGCTGCAAAACCACATTTCTTATTGAGCATTTTTTTAATGTATTTAGATAAATGCACTGAAATATAAGCTTCATTTTATCAAAAAAAGAACAGCATCAATGAAATAGAAGTTACTGACGGAGCACAGATTTTTGGCTACCGCATTATTTATCAACAACTTTTTCTTTCCGGCTACGCTGACCCTTAGTCTTCTCATTTTGGGTCTTCTGCAGGATGGCCAATGTATCCCTCTTCTCAACTTTCCTCAGCTGTTTCTTCTTCATCCTCTTTATCTTTGATGTATTCCGGATCTGTGTGATTAAAAAGAAATTGGTTGAAACAATTTTGTATCACGCACTTTGTATTGCAGTTTCGGAAGATACTGCCCCTCAAAAATATAAACCAAAACTAGCCCACCATGTTCCCCTTATGAACACGTGTACACAAACATGGCTTTGGAGTCCCAAGTGTGGAAAACCAAGTTCCACTTCAACCTCCGTGAAAAGTTGCTTTTTTGCTTTTCTCAGGCCTTCTGCCATTGTTTCCGACAAGACATAATACATAATTCCGACAAGTACACAAAACAATTCTACAAGTACGGAACACTGAAAGATGCGCGTGGATCTGAAGGCATTTGCGCGTGGATCAGCAAGGCGGAAAGTTAGTGCCAAAAGTCACGTGACAAACAAATGTCCTGTGGTTCACACTACACAACAGCAGGTGGCGCTGTTCCTGCCAAACCGCACAGATTCCGTACGGTTTCCATGCAGAATAGCACTTTTACCGCGCCATTCTAGGGCCAGTTAGTGGCCTTCTTGGCTTTCCATAGAATCCACACACGGTTGGCCTGCATCAAATAAAGATTTTGGGGAGAAAAAAGATCGTCCTGGCGGCCTTAAACGGACTCAACAGCGCCACCTGCTGTTGTGTAGTGTGAATCACAGGACATTTGTTTGTCACGTGACTTTTGGCACTAATTTTCCGCCTTGTTGATCCACGCGCAAATGTCTTCAGATCCACGCGCAACTTTCAGTGTTCCGTACTTGTAGAATTGTTTTGTGTACTTGAAGGATTTCTTTTTGTACTTGAAAGTAATTAGTTTGTACTTGGAGGATATTTTTTGTAATTGAAGAAATATGTTTCTTTGTATGTGTAAAACATACTGTATTTGTTTCTGAAGCAAAATGCATTCGTTTGTGAATGATGTTTTGTATTTGCAAACCACACTGCGCATGTGTGTGAAATGTTGCGTGTGAGTAAAACACGTTTTGTGTGTGTGCGAATCGTTGTGCGTGAGTAAAACACGTTTTGCGTGTGTGTGGGGGTTTGGCATGATTCTAACTCCATACAGATCGCATTCATGTGGTCGTTTGCATTGACCATTTATGGTTAAAAAGGGGCGTGTACAGGGCGGAACGTGAAACTGATTCAGCTTCGCACACTTGTAGGTACTCTGTGATTTATAAAGCAAAGATTGCTTAGAGGTGTGCGTACGCAGGGTTTTATAAGTCTGAAAAAAATTTGGCGCACACTTTTAGTAAGGATCCCACGCTTTATAAATGAGACCTTATGTCATTTAAAAAACCCTTTCCAGTGTGGAACCGGTTTCTTGGAAGTACCCTAGGTACTCCTAGCCTGGCTCCGCCCGCCTAAGTACTTGCGCTCAATTTGAATTTCCCTTCAGTACTAGGTCTGGACCTGCTGTATGTAATTTGGTTTTCTGGTGCCGCCACAGCGTGCGCCCAATCAGCGAACAGAGGGCGTGTCTGAGAACAATGACGATAAAGTCGTGCACCAGTTTGAGTTTGCCTTACTATAAAATATTGATTTACAATGTGCAATTTTCCCCTGATAAATTAAATTCGACGAACAAAACCTGCAGCTGTCGTTGACGGACATTTTCGTGCAGACGTGCAAGGTGTTTGGTTTGTGTACAACCTGCGCGTGATTCCCGGCGCATGACATACGTCACAACCAAATGTTAGCGATTGGTTATGGCAGATCCAGAGTGGCACTGGGCAGATCTAATCATTTTAAACTTCAACAGACACCCGCCTTCAAGTGAGTTAACGTTTGTCAATTGATTAGGTCCAGACTCTCTGTACAAATGAAATGAAGTGAAGTACGAGAGTCTGGTAGAACCAGGCTAAGGTACTCCTGTATGTACCGCAAAACAACTTTGTTGATTTTAAACAATATAGCCCTGGTTGTTAAGGCACAGGGTTTGAGTGCAGTACTCCAACATGGTCTCCCTCTTGATTTGTAGGTTCAAACAGATAATTACTTAAATGTATGTTTCCAACTAAATATTCCGGCTTCTGTCATGTCAAAAACCGATTCCACCATGAGGAGAGGATAGAGGTTAAAAAGACGTGTCGTTTCATCCCCAGTCATCCATGGTTGTAACAGTATGGCGCAATAGCAGCAAACGGAGCTTCAAACACCCACAATGGGCTTGAGACCCAATTAAAAACATGTATTGGTTGGGGTATGGATTTTATGATATGATACTGGAGAGATGGCTGTAGATAATCATTAGTTTTAGTATAATTGGTTTCAGACTTTTCAGGTTTTCTGACATTGTAAATGTGAATTAGTCTGGAACCTCCGAGTAATTATTTGGGATTTCCATGGGGCAATATCAATGGGAGCAGACCAAAACACATATGGATGCACTTGGATTCATACACAATCAATCAAAGCCACGTTGTGTGGGACACATCTGCAGCATCCATCTTTGTTGTTTATGTTGCCTCAATGACGGCCACAAAAGACCCTTCTCTGTACAGTAATCGAATTAAACCTGCACGTTTTTGATTGGTCCGACCAAAGTCGAGTCTTCTGAAGATCTGACAGGACAGGAAGGGGGGCAGGCATATGCCGGAGCCAATTAAACACGAGCTCACAGATTTGTCAGTTCCACGGCTATTGGCCCCGAACGTGACACATAATAATTTGCCTATTTCACTCTTTGCCTGTGCAAAAGAACGATCAACTTACCACTTGAACAATCTCTGACTTGCGCTCATTCTCAGCACGTCGTTTCAATGTCTCCTCCGTCCGTTTCCTCTTGTCCTATTAGGGAAATGATTGTAATAAATGAGTGATGATCGTTTTCCTCCATAGCAAGGATTTAATTTAATTTGGCGAATGCCTACCTCTTTCTCTTTGGCTTTGTCTTGTTTAAGTTGAAGGGAGAACTTTTTGACCAACTGCTGCTCTTGTTTGGCTGCCATCTTTTTCCCCCAAGAAGTACGCAGGGGCTTATCCCTGACCACTGCAGAGAACCTGTACAAATTATAAATGGTCAAAACAAAGACCCGGTTTGGAGACAACGCTTGATGACATATGCATGGTTCACAGGGTGTTATCGACGTTAAAGCGACAACCAACCTTTGTTTATTCCGGTCCTTCCATACTCGACCCGATTTCGGTTTCCCCAGAGGTATCTGTGATGCCGTGGTCTGTTTCGTTCCCGGGACAAATAGAGCCGCCTCCTGGGGCTTTTCACCGGGGTGTACGGGGGCCGTTTCCAACGTACTAGGGACCGTTTCTATACGTCCTTCTGATTTATTGGACTCGTTTTCAAGCATCATGGGGGAATCTGTAGACTCTCCTACGGGCGCCTCTGATATACTCGTCATGGTGTGTCCTTCCTCCGAATCTCCTTTATCCAAAGAAATAACAGATTTCCTCGTCCTGCGTGTGGAGGGCTTTGCTGGACTAGGGACCTGAGAGTCGGCCAAGAGGGCTGGCGTGCGGACCCTGCGTCCGCTACGAGTCCGTGTAACTTTATCCACGTCCTGCGTGCTTTCGGGCTCTTCTGTTAACTCGGGCTCTGACATTTCAGTCGTAACACACTCTCCCGGGGTTTTCATGTTGACCCGAAAACTTCGTGCACTGCTTCAGTGTGCTATTTATATAAAGAAAGATAAATTACAAACTGTTACAAGTACACTCGACTGTTTCCACACCACGGACGTAGACACACGTGTGTTAGGAGCGTGTTTCCGGTTCCTGCATCCGTTGCTTGGTTAACTCTTCTTCGGTGTTACGTAAGTTATTCAAGAACACGATACCACCGCCACCTAGCGATCACAAATCGATGCAACAACTCTTCCATGGGATTATTTGTTTATCATCACAGTGGATGCGCACGCAGAATCATTGCAAAAAGAACGTTTGTTTGACCGGTTGCCATGATTATCTCCGTGTGGTTAATTTGCAGTTTTGGTGTTAATTAGCGATGTTGTCAGTTTACTGTTACATTTAACTGTAATCAGAAAACGCGGTTAGATGCTATATACCAGGGCAGGGGTCTTCAACGTTTTCCAGGCCAAGGGCACCGAACTGATGGAGAGATGGCGTGGGGACCCCCTACTTATATATTGCATACAATTGTGTTTTATATTAAACTGGTCCTATAATGCCATGTATAAATATGCCTTGTTATTTTGCATTCAATACTAAGATATTCTTTTGTAGGTGATAATTACCCTTTCCCTAATACCATGGAATTAATTCTTTTCTGGCCTTAATTCCGAAAACTGTCTTTGTTTATTATTATTTATTTTCACAGAAATGGAAGCGTTTTATACTGAAGTCAAGCATTACCTCAATCTAAAAACATACCACAGTTTAACAACAACCGCCCCAAACCCGAGAGCAGGAAGGCCAACATTAGGAGGGTCTCAAAGACCTACCTTCTGAAAGTAGGTAAGTCACAGTGTGTCAAACGCAAATGCACATTTGAGCCAGTTTATCGGAAGTATTCTGTATTGGCACTATTCCTTTGCTTTTTTCTTCCAAGTACTGCCCAAAACATTTGCTTGTATTTAACCTTTATTTGTAACTTGGCAATTTCACTAGATTTCCTGAAGCTACTTGTTGTCATAATGTTACCTAACCACAGATTGTACATACACATTCATAAATGAAGTAGGGCTGCCCCCTAATAGTAGACTAAAAACTTGTTGGTTTTACTAGTAATGTTGTTATACAAAAGAAATTAGAGGGAATATTCTAAATGGAAAACTCTTATTCAGGGCAGCTCTAAAATGAAGGTTTTTTTTCCCGCTGCATCAAATGAGGAGTTGTATTATAGGCACAAAAACAAAGCAAGATTGGTGGTGTGCACTAATGAGTGGGCTCGTGATGTCCTCCGGGAGTGCCATGACAACCTGGGCACTGGAGGTCATCAAGGGAGGCGCAGGACAATGGAAAAAATAAAGGCATCCTACCACTGGGCAAGAATGCGAGAGGACGTTAAGAAATGGGTAGGTTTTTGGACTTCGTGAAAGGTGAGTTATGAGACTGAATTGAGATGGATTTATTTTAAATTTAGACATTCTGTAGAAGTATTTTAATCTGTCTCCTGTAACCTCATTAAATTGCAACAAATAACAACTTGTTATTTGCTTTGTCATACTTTACATATAATTTTCGATATTGAAATTGCTGTAGCCTTATGCAAAAAAGCTTTAAATGCCCCATTGCGTTTGAAACTGTGTTGTTGTTGTGTTATCTATGAAATGTTCTTGATCTTGCCTGACATATATTTTACAGTTGCCAAAGCCAGTGCTTTCTGACATCCTCACTGAGGTGGTACTCCAAGAGGGAGATGAAGCTTACTCAACTCTGGCTCTGGTGTGTTCCACCTTCAGGAACATAGTGTCCACTGACAGGTTCAAAAGACAGGCACATTTTCTGTGGCTCAACAGTGAGTGCATCAGTGTACAATATCCTAGTTTAATATAATAACGTCATGTCCTGTGGGGTCTATGCATGTTTTTACTGCTCCATAAAAATAAATGTGCTCTTTCATTTTACACTTTGTTTGTCACAGCAGGCGTCACTACATGGTGTAGACAGAGTATCCGCCAACTACAGAGCAGAGTTCTACACCATGTACAGTATTGGGACCTGCATGGCATGTGGTCGGCTCTACAAAGTCTGCACAGGTTCTTACCTTCGATAATAGGGACTTTAAGCAGCAACGTTTTATGGGAGGCAACGGCATCTTGTTGCCGTAGTATAACTCAAGTATCACTTAGCCACTCTCTACTTGCTTGACAAAACACCCATTCCTCTTTATAAACAGACGGACTACTGGAACGGGAGGTGATAACATAAATTCCAGAATCCCATAAGTTGTTCTCGAGGTAGCCCTCCACTCAACTGTTGCTACTCCAAGTCCCTAATCGTATGTGTCAGTACATGAAGTGTTAAGGTCATACCTGTATAGACCGCATGCAAAGTGTGTGGTTAGACTATGATTTCATTTTTTTTTTTCTGTTTTAGGATATATTGGTACATGGAAAAGAGACAAACTGGAAGGAATATATTCCGACAGCTACGACGGGGGGTACTGTGATGACATCTGCCGTCCAAGATCATAGGTACATTTAAGTTGTAAATATGGATACAAATCCCTGACGAGACTAATTGCATGAAGTTGAAGGTCTCAAGATAAATACATCTGCACACCTCTGCTTTTTTCAGATGGCATTCTCCCCCCCCCCCCCCCCTTCCCGTCGAGAGGAGTGGAGATATGGCTTGATGACTGTTGTTTTCAGAGCCTGTGGGAATACACCAGTGCGATATCGCCACTGCAGGCCACATGAATAAAAAAATATATAATATACAAATATGTCAGTGTGTGTGCCCGTGTGTGTATCCAAACACATACACTGCAATTCACATACACACATACAGCTCAATGTAAATCCATGAAAACATCATGTTTTGATCCCACGGCCGATTGAGGAGTTCAATGAAATCAAAGCCAAAACTGATTGAGCACATGTCATGGACATATCATAAATTGAGCACCATTTATAAACAACCCTTCCGGGTTTTGTCCGGTGTGTCGATACGTCATTTGTAAGCGCAGGACCCCGAGCCGATCTGGCAGCCGAACACATCTGGTACTCACACCCATAGAAATATATATTAACTATAAATTGTATAAATGAATATATATATCTATGCTCACACCTGTCCACCATCGGTTCGCCAGAGTGATGAGTGATTCACCGGATGTGACAGTGCACAAAGATTGAGTAATCACCGAATGCGGAAGTACCAGACGTAAAGCAGTACCTCTGACAGTGTGACGTCATCGCATTTTTTGAACACCTTTTTAGAACAGATACGTGACCTTAAAAAATGCAATATTCAGCTGAGTTTATTATTTTAGCCCCACCCTTTGATAGCAACTTTCAAATTACTTGACAAAAAATTACATCGTGAGAAAAGTGGATTCTGAGGGTAAAACGCCGTTGGCTCCCATTCATTCTGGACTCGCCTACGAGCGCCCCGCGTGGTCAAAGATTATTACTGCAACCAGTCCAGAAACCCGGAAATAACCCGCGAGTGCCAGTTCTCCTCATATTAGACATTCTCTGGAAGTACTACGTATCAGCGCGATAATCGAATGCCCTCTATCGAACAATACTCGATTTATCGAGTAATCACAACAACCACGTCGTGACGTCACACGATAACTAGTCCGCAACTCATTCAGTCTTTGTCGGACTCACAGGGGACCGGCGACTCTGTCCATCTAAAACACTGCTATCGTAAGAGTCAGTTAAAACGAAGTAAAACATGATACTGTCTTCTTTCCTTCGTATCGGCGCCGTTGTACTGGTGCTCCTGGGAAATTCAGTAAGTAGCAATTGATCGTCCTTAGCTTCCTCGATTTTGCAGTTCGGGTTTTGCAAAATGCAATGACAATTAATGCAATCAAAATTATGACTAGGAGATCATTCCATGTAATATAAGGTGTGTGCGTGTTGTCAAGAAATGGAGACACAGGACGAGCATCTGTTCACATATTATTTATATTGCATCATCAGTTATTTCCTTGTAATGAGGCCCAATCGTCACCAGGATTTCACCTAGGCTTTATTAAAAATATATATTTCTACTGTTATATATAAATATTATCACTGACAATATAACGGTGACTGCTGTAATACATTATGCAACCATTCTACATTGCTTGGTACCTATACCAGTATATTGGCAAATCATTGGTGTCACATGAGATGCCATCCTTTGCCCTTAAAACTTACGCAATAAAAATGTGATATGCAACGAATACGGTACATGTACCGTATTCGTTGCATATCACATTCGTTGCATGTCCAATGTATGTATAAATTTGACAGGCGCTGTGTAATTAGGAGACAGACTTAACCTTCTTCACTTGATGCATTCCTCCTTTTTTTTCTTTATTCTTATCTCAAGCTTAGCTATACACCTTCGCTGATTAATATCATGGTCATCTTTTGTCACACAGAAGATAAACAGAGAGAACACTGAAATCGACCCGATATGTTGCACGTGCTTCCTGATTCAGATAATGGTCCAAAATTGTTATATTTACAAATGATTTTTAAAGGATTTCAGATGAAGTGCTTTCCATTTCTGTCCCATCAGGTTGGGGCACTGCGGTCATTTAGCATAGACTACAAAAATTACTGCTTTCGCAAGGATGGCGAGGAATTCCGCTACATATCTGGGAGCATCCACTACAGCCGGATTCCCAGAGTGTACTGGAAGGACCGCCTGCTGAAGATGTACATGGCTGGACTAAATACCATTCAGACGTACGTGTACCTCATTATTCATTGGCGGGAATGTGACCGATTAGGCTCATCAATGTACAAGTTGACTGTGCTTCCAACTTCCTAGATCAAGATAATATGTACTTATGGGGAGATTAGGGACATTTGTTTGTGGCCGAAAAGTGCTTTGTCCCCCCGGGTTTTTAAAGATCTTGCTTCAAATGTTATTGTGATGAATAGCAGGCAACCTGAGTGTCCAGCCTCCAATCCTTATATTTTGAAAGCCTAATGTGAACAATACTGACACTCTTCATTCTCCTAAAAGATATGTTCCCTGGAACTTCCACGAGCCGTCTCCAAGTCAGTACATTTTCAATGGAGACAGAGACCTGGAGCACTTTCTTCAGCTGGCCCAAGACATCGGTTTACTGGTTATTCTGCGGCCTGGGCCCTACATATGCGCAGAGTGGGATATGGTGAAATACTTTTCTCCTTAATGTCATCGCCACACCCACCCACACCCAGATACACAACAAAGGAAATGCCTGAGTTATTAAGTTTGTTTTTATTTAATACATATTGATGTCTTGTAGGGTGGCTTGCCTGCCTGGCTTCTCATGAAGAAAGACATAGTGCTGCGCTCTTTAGACCCGGGTAGGTAGAAAGAGTAACTATTAAAAGATATAAAAGGACTGAAGTATTCCTTGGGTTACATTCTGTAATGCATGTTGCATAATTCCTCTGCAGATTACATTGCAGCGGTGGACACATGGATGGGAAAGTTGCTACCGATGATGAAACCTTTCCTATATCAGAACGGAGGGCCGATTATATCCGTCCAGGCAAGTCCCATGAACAGACATTTGTAACCCTTCAGCTTTTTATACTTTATTTCAAAACCGTTTTAAGATTTGTTGGCCGAGTAGTCCACTGCAAAACACTGGCTGCGGAATTTACCTCTAGCAATGTTCCCTTTCTGTCAAGGTTGAAAACGAATATGGCAGCTACTTCACATGTGACTACAACTACATGCGTCACCTGTCCAAGTTATTCCGGGGACACCTGGGGGAGGAGGCGGTGCTGTTCACCACTGATGGCGCGGGTCTTGGGTACCTCAAGTGCGGCTCCATACAGGGTCTTTATGCGACTGTGGACTTTGGTCCAGGTAACCACATGACATTACACAGAAACCCTCTGGTCCACCTCTATGTTGACTCGTCATTTGGTTACAGCCAGAGGATCGAAGCACTGGTCCCTCACATGACGTCTCGGTGTGAGGTGAGGGAATCAGCCGTGGCCTGTGTTGTGTTTGTTTTCCCAAGGCGGTAACGTCAGTGCTGCATTCGCTGCCCAGAGACATGTGGAACCCCGTGGACCGCTGGTGTGTATCTCCCACCGTTGTTTCACTCCCTTTAGAATCGCCGGGGCAACATCCAACCAGACTGGTCTCCTGTGTTACAGGTGAACTCAGAGTTTTACACTGGGTGGCTGGACCACTGGGGGAGCCACCACTCCACCGTTTCAACAGCCGTTTTGGCCAAGTCTCTCAATGAGATCTTGGCCCTGAGCGCCAATGTTAACTTGTGAGTTTCTCTGACTTCTGGGGGGGCGGGCAGTCAATGCATACAAATGTAAGTCTGTGGAATAGCCAGTGATGTGGTTGTCGTGGTTATACTTCCAGATACATGTTTATCGGGGGGACTAATTTTGGATACTGGAACGGTAAGTGGCTTCTTTTTGCTGGATAGTTTTGTAGGGACGGATGTTTTCTCGGTTTGTTTGTGAAACGTGTTGCTTGTATGTGTAGGTGCGAATAACCCGTACGCCCCACAGCCCACCAGTTATGACTACGATGCCCCGCTCACAGAGGCCGGTGACCTCACTGACAAGTACTTTGCCATTAGAGAAGTTATTAAAATGGTAGGAAAATGAACCCGTCAGTTCAAATAATAAAACATTATTATGTTTCTGTCAAGGTTGAAAACGAATATGGCAGCTACTTCACATGTGACTACAACTACATGCGTCACCTATTATAAGAGGCAGCCATTATAAAATACGTGTTTATCTGGTTAACCTGTTTGGATCCTCCCCTAAACAGTATCGGAAGATACCAGAAGGGCCAATCCCTCCATCCACTCCAAAATACGCTTATGGGGCTGTTCAGATGACAAAGGTTGTACTGGGTTCACTTTAAACCAATTACATATGATCTATTACTACTGGTGAGAGGTATTCTTTAGACTGAATTTATAGTTTATAAAAAAAAAACAGCAAAAACAAAATGTATACTCCCTCAGGTCCAGACAGTCATGAGTGCCTTGGAAATACTGTCATTCTCGGGACCGGTGAAAAGCATACATCCAATGAGCTTCATTGAATTAAATCAGGTACCGCTCGTCGATAATTCACCTTTGAATAATTAGGACCATCTGCATTTTCATGTCCAATGCCTTTTATTTTAAAAGGTCCAGTGTGTAGAATTTAGTGGCATATAGAGAAACTGACTTGGCAGAAATGTTGTATAATATGTTGTCCATAAATTTAAAGTGTATAATCCCACATCTATGTTTTTGAGGTAGTTTCCCTTTTTGAAAACTTAAGGTAGGTCATTTCTCTTTCGGAGAAAGTGTGTTTCCAAAACTGAATTGCTGTTATACAATTTCAGTTTGTTACAATCAATAACCCAATTGCTGCATAATTCTATACACCTACTACTTTTACTTCAAAGAATGAAATATACATTTCATCATCACAGAATTTTGTTAACCTCTGTTTCCATGTTTGATTCCCCGGCCACAGGCCTTTGGGTTTGTCCTCTACAGGACCAAGCTCCCGGTTAACTGCAGCTCACCAACTCCCCTTTCCTCCCCACTGAATGGAGTTCACGATCGGGCGTACGTGTCAGTCGATGGGGTGAGTTTCTTGACGTGTCATTTTTAAGAACTGATTATAGGATGCTGTGGTGCATTAGCAAGTAATGGCAAAGTCCTTTGTGGTGGAATTTTAGATTTGCTAAGGTTCTGGCTTCCTCTCAGGTGCCAATGGGAGTCCTGGAGAGGGACAAAGTGTTGACTATCAACATAACAGGAAGCTCTGGAGATCAGGTTGACTTGTTGGTCGAGAACATGGGCCGCATCAACTATGGAAGGGGCATGAACGACTTCAAGGTTGGTCTCTTGAGGTATCATGGTTGCAACGGACGATCAGGGGATGCCAAAATGTGGCGGTACAGTGGGCGGGAGAACTTGGTCAGCAGGTCACAAGCTTACAGGCTAAGCAAAAGCAAATGAAAGGCCCCGATAACACAGAACTCATATCAGTGAAACCAGGTTCAACCTACTGAAATAAATGTGTTGCATCCATCTTGTTTGGGCTCAATTGAGCCAATGAGTAAATGACATTCCCACAAGGGTTATTCTGATATTTAAGTGTGTAATATTCAGATGTGAAAACGCAAAATACATCAATATATGATTGAGGTAAACATTAATAAGGAGATCCCCAAACGTAATGTAATGTGCCAGTTATGTATAAATAAGAAAAGGTTAGCGTCCTATGCTGGGAGAGCAGCTTACTGTTTTCAGTCGGCCGAGCAAGGAGTGTTTCAGAGTAGACTGGGGGGCGTTAGCAATGCCAGGAGCAATCATTTTGCCCTGTTGTTGCAACATGAGCCAGTGAGACACTGGCAATAAAGGAACTTTACATTTTTATGCATTTCATGAGGCTTACTTTTTCAGGATTTATTCCCCAGCCGTTGATTAATTTCATAATGTATCTGGTCAAAAATAGTGGAAGGCACCCAAATATGATGTTGGAAACAAATGTGAACTTCAAGGCCCATCAATATAAAATACAAAAGTAAAAGTATACATATATATTAATAAAGGTCAGCGGAAACTACTTTCCTCCCTCCAAACATAACGTCTTTCTTACCTGTCTGCTTGGATATAATATGATTGCATATTGTTAATGAGAGAGAGAGAGAGATCGAGAGAGAGAGAGAGAGCGAGAGAGAGGGATGATGTTGTAATTTGGGTTTAATGGATTTTGTGTTCTCAACAAAATAAACGACACAGGGCTTGGTGTCCAACTTGACATTAGGCAAAGATGTGCTGAGTGGCTGGACCATGTACAGTCTGAATATCGATGAGGCAGTCAGCAAGGGGCTCCTACAACAGACCAAGGTGCCAGGCTCCAGCCAGCCAACCAGCTTCTCCCTGCCAGCCTTCTACAGGGGAAGCTTCCTGATCCCTGACGCCATCCCAAACCTGCCCCAGGACACCTACGTTCAGTTCCCGGGCTGGATTAAGGCACGTGGCATTGTAAAACGGTTTATTAATATGGCCTAGACTTTTTATATTACATAATTACACAAAGTAAGTTTGAGAAGGAACAGAATGTTCGTTTCCTTTCCTGGATGTTACAAAACAATCAAATATATATACAATTCTGACTCAGAAATGCAGAACACACACCGATCGCTTTCCCCTCAATGTAGCGAGTTATGTAATTCCAAACCAAAACAATGGCCCAATATTTGACTCTTGTTTTGGTGTCTTGTCATTTTAGGGCCAGGTCTGGATTAACGGCGTCAACCTGGGGCGCTACTGGCCCTCCCGGGGACCCCAGGTGACCCTCTTTGTGCCGGCCAGCGTCCTCAGCACGGCGGACCCAAACAACGTTACGGTCCTGGAGCTGGAGGCGTCCCCCTGTACCACGGGACCCTGCGTGGTGGAGTTCACCAAGACCCCCATCCTGAACGCCACTGTCTCCTCGGCCCACTGCCAGAGGTTGTTCCTCAGAGGCGGCTAGTTGTCCGGAGCTGTGCTCATCTCTGATTGGATGCCCAGAGGAATCAATTTGCACTGTTGATTTATATACAATGGCACAGAGGCAGACGTTGAGCGTTGACTTTTTTATTTTTTTTTAACACGTCTGACTTTTATGTTTTTTTTTTGATCAATCTATGTTGGTGGCTCTACCTCAATGATTCTGGATGGACCTCGGGTCTTTCTTTATCTTCAACGGAAGTTAATATTTGAAATCATTCACAATTCTGTACAATCTTTTTTATGACAGTATATTCTAAATTAATTTCAGCTGGTATCTATTTAAAATGGGAAACACTATGACTGTTCTTTTATATGTCAATAAAAATAATATCCTTGCATAATGTTTCAAACTTAATGTTTGCTTGTTACATTACATCAGCTGAGGTTTTTGTCCAAAGCGACTTACAAATTGTTGCGATAGTAACTGTTGTTAGCAAAGAAGTCTGTTGCAGTTCCACACAGAAAGTGGATGGAAACTACACGCCCTAGTAATGTTGTAGGGCTAAACATCTTTTTACCACTAGATGTCATTAATCGACCATAAGGCAATAAAGAATCAGTTAGTATCACTGTTTACCAAACCAGAATGTCGGAAACGGATACTTACCTAGTTGTAGGGGGGATTTTCATGTAGGGAAAAAAACAAAAAAATGGGTTAAATTCTGAGGAATGTTTACTTTTCTTGTAGGCTCCTTAACGGTTATGTATACAAACTCATGCAACATAGTTAAGCATATCACAAAATAGCAATTAATGTTGTAGGGCACACTATATCTGGTGAACGCATCAACTCCCCAAATTCTACAGAATCATACATTCAGAAAGGAACAGTTTGTTCCAGCGCCATTTCTGATACAATAGCCCTCATAAAACTGCACAAGTAAGACTTACAGGAGTCAAAAGCATACTCCCTTTCTCATCTTTTGGAATAATAAAGTGCATTTGTGAAAGGTGTATATAAAAATATAGTATACCAACTAAAAAACCCTAACATAGACAGGACAAAGGAAAACACAGATGAAACATATTCTAAAATATAGTTTGTTGGTGGTTTGTTTAAATCAACAATTTCCTTTTCCTAATTACAGGATGTGAACTATAATGTAGGAAAACCAAGAGACATTCACCCTACTTAACGTAAATCCATCGTAACAGAGCATACAAATATTAAACCTATGATACAAGACCAGCTGCTCATGATTTATCATTGCAACTAAACAAACATTTGCCATTGGAACTGTAAGGTCAGAAATGATAATCCACATCATGGTTGACAATAGAGCTCAAGATAAAGGCAACAAGATGTTTTCCAGATGATTATATTGATGCCATGCTATAAAGGCCATGCAGCAGTGAATTTTTCCTCTTACAAACACAATTGTTTCAAAAACTGTTGTAGTAGTCGTCCGAGTCTCCTGAATGCTGTGATTTGAAAAGAGAAAATTAAAGTGTTCTTTTTAATCTTAATTCAACAAGCAATCTGACCAAATTGTTAATCTTGTAGAAATTAGACCTGTACACAGACAACTGTATCTGGAATTAAAATGTAGTGGCTGGGTCGAATCCCCGATGTGTGTTGGGTTGGATGGGCGCCTGTGAGCAGGATTCCAAACTCCTACCTGCTCCTAAGGAAAATCTGCTTTTGGAGACTTGGATGAATTTCGTTTAGGATGGAAGTGTCCGATAAACGAGTAGTCGTACTGTTTCTATCCTGACATAATGGAGCACGTAGTCCACCAATAACCAATGCCTTTTTAAAAGACAGCAAGTCTCCTGGTAATATCTCCCAGGGGGTTTCATAAGTAACCTAATATCAAATGTGTTTATAGGATTTTCCTTATCTTACATTAATGGGTTGATGAGTATTATAATTAAGGTACTGATAAATCCGAATGTCTTTTTAACCTGAAACTCATCTGATGTAGAAATCTTCCAAAATTCACCCAGTAAATGCAACAAAAAAAGGTGGGCTTTTGTAAACAGTAGTAACTTTCTTAAAAAAATAAACTTTGCATAACAAAATATACACCATTTTTATGCCATAGATTGAACATATTTCTAATTCAGACACACAGACAAGACAACTGTAATGTAGACATCCTAGTGGTTATCTCTCTATGAGATTGTTAACAGTCATGTTAATAATAACCTACATGTTTGGCACATATACCGTTTCATTATGCTACAGTGAGCACCCAAACAGCCCATAGCCATTCGATGTGTGGCTTTTCTTGGTAAACCAGCCACAGTAAGACAACGGGCAGTTAGGGACCTCCTTTTTACAAATGCACTAGAGGGACTAGTCATGATTGTCAACCGGTGAGGACAGCTTGACTTATCCGTCATTCACACCACACTTCATAGGGTTTCAGAAAGCAAAGGACAAATGGATAAAAAAATTCAATAGGTGCAGTTCGACTGATAAAAACATAAGACCCAATGACAGGAGGTACAAATGTGCTATATACAGTCCTATTTATCATAAAATGTGCATACATTATAAAAATAAAAGTTGAGTGAGAAGCGTGTTCCTATAGTAATTTGCTAGGCAAATATAAACACCAACTTCCGCTCTTAGTTTAACATTTCGTTGGCTATCGAACTACGTTTATACGTGTACACATACACCTGACATAACGGCGTAAACAGCGAAAAATATTGGACCTATCATTTTCTTTGAGGTAAACAAAAACTTGAACAAAATCTACAAACATGCTGGTTATTTAAACGTTATCCCTAAGGGCATTTTAAAAGGATTTCACTGGTAGGAGAACATACCAGACACTTTGACACATGTTCAACGCTGTTGTGATGTACCCTATGAATGCATGTCATATAGAGAATACATTCTGAAATGTGTTTGCAGTAAAAAACGATTCACATAAGGCACATATAATGCAGAAAAAAAACACAACGTAAACAACAAAAAGGGACAACTGAAACGTATTGGAATAAGGAAGCCCTCCCCCACACATCTGATGTCCCTTAAAACTCTTAAGGCCCGTCCCATCAACAGTAGGGAGGAGGGGGGAGGTGGTTGGCCCATCAACAGACACAATACAATAACAGAGGGACAGTCCTCCCTCTCTTCTCCACATCCGTTGACTGTGACATCAGTCATCACAAGGGCCAGCAGCGGTGTGTTCGTCCACAACAAAGAAGAAGAACAGAAAGTAACACGCGGGTCGTCTGTTCTCCTCGGTCACCAACGTCCAAACTATCAATGGGATCCCATTAATCCGGTGACACAGAGTGGCAATCCACCAAAGAGTTCTGCCCCAGCGGTTGGGGCTCCGCAGGCTGCTCCTCGTCCCCCGCGCGGGCCCCCATTCTGGGGGGGTCCGGGCCGCTGCTCAGTGGGGGGGGGTCTGAGGGAGAGGGAGGATATGGTGAAGATGCAGTGGATTGGGCGCAATGCTTATGTCAGGCCTGTGAAGAACACACACACACACACACACACACACACACACACACACACACACACACACACACACACACACACACACACACACACACACACACACACACACACACACACACACACACACACACACACACACACACACACACACACACACACCTCATCTAATCTGTGGCTGCCAATTAATCAAATCCCATGGATTCAGGTCATGGTGGAGGACTGACTCACCACCAGTACAGTCTGGTCCGTGCTCCGGTGCAGGAGGTACCCAGTCATCCTGGTCAGAGAGCTGCTGCAGGCTGATGGACCCTGCTACTGGGTCCAGCACCACCGAGCTCTCGTTCACCGTCATCTCGCTCGCCCCGGTGATTGCGTTGGTGGGCCCGATGGAAGCCTCGTACTCTGGGGGTATCTCGTCCGAGCCATCTTCACTGGGCTGAAAGAAGACTGGGGGGTTAGTCTGCAGCACTATGCTGCGGTTTCTGAATGGAAAGGGTAGCCTAGCTTGTTCAGCAAGGGTAGCCTAGCGGCCAGCCTATCCATCTAGGGGAGCCTAGCCTATGATCCATCAAGGGTAGCCTAGCGGCCAGCCTATCCATCTAGGGGAGCCTAGCCTATGATCCATCAAGGGTAGCCTAGCCTATCCATCAAGGGTAGCTTAGCGGCTACCCTATCCATCTAGGGTAGCCTAGCCTATCCCTCAAGGGTAGCCTAGCCTATCCCTCAAGGGTAGCCTAGCTTATTCATCAAGGATAGCCTAGCTTATCCATCAAAGGCAGCCTAGCCTATGCATCACGGGTAGCCTAGCATATCCATCAACAGAAAGGATAGCCTAGCTTATCCATCAAGGGTAGCATATCATATCCATCAACAGAAAGGATAGCCTAGCTTATCCATGAAAGGTAGCCTACCCATTAAAGGATAGCCTAGCTTATCCATCAAGAGTAGCCTAGCTTATTCATCAAGGATAGCCTAGCTTATCCATCAAAGGCAGCCTAGTCTATCCACCACCGGTATCCTAGCATATCCATCAACAGAAAAAATATCCTAGCTTATCCATCAAGGGTAGCGAAGCAGATCCATCAACAGAAAGGATAGCCTAGCTTATCCATTACGGGTAGCCTAGCATATCCATCGTCTGAAAAGGTACGCCTAGCTTATACATCAAAGGCAGCCTAGCCTATCCACCACCGGTATCCTAGCATATCCATCAACAGAAAAAATATCCTAGCTTATCCATCAAGGGTAGCGAAGCAGATCCATCAACAGAAAGGATAGCCTAGCTTATCCATTACGGGTAGCCTAGCATATCCATCGTCTGAAAAGGTACGCCTAGCTTATACATCAAAGGCAGCCTAGCCTATCCACCACCGGTATCCTAGCATATCCATCAACAGAAAAAATATCCTAGCTTATCCATCAAGGGTAGCGTAGCCGATCCATCAACAGAAAGGATAGCCTAGCTTATCCATTACGGGTAGCCTAGCATATCCATCGTCTGAAAAGGTACGCCTAGCTTATACATCAAGGGTAGCCTAGCCTATCCATCAAGGGTAGCCTAGCGGCTAGCCTCTCCATCAAGGGTAGCCTAGCCCTAGCATATCCATCAACAGAAAGGATAGCCTAGCTTATCCATCAAGGGTAGCCCAGCCTATCCATCGATCTCTTTGCTTGAGGGGTTCTTAAAGGGCAGGTAAAGCCGACCAGGATCTCTTTCGGAGATCCCTAGGCGTTCCCAGGCTAGCTGGGACATGCCATCCCTCCAGTGCTCCCTGAACACAAGAACCACCTCGCCTTGATCCTCTCCAAGCTCCTTTGAGCTCCTCTGGGAGAGATGCGACTTCCTCTTCCTGAACTACCTTCAGCTGCACGTACTCTCCGCCTTAACCTTTCTGTCACTAACCCAGACCGAGGCCGGGTGTTAAGTCCCTCTTATAATAGGATTACATTCTAAAAGTAGCACATTCTACGATCGTTGTGAGGAGAGGGCTGTGTGGCCGTACCATAATGCCCAGTGCCTTGAGGATGTTGGTTTTGCACATGGGGCAAGTTCTCTGGTCCTGCAGCCACGGGTCAATGCAGTGTTTATGGAACAGATGCCTGGATCAACCAAATAAAACAAAAAAATCATTGATTCTGATGCCAAACTACATTTAATGCACCGAAGGAAGAGTCTCAAATGAATTGTATGAAAAATAACATGCAAGGAGTTTGACTAACCAAATGAGGAGAGCCAGTGTTTTACCTGCACGGTAAGATCCTTACAACGTCGTTGGGCTTGTAACTTTCAATGCAAACTGCGCAGCTGTCAAACTCTGAATCTATTTCCTGCACAGTAGGGAAAAGAATATAGGAAGTCCTTCTTAATTGTATTTGATATTGCAGGTAGAATAAGATAAGATAAGATACAACTACAACCATCCCCAACAACATGAAGATGTGATGGGTTATATACATTAAAAGGCAACAGGCTAAGCTTAAACTATTATGTAGCCATGTTGCTTACATTGCATAGTACTGGGGACTGTTTGGCTGCCGGGTATTTATTTAGAGGTCTGCACAAGGACATGTTCCAAAGTCCAAAGAGCTGGATTTCTCACTGGTATTCGATGTCAAAGTCCTAAATGTAATTTTCCATAAACAGACATTGGCATAAACTCAGTTCAAAAGGTAAACGGTGAACTGCTTCGAACCGAAGGCCCATTATAGCTACCACACATTTGTATTAGTACTGCAGCACTTTACAAATGCACACATTGCTTATCTTATCCCATTGTGATTAATGATTGGAATCCATAAGGATTACGCATTTGTTGGCTATTGTATATAACCTGCCATGACTGTGTTATCTTTCCCATATTCAAATATTACATTTGTTGAATCACTAGAACAGTATTCCTTAAAATTAAAACAGCTGTTCTGGAGAACCCTGGCTAATCAAAACCAGAGATCTGAATTAAAAAAACCGCAATGAAGTAATTTCTGCGTGGAAGGATTCACAATGTTTTGCCCTACCAAAAAAGCCTTGGAGATAACCTAACAAGAAGACAGAAAAAGATATTCTCATAAGTTCTGGTAAGAAAAACAACAGGCAAGGAAACTAGGAGTTTTGGTGTTTTTCCACAAGTCATTGGGTTCATACATGTGACGGAGAAACAATCAAACAGCACGAACCTTGTCCCCTTTCTTGATGGTTCGCACTTCTAACCTGCTGATGGCCTTTTTGGCTGCATCTCCCAGGCGCCTCTGAAAGATCAAAATGAACAAGAAAGATGTTCATATGATGCAAGATATGATGATATGAGATATGATGCAAGAAACAAAAAGGTGAGAACAAGTGAGGATTAAAAAATAGACCCAAAAATCATGACTTTTGCCTTAAATCGCATATGTCACATTCTGATGCTTATATTAAAGAATTTGGCCGGTCTGCTAAGACCCAAGGTTAATTGCTGACATTGTCTATGTCAACGTATAAATAGGCCATGTGTGGTGTAGACTCGTTCCGAGTCGTTCTAGACATCTATAGTATTCCAAACGATTGTTTAGCAGCTCCCATAGCTGTATCTTTGTTTAGTCCAGCTCAGGTCAGCGCATACAACAACCCTGGCTAGGTTGCTTTAACCAATAGTGCGGACGAAGGAAATCCATAAATTTAAATTCTGCGTTCGCCGGCCAATGTGCATGCTCATGGAATTCCAGACTGAAAGGCATCTAAGTGCAAACAAAACCACGTCCAGGTTTTATTAATTACTGATTGGAAAGCGGCCCAAGCATTGAAGGAACTGAACACAGTGCTCAGTTCCTTCAATGCTTCGGCGGCTTTCCAATGGGTTCATAACACTGTATCCCCCCTCTATTGAAATGTGGTTCTGCACTAAGAATTCAGAGCTATCACACTGCCTTTATCGCAGCCACCATCTTCCACCATCACACGCACAAACAAGTCGGTGAGCATGCTCAGTAGCATGTAAACACAGAAGCTCTCTGATTGGAAGACAAGGAATCTTTCCTGTGTAGATGACGCATATCATCACTTCTAACTCACCACTGCGTCACTGTTAATGTTTACTTCAAAAATGTATGATTCCGCAAACAGCCACCTCACATTTTGTGTTTTTTTTTTTTTACATCTACCCTATTTGAATATTGTGTTTCAGGTTTTAATGTGGGCCACACCAAAGATAGCATTTTGTCTCACTGTGGAAAGACAATACAATGTTCTTAATCTGATCAGAAGACATCCATGAAGCCCTACCTGGTTGCGGTCGCGCGCGTTGACGTAGCGGAACCTCTGGATGTAGTAGAAGACGAGCCAGGCCAGGGAGATGGTCATGAGGACGATAAAGGAGATGGACACAAACACCACCGAGGTTCTGCTCACGTACTTCTGCAGGTTCCGCGTCCCCACCGTGATGTCCATCATGACCATGACCCTCTGCTCCAGCAACGCCACAATGTCCTGCCCCTTTGGCTCCGGGATCATCACAGCGATTATGTCTCCGGTGCCTGGAGGAGTCAAATGCACCCGTCTCCCCACGTTAGCTCCAGGGACAGGAATCAGCGGAGTGCATTATAGCAGAGTGCGTCGTAGAGTGCAGACATAGTACGTATTTGGGATTCTGTAAATATTGTGATACGATGTCTTCATTCTTTTGCTAACTGTTTTTATATTTTGTGCGGTTTAAATTATGGATTGTCGTTGGGGTTCAGGTTTGAACAGAACAGCTGATGCATATTGACTACTGGCTCATTCACTATAGAGCCCTATGTAGGTCATACTGTATTTCCTTCCACTCAAATAACATTGATGTTCTGGGCTTCGATTTTTCCGTCAACCTGCTGAAGTATTTTGGAAGCAAAGATTCCCGCTACAGACAATTCATTTTTTCCTCCATCTATAGGTAGCTTTAATAATAATAATAATAATACATTTAATTTAGAGGCGCCTTTCAAGACACCCAAGGTCACCTTACAGAGCATATAGTCATCATTCAAAAGGTTAAACATGAAGAATAATAATAATTAATAACACTCAAAGACGCCTAAAGTGAAGTGGGGACCTCACTAACCACCACCAATATGTAGCACCCACTTGGGTGATGCACGGCAGCCAATCGGTGCCAGAACGTTCACTACACACCAGCTTGAGGTGGAGAGTTAGGGATGAGGTGGAGAGTGAGGGAATAGAACATATTTAAACACTATCGACCATATTTAAACACTGTCGATCACATTTAAACAATATCGACCACATGTAAACACTATCGACCACATTTAAACACTATCGACCATATTTAAACACTATGGACCACATGTAAACCCTATCGACCACATGTAAACACTATCGCCCACATTTAAACACTATCACCCACATTTAAACACTATGGACCACACTTAAACCCTATCGACCACATTTAAACACTATCGCCCACATTTAAACACTATCGCCCACATTTAAACACTATGGACCACATTTAAACACTTAGGACCACATGTAAACCCTATCGACCATATATAAACACTATCGACCACATTTAAACATGTAAACCCTATCGACCACAATTAAACACTATCGACCACAATTAAACACTATCGACCACATTTAAACATGTAAACCCTATCGACCACATTTAAACACTATCGACCACATTTAAACACTCTCGCCCACATTTAAACACTCTCGCCCACATTTACACACTATCGACCACATTTAAACACTGCTTTAACGGTAAGCATTTCTTCCAAGGCCATTGGCACTCTTTTAGACCCAGTGGTGAGAGCTATACTTTGCTTTAAATTGACAAAACCAAATTATGTCGAATTTTCAATTTCTATTCATTAGGGTTGAGTCTAGTTAACAAAAAAAAAAACTTAGATTTTTTGCAAGTTAGTAATTTCAGAGCATGATTTCTGGAAGGTACAGGGAGCGATTTCCCAAGAACATATTCAATGAGACAGTTGGTTTACATGATTCTTATAGGGAAATTCAAATCAAGGGCAGTAACAACACAGGTAACAAAGGTGAGGGTCATTGACCATAGTTGACAGTTTCCTATTGGTCATAGCTGAAGTAATTCATGGCGGCAGAGACCAAGGTATGGGCTATACACTTTAGAGGAATCTGTCATTTCTGCAAGGCTGCAAAACAGTTAAAGGAATCTACAAAGCAAAGAAGTCAGTAGATTGGAGTGACCTCAGTATTCGAGTCTGTGGCCACAGTGGCAATGCAAATGCAAACTACCTTTACCACCTTTCAATTAGAGAGTGGAAGGGAGACTTCCCTAGGTCCGAGGAGAATGCAAATCAATACTTATTATTCAAACAAGGTTTATATAATTGGTTTATTGTTGTATATAGCTACGGCTTATATTTCCACGACAATCAGCGTGACTGTATAAGTTCAGATAAGATGTCTGTATTGCTACTAGTTCAATTCGCCCTCAACATGAGTGGCTGTCGCAGTCCTTTTTGGTCCAGATCCCCACAGCCATCCCTCTAAGGCTGGGTGGATTGAGTCTTCAGGCTTCACCCAGCAGCAGTGCTTCCTAGGCAGGTGCCGGACATGTGGCCCTGAGGGGCCCCCTTAATACTGCATGGTGAGGCCTCTGTGCCTAGAGCTACTTCAACACCATCGCTAGGATTGAGCCTTCCATCTGAAGATGCTCTGTTTGGATCAAATAATAGGAGCCCCTAACATGCCAGCCTCCCTGGGATATAAAGTAAATGTATAGGTTTATCAATGCATTTGGTTACGAGTACGATAACTAGCCTCTTCTAAACTCGACTTAAGTTCATGACCCAAACTAAGTGAGTTTTCCGTTCACCTGAAAACCCAGCCACGGCTTTAAGCAAATTGATGCAAAGGGAAAACAGTGGACACAGAATAAATGAATACACTATAGCAGGAATAAAAAAGCCTTACAAGTAGCCTACTAAAACCCATGTCTGTAACGCAATCCTAAAGCCAAACAATTAGAAAATAAATTCCAATGTTGCAATATGGTATTTACTATTTAGGATATCCTTAAGCCGTAAACTCAGGACATCTACTGCTGCCCACTGTGACGCAGCCAGAGAAGATAAAAATAGCCCTGTCTAAGACCATAATACCCACACAGGCAGGCTGTGGCTTAACAAGTCAAAGAAGTGATGTTTTAAAATGTACTGTTGGCAAAGATTTGGCAATGAAAACGACAATATAGCCAATATGGAGATATCCCTTTTGCTGGCTCTTGTGTTTTTGGCAGATTATAAAGGTTATGACATAATAGATTGTTAGTGACACACTCAAATACCACACGGTAAACAGGGAAACAAGCCAAGAAAAAGTTAGACATGGCAGTCTTTTCACACAATAAAGACCAGGCTTTTTTTTTTTTACTTTAGACATCAAAATCTGTATTTAAATAGCTTTAAGATTAATAATTGAATTGTAATTCATATTAACGAACTCAATATTAATTCCTAAAGACAGATGTGGAGAAAGCTCCATGAAACTGCACCTCGTTAGGTGTTGAGCGTTTGCCTAACCCTTCTTTCATGCAATCTTCCCTTCCTTTCGTTGAAGGTGCCTGTACTTCACTGTTTCCCCCTTTCATGCTTCTGATCACATGATTCTCTTCTTTGATTCCTCTCCCGATTTAAATCTGATACTTGATGTGTGTGGCTAACATTGTCTTACTGCACCCATTTTCACTACCCATAAATGTACAACTATATAACCACATCTCCGCCATGATGTAGCGTTCCATTCCTCCTTCGCTACCTCATTATTCCCACCCCTCGCCACAACTACTCCTCAGCCAAGGGCTGTGATATCGATCATCTCACGGGAGCTACATCAAAACCAGATATCTGTTTAATGAAAAAAGAGAAGCAATGGAGGCAAAGCATCCCCTGCCACGGACAAACTTCCACAGACAAACATCCCCTGCCACAGACAAACATCGTTAACTAGTAGTTAACAATGTACTACTAGTAAAAAATAAATAAACAAATAACATAACAAAAAAACATAACATGGTGACGCTCGTCTGGAAGCTTCTCACCTTGGTGCGGCATGGTTATCGTGTCGTTTGGGTTGTTGGAGCCCACATTGTAAATGACAACTGCGGATGCATTGCGACTTGCAGCATTGCTGATTTTCTCCCGAAACGTACAATTCCCCGCAGCGATCAACGCCACCCAGGCGATGTTCTGGGAGGCGATGGGGAATTTTACATTAATGTGACATCCTTGTCTGTCCCGAAAGAAGGTAGGTAATAAAACAAGTCCGCGGGCTTCCTTCTTTGGGGAGTGTTCGCCATAGCGACCACACTCGGATTTATCGGTTTTGAGTTCGGAGGTGACAGGGTCTTGATATGTTATGTTGATGAATGCCGTGTACCATTCTTCCTTCTCTGCGACTGTGAACTCAAGGCAGAGCACATTTCCGAAACAAAAAGACAGGAAGCAGGTGGAGAGAGCTATGTTCCTGCAAGCTCCGGTGAGGGACACTGCCATTTTTCAGAAACAAGGGTCCCGTCCCCACCTCCGGGGCGAACACCTTGCCCAGTGTCGGGAGAGATCGTCTCTCTTTCTAAAAAATAATATAAAAATAAAAATCTTTATGCTTTCATGTCTTTTCTACAAATTAAGAGCAGAACATTTTTGTTTTTATAAGTACTATCAGACACGTTGGCTTTCGTTTGAGGTGTTTATGCTCTTAGCAGCGCACCTCAACCGGCGAGAATACAGACTGTTGTTGTTTGGGGTCAGACGTGCTTCCTGTATGGCTCCTGATTGGTCCTTCGTGGCCACGTGGGAAAAGAATCGGAAGTAGTTCTACCGTGGCTACAATGATAGATGTCTCGAAGAAAACAATTTCGTTCCGAGTGCAATACTTTTGTATGCCGTACACAAAAATCAATATTTACACATTATAATCACCTTTGATCTTCGTGAACCCAATTGGTGATATATGGGATTAAATCAAGAATTGTAGCTAAAGAACCGAAGCTGAATGTTTCTTTTCGCCAATGTTTCTTCCGGACACTTGTCCATCATGCACTAGTCGTGCTTGTCGCCCTTTTCGTCTCATCCTCATTTAACCAGGGGGCTCATTTTCAGTTTTTGGTAAGCTATTGAAATACAATGATGTTATATATACAGTCCATCGTTACATTTTTTATTGACATGAACGTCGTGTACATTGGAGGGCATCCGCTGTTCTTTACAGGGAACACGTTACTTGCTAGTTGCCTTTAGCTAAGTTAGCAGTAAAAACAAAACTTCGCTCATAACACCCATATAGATGAATCGTCACCATTGCTGGTTCAGAGTTTGCTTAGACTGGGTTGTCGTATAATATTTATACATACATTTTAAATTCTAGCAATGCTGATCTATGATGACCATTTTTTTCTACGCATGCAAATCGTGGATTTGCAGTTTTTAGCTTTCACAAAGTCACCAATTTGTGAGCCAACAGCGTTCACTTTAGTATGTCTTGATGTATTCTTTGTTTGCAGGCAAAGTGATTTCAATTATTTCTGAGCAAAATGCCTAAAAAGAAAACCGGTGCCCGTAAGAAGGCTGAGAGTCGCAAGGAAAGAGAGAAGCAGACTCGAGCCAACCGGGACCATATCGACGTAGCCAAACACCCGTGCAATTTTGCAATGGTAATAAACCAAATGACAATAACCGATATTATCTTATACCTAAATTGGAATCGTAAAACGAAGAGGACGCATCATTTTCCCATGCAGCTCACACATTAGGCCTATATGTTACTATAGCCATTGAGATGTAGCCTGACATCACCAGACCAATTCGCAAATGCGTATTGGACGTTACAATGAGTACAAGATGAGCTCGCATGTTTGTGTAGTTCCCTGGCTAAATAAGATGCTTATCTCAGGATAGAGTCCCATAGGCAATGGCCTAAGCTTTAATTGCAACGATACAATGCAGTACACAAATCGATCTCTATCCTATAAGAAGCATCTCAATAGCTAGTTTATCAGATGGGGCTACTCATGTTATGTTATCAATAAAGTTTTGACTGAAATGTCAAATTGTTTTCAATATTATATTTCAGGAATGTGACAAATGCAACAGGAGACAGAAGAACAGAGCTTTCTGCTACTTTTGTTCTTCAGTGCAGAAGCTTCCTATGTGTGCCCAATGTGGTAAGTCTGTTTTGACTTGACTTGGCTCTATGAATTTTGTACAGAGTAATACTGATAGTTCTCAATATAACTATAATCAATAATCTAGAGTCCAGCCAGAACTTGCAAAGTGAACTAGATTAGTCTACTATGACTGTATTTGACTATTGGACATTTTCTGTAGCATGTTTTCTTTTTTAAGGAAAAACCAAATGCATGAAATCATCAGATTGTGTCATAAGACATCCTGGGATTCACAGCACTGGGATGGGGATGGTGGTAAGACAATGATTACTTCAGATCAAATATCCTGTTGTGCATAAGTCATTTATGTGTTCACATCGTTCAATGAGGGTTGCATTTCTTGTACTACAACTTGAACTTGAGCAGCGTCAAAGCAAAATGTATCTCTTCCTGCCTTAGGGGGCGGTGTGCGATTTCTGTGAAGCTTGGGTGTGCCATGGGAGGAAGTGTCTGAGCACACATGCTTGTGTATGCCCACTGACCGATGCAGAGTGCATCGAATGTGATCGCAATGTCTGGGAACATGGTAAGTGGAGTACCATTCGAAATTCCTTGCCACTTGGATGTCCTACAGATGTCGTAAACAATTGTATTAACATTTTGTTTTGGAAAGGTGGGCGTCTGTTCCGCTGTTCGTTCTGTATGAATTTCCTTTGTGAGGATGATCAGTTTGAGCACCAGGCTAGTTGCCAAATCCTTGAGGCAGAAACATACAAATGTGAGTCAAACAATCACTACGAATTAATCACAATAATTGTTATTCCCGTTCTATTTGTTTACCACAGTTTCTAGTAACACCTTTCAAACTCTGATTAATCTCTTCCCATGTCCAATTTGTAGGCGTTTCCTGCAACCGACTGGGGCAACACTCTTGCCTACGTTGTAAGGTGAGGAGATTAGTATGAGCAAGCGGAGCGGTCTAACAATGGTTTACTTATGTGCAAACAACTACGGTAATTGCTTGCTAATTACTGTTGTCTCCAATGGTTTTCAAAGGCCTGTTACTGTGACGACCATGCCCGGAGCAAGGTGTTCAAACAGGAGAAGGGTAAAGGGCCACCGTGTCCTAAATGTGGCCATGAGACCCAGGAGACCAAAGACCTCAGCATGTCCAGTAAGTCGCTCATAGACTGCATTTGTGGATCATTGTATTGGAAAGGCCACCGTTCATTGATTGCCCGGTTTAGTTTCTTCTCAATGCGTGTGTCCTTACAGCCATAAATAGGCAGTGGTTGGGTAGCTTGCTCAAAAATCTAGAACCTTCAGCTGGAGGTCCCAACATCCTAGCCACTATCCCAGACCTGGGCATAGTGGCTAGGATGTTGAAAATATGGTAACGAAACATAGTTCCTTTTTCAATTTGGTGCCACGTTACTTTTCCCAGGGACAGATTTGACAGTGATACGGCCTTGTCAGGCAGTATGCTATTAGTCACGTTCTTTATTCGATATTCTACGTGACTCCGACAATTCGACGATCGTTGCCCATCCCTAGCGTGTGCATGTTAAAGTGCTGTACGTTGACACGGAGGGCCCTCTCCATAGCCGGAGAGCCTCCAATCTTTTTTAACTATCCGTCGACGCCATGGACCTATTGGTCCACGCAACGGAGGCATAATTGTCCACCCCTGCACCAAACTATACTGAATGTATCTAGCGTGTAAAGCTCAAGAGGGAGAGAACATCTCGATGATATAATGTCACGACCATATAGTTGCCTCGACGACGAGCCCGACGGCTCACCTATATTCACCTATCCCAGCTCCCTGCAGTGAGCACATCCGTTGGGCCAGGGGAGACGTGCTCTGGTATTGGTAAGTGTGGCACTGCAAAGGCTCAATTATGGTTCCATGTCGATGCGACGCAATGACCACGCAGACGCTTCGACGCAGTCGTGAACCTGTTTTGGTTCGTTAGTTAGCGAAACAACCCATCGCCTCGACGCAAGGTAACGGGCCCCCGCACGCCAGGCCCCTGCAGTGGACCATAAGAGGGTCCGCAAGGACGTAATGGGTCCGTAGACCCCCTTGTGTAGCGTTGACTTGGAACCATAATTGAGCCTTAACCCTCGTTCTTCGTTCCGCAGCTCGCTCCGTCAAGTTCGGTCGGCAGAGCGGCGCGGGAGAGGAGGACAGCTATGGCTACGGCGCGGGGGGTTACGCGGCTTACTGGAAGAACATGGCCGCCAGCAACGCAGACAAGGAGGAGGACGAGGAGGAGGACGACGACGATGAGGAAGAGGATGACGACGACGATGAGGATGATGATGATGAGGAGGAAGTTGTGGATCAGCCGGAGGGAAAAGAAGAAGGGGTCGTGGCCCCCCTGGCTGCGCTGAATCTGACTGACTGACCTGATTATCGGCGTAATGCATAAGTTTAGAGCAACGTGGGGGCTGAAACCATTAAAGGGGACATATTATCCCACCAGGTGTGAGTATGATTAGCCTTACAAGCCGTTTCGAAAATCTGCCCCATATGACATCACTAGTGGGCGTGTCCACCTAGATCTGTGCTGGATAGATCAGTCTACCAGCCTACCCTGTGGACTGAAGTAAACAATGCTCATCTATCCAGCGCAGATCTAGCTGGACACGCCCACTACTGATGTCATATGGGGCAGATTTTCGAAACGGCTTGTAAGGCTAATCACACTCACACCTGGTGGTATAATATGTCCCCTTTAAGTGTCGTGCACTTATTCTTCATACCAGGTCAAGAATCAATAAAGTTATGAAATGAAATCTAGGACACTCTTGATCGAGATTTTATCATCTTTGAATATATGAAAATTAGTTATGTTTTTTGATCATTAATAGAAAGTCATATATCCTCACAATTATCAATGTTTCAAGACATTTAAATGAACTTTTAACTGTCTGTAACAAGCTTATAGACTGATTATTTTTTAGATATAATTATATTTGGCTAGAATTCAGTATCCATTCATTATAATTGCAATACAATATATTTTTTTTTTTTACAATAAAGTAAGTTGTCTCACAATTAACATCTAATTTTTGCAATATTTCTGCCGAGTAAGGAAAATTAAAGGCAATGGCGTTATCCGACTATAAATCGGGTCTTAATGGGTACGTACTTCTGCAGACTTGCATCATTGCATCAGTATTGATGCTAATGATCATGCAAGTGCACTCAAGCATTCATACGTGATTGATGTATAAGTCTGCAAAGACATGTGTCAACCACGTATGTGTGCTAGTGTGCATTCGCATAATTTATAATGATTCATTTTAATTTCTTAAACCTTCTGAGGCCACGCCCTCAGGGTAAAGCGATAAAAAGAACAGTGTCACAGGGCGGACACAGACCAATCTTATTTTCTTGTAAGCTTCGCTGCATCTGTATTTTGTCAATTAAAACCATGGGAAAGTCAGCGTGAACGATCGAGATGCAAACATGTGATGGTGTTTTCTGCCTCGAGAGGAGAGCAGCGTCTTCGACCAGATGACAAACTTGGGGAAACCGTCGGTGAACTTTTTAAGGCTATTCCGAATTCAGAAGCGACCGGCGGTAAGTGAACATGCTAATCGAGCTAATCATGTTTCCTGATTCCATGATCATTGTTCAACGCAAGCGTTGACACCAACACCTGGTGTTCAGTAATGCATACATAAAAATATACCTTTATCATACCAGCCTAATCCACGTGGGTCCCTACCTCTCGTCCTTGCCAAAGTGTTTATCTAAACCCTTTATTCAACCTTCCACTTTCACTTTCATTTAAAACGTATTATGATCATGTCACGGAAAGACCCGATTGGCATGTTTAATGAACAACTAGCCTAATATTATGATTCATTAATTCGTCATAAAAATGACGTCCTCTCATGATTGGCAGACATACTAAAATAACTTTTTTACAACCTCAATTACAGAAATCTTCACATTTTGGGCTGTCCTGCGACCACTGCCGCAAGTGCCACAAAAGACATGTTTGGCTTTGTTTATTTATTCTAAGGTAAGTTCAAATAAATCCTGCAACCCGATATAATTGACGCTAAAGAACACACCGACTGTGTCAACAGACTATATATTGTGCGTGAATTAATAAAACAGCGCTACACTACTAGCGTGTCATACACTTTTATGTGCTGAGCAATCAGTAAACCCTTCAAACAAATGTGTTGTTTTTTTTATTTCGATTGTTTGTCTTTCATCGAGTTGCAGTCATAACAGCAGCTCTAGGCGGGACTGTCGATGCCGTTAAAGAAGTAAACGATTATAAATGCTATTTTTCGGAAATGGCCCCCCCTTTTGAGGAGTCCATGTAGTTCATGTATTATATCATACAGGCCTACTAGAGTTTTCCAACTGTTCAATGGAAAGTGTAGCATACTATGCATGCAAATCAATTATTAAATAACTTTTACTTTTCAGGGCTGCAAAGTGCATTGACATTTTAGAATGCAAGGCAACTACTATTGGTTGGTTGAAAATAATAATCATCTTTGAGATTAAACATCTCTTCCGCTGTCCTGGGCCCCGTTTCCCGAAAGCGTCGTTAGCCTAATGGCGCGTTTCCACTGCAGGGTGCGGAACGGATCGGATCGCAAAGGTGCGGGTCGGGTCACGTTTCCACCGCCAAAAGTGGGCGTGACCCGGACTTTGCCGTACCCGTTCCGGCCCCATTCTCGGGACTCCTCCGTTGCGGTACCCAAAACGAGACCAGACGCCTGAAAGGGTCCCGTGAAATTCTAGCTACACCCCCCCTCCGTTGATTGGTCGACAGAATCGTCACTTCCGGGTGACGCGGGGATAAAAACAAACAAACAGTAGCCTCGAGGTATTATTCTTTACAATTAACATGTCGCGTAAAAAGCTTGCTTGGGCGAACAAGGAGGTGGAGACGTTCGTCTGCATTCTTGGGGAGGAAGACGTTGTTTACGATGTTTACGTAGCTGCCGCGGCGATCGACATCCGGCCAACCACCAAGGGTACTGTCGGCAGTGGAAACGCGACCTCGGAACTGAGCTGGGCTATACCGCCCCCTCCCTACCGCACCTTTGCGATCCGATCCGTTCCGCACCCTGCAGTGGAAACGCGGCATAAGTGGATCGTGAAGTGCGTCGAAAGGGCATCGTAGAGTTTTCACCGCGTTTCCCGAAAGCATCGTTGGGAACGAACGTCTTGAAAACGCTCGTAGCTAACGAGTACTCCAGGGGTGCTCGTAGGTACTCGTAGGACGCTAAGAGCATCGTCAGCTATAGCCTCAGTGGTGTCACCATCGGACATTCCGTCTATTGGATGCGTTTTATTAAAACGCATTGCGCCTTTATGTTCTTACTTTGGTCATTAATAAAGATTATTAATTTATTTATTAATAAAGATGTTAAAATGGCCAAAATAAAACGGGACAGTCCAGAAAATGTTTGCGCAGGCAGGGCACTCAAAATGTGTGAGAGAAAGTGTGGGGATTTGTGCAGACTGACATAGGCTACTCATAAAACGTAGCATAAAATAATGTAAAAAAAAAATATATATAATAATAATAATAATAAAGAAATATTTTTTTTTAGAAAAAACAAGCAAAGGAGCAGGCAAAAGGCTGGGATATGGTGGGGATTGGTCACGTTGACAGGAATGTTTAGTGACATTTGGGAGGGTGGAGGGGGTTAAAAAAAAGTCTCAATCACTCTTCGACGCGCATGAAAACCAGCCGCGTAGTTATGAGGGAGGCACTTCCTCACACCGATCTTCCTCGTCGTCATCGTCCTCAACGTCCTCCGGTTCAAGCAAAGCCACCCCAGCCTTAGCTGCAATGTTGTGCAACATAGCCGTCACACATATCACGGCGCATGACTTGGCCGGCGAAAACTGGAGCCCTCCGCTGGACTTGTGAAGGCATCTAAAGCGCAACTTCCACCTCCCGATCGTGCGCTCAGGATTAGGACTGATATATGTCGGTTTAAGCCTAATCAATTGTGTTTTAATGTCTTTAGCATTCATATAATTGCAGTCTATTTTTTTCGTAGGCTACTCTGCTGTTGTCCTTGATGGGGATATATTTTAACCCTTTTTAACACAATTTTCCTGCGACATTCCTGCGTCTCCCCCTCCTACGGAGCCCATTTCAGCACCGTGTCAGTAGACAGTTACAATCCTACGACGTCGTGAGTGCAGCGAATGCGCGTTCACGTTAAGAGGAGTTTCGGGAAACGCGACAAAGAAATTATCGATGGATCGCAAGATCCATCGGGAGAATGATCTTACGAGCGAAGATCCATCGATATCGGGAAACGGGGCCCTGGCCAAGACAGGCAGCAGTAGCCTGCAGTCACACATAGCATACACACAAAATGTAAGAAATATAAAACTAAAACAGTCCACAGGGGATATCAATATCGCAAGACATTTCGGGAGGCTCAAGGAGGGGAGTAATATTACATTTGAGCAACAAAGTGTAGTCTTGTGGTGGGCTCTATAGACATAGTTCGCCATACTGTGTTATTGACATGTTTTCGTTGTGATACAGGGACACTGTCTCTTTAAGATCACGTCCCTTGTGTGTTGATATGCCTGTCGCGCAATGTTTGAATTTAAAGGTCCCATGGCTTGCTACTTTATGGATGCTTTAATATAGATATTAGTAGGCCCCAATCACAGTATTTGAAGACGTTCCCGACTTCAGCCGTGGTGCAGAATTACAGCCACTACCGGCCAGTCGCACCTTGAGATTTCCCCAAATGCGGTGTTTCAGTGTCTGTAGCTTTAATGCAAATGAGGAGGAGAGGCGGATCAAGGAGGAGGGTGGGGGTGTGGCCCTGAGCTGCTTGCAGCAGTACCATGCGCTCTGTTTACAGTGGATGTATCGCAATGGCGAGGCGCACACAGCCTTTAGCCGTGTTCTGTTAATATTCTAGAACACATAGGAGACCTGGAGCTCTATATCTAAATGATATCATATTATACATAGATATCCATATCATAATATATATTATCACGGTCAAAAGCTGTGTGAGCCACTAGACGATATTATGAATCTCAAACGACCGCGTCGGGTTCTCCGACGTCTCTGGTTGTTCCACGTCCACATAAATCTGAAGTAGGCTGAACCACGACATGGAGGAGAAGGGGATTGTTCCCCGCAATTCTTGACCGTGGTTGTCTCCTGCCGGAGCCTCGCTGCCGAGGGACCACTGCCTCGGCAGCGGGAAGCGGGGCTCATTCACGGCCAACAATCCCTTTCTCCTCCATGTCGTGGTTCATGTACTTCAGGAAGTCAAAAGCCAAAGTTCCTTTCCCCCAATTCATTCTCAACCGTGGCTGAGATAACCCCCACTACGAGTCTCATTGTCTCATTGTGTGCTTGGCCATTGAGGTTGTGTTCCCCCCTTTACAATAAATGATTTTCGCCCTTTTCAGCCATCCTCGCGAGCAAAGTTAACCGGCAGACTTCACTTGTTTTACTTGTAATACATGTTTGCCCTGACGCGACTCGAGGGACACAACATTACGTTACAGGACCTACGGGACAAAAATAATAATAAATGAGCGACGGGACTCGATAGTGGTATCGATTAGCCCAAACGTTAAGGATTTTCGGGTTTTGAAAAAAAGTGGAACCGGGTCCTTGATAGAACCGGGTTTCGATCCCCATCCCTGTACTTGAGGGAGCCAAAGCCAAAGTTCCTTTCCCCCAATTCCTTCTCAACCATGGCTGAGATAATCCCAACCACAGTCTTGTTGTGGAAATACTAGAGACGTCAAAGAACCAACGTGTTATGCGCCATAACACCAACAGCAAACACTTGCGTTACAGTGTGTGTTATCACAAACACACACGTGGCGCTCGCACGGTCGCGTCTCATTGGCGGGCCAAATTCTCTGGGCGGGCAAGGCAGAAACATGTTAAACACAGTGAAGATGCCATTCACATCTTCACATTACCTTCCCCCTCTTTTAAGCTTGCAAACACAGTTTCAATCACATCAGATAAAAAAGGTAAAATATTGTGCAAGTCATTTGTGCTAAATGAACAGTTCAAAAAGTATCTCTGGTGACCTCCAATCTTCATTCCACGATCACTCCTTCTTGGCCAAACACTGCACTCTTCACAGTACACAGCCCAGCTCTGAGACTTCCTCCATCCAGACCTCCAGCCACATGCAAAATCCACTCAGGCCTCTGCAGTACCAGCAGATAACTTGGCCTCCGAGCACCGGCCCTTCCCCTGGGCCGCAGACTGGTCCGCCACTGGATCTCATCAGGAAGTCCTCAGCCATTGCTGTCTTCCGCCACTACTGTTCTCTCAAGGCTTGGCAATAGCTCCCCACAAGGTTCACGTCAGCAACAAGGAGTTCCCAAGCTATTCCTCCTTGAGGCTCTGGCCAACCCCACAGGACAGCAGTTCAACTCCACCAGTGATCTCTTCTCCTAGCAGGTCTCTTCGTCTACCTGTGCTTACCTTTCACTGCGGTCCACCTAGAAGCTCCTTGAACAATGTTTTTTGAGCCTAGGTCCCCTCCACTCGGCTAGAGGAATCATCCCACCACTGCCACCAAATGTGAAAGAGTTTCCTCGACGCACAATGTTGTTGGTAAAAACATGTGGGCACGTGCGTGTGTAGATGACGATGCGATACAGAGTAGGGAAATTCTGCTCAGCACACTTAACTTTGCAGAGTGCACGTTTTTGAGATCGCAGGTCTTAAAGGCAGTGCAACTTTATGTAAACATTCAATGAAAAATAAACATTCAATTTCTAGTCTTTTTTACACGTAGTAAGTTTCAATAACTCCATACCATTACATATCGACATTCAAGGAGCAAAGATGAGACGTCGTTGTGTGGTGAGAACTGATAGAAAATCGTAAACAACAACAATCGCCGGTGGGGAGAAGCCATTTTTCCATTGACTGGAAGCCTGCTTTATTTATTGTAGGTTACAAAAAATAAAGAAAATGGCGGCATTGTTGTTGTTATCGATTTTGTATCAGTTCTCACCACACAACGACGTCTCATCTTTGCTGCTTAAATGTCGGTATGTAATGGTATGGAGTTATTGAAACTTACTACGTGTAAAAAAGACTAGAAATTGAATGTTCATTTTTAAGCCTCGAAAGTTGCACTGGGTGCCTTTTAAATTGAGCGCCTGTGTTCGATTGGCCGTCGTTAGCCGTCAGCTGATAGGGGGCGCATGACATGAGTGTCCCGCCAGAACTAGCCACGCCCATTATGGTTGGGTGGCATCACCCAACCATCAATCCAAGTGGCATTGGCCAAGCCATTGCCTTGGTGGTTCTGGTAATGGTAATCCAGCAGATGTTTTATTTTTTGTCTTCTCTTTGTTCACATATTTCAGTCACATGCTTAAGGTAAAAAAAAACATAAATATCTTGAATTGAATTGAAATCGACAACCTATTTTGTTTCCCACTGAAATATGACAGTTCTACATAATTTATTGGAAGCACTAAGATGATTTGTCCAGTTTTTTAAGACCCCAGGTAATCATCTGTGTCGAGAGGAAGCTACCTAGACTAGCATATTTGAGGAAGCTACCTAGCCAGGGCAGATTATATGCGCTCACCTGGGTTAGACAAAACAAAGATACAGTTTATGGGATCGCTCATTCAGAATTTATGGTCAACTGCCCAATTTTGGAACGCGTCTTTATGCGAGAGGAGGCGAGTTGAAAAAAAGATCATGGCTGGTTTTCCTCTCAACAATTTCAACAATTAATCTGGGGTTTAAACAAATGGCCAAATCCATGAAGTTGCTGGGACACAGCCTGTCTCTAAACAGTCTCCATGCTTCTGCTCCTGTGTGACTGGGTGCACTCTCTTAGCTGATTTTGTAAGCGATACTTATGTGAGATGGCGGAAATAACTGTCACTTTTGATGATTTCTTTGTGATGTGTGTGTCAACTTTTAAAAAAAAACAACATCAGTAACCTTCTTTAATTCATCTGAAGGTGGCCTATTAGCAAACACAAAATATGATTCC
This sequence comes from Gadus macrocephalus, assembly GCF_031168955.1. Classification (NCBI taxonomy): domain Eukaryota; kingdom Metazoa; phylum Chordata; class Actinopteri; order Gadiformes; family Gadidae; genus Gadus; species Gadus macrocephalus. The sequence continues at coordinate 15,888,297 of NC_082384.1, forward strand.
AAAACGCCAACGAAAACAATATATACAGTATAATGCCAGTTTTGACATACATCTCCCTAGGTTTACTGATCTCCCAACAAAGTATTTGTATCTTAAGGCATTTTTACCTGCCAAGCCGTTTTCACTGTCTTGCCTGTGTAAAACCGACGGGGTATAATCCGCCACTTTCAAGCCACCCGCATGCACGAATTAGTTGACGTCATCTCAGCGAAGGCTACTTTTTTCAAGTGTAAAAAAATATTCTTTATTTTGCAGACCACTTGTTTTTTATCCCGACGAAAGCCTCGTAAGGAAAGTTCCTCTGCTGCTTTCTTGTAGATCGCACCATCTTTCGACGTCTTCGTTAAATGCGACTGCATCACCTTCTCTCCCACAATGGTAAGCAGCTCGCGGTTGTCTTGACGACCGGTTAACCTGCTCTCTCTCAGCTGTTTCCTGCTAAAATAAATATTTTTTTATAAATCCTGGCTGTGGGATGCACATTTTTCGTCATCAACACCTCTACTCAAGTCCCGCCCCTGAAACCGCGAAGCCGTCTAATCTCATTTACATGAAAATGAAACCCCCAATATGTGAAGGGTCCGAGGGTAAACTAGGGTGCGAAATCAAGCCGGCATATTACCTCGGTCAGTGTAAACCTGTGACCCATGTTTTTTTTTTTGTTGACAGATACATTCATTGTCCTGACACATTGACCTGAACTCTCTTGTTCTGTTTTAGCATCCTGAGCAGCTCTACCTGTGCCACTGCTGCCCCCTCCGATGTTACAATAGAACTTCATCGATTGCTGAAGAGAATAAATTCCAGCGTTGAGGTGAGTACAGGAATCACATCCACTGTAACATATAGTAGAGGGACACTATTTTATTACCAGTGATGCTGATTAGCCATTACAAGCAAATGATTGATGCATGATTGATTTGACTGGCAGTCAAAATCAGTTGTTACAGCCCTAAATTAGACTTTGAAATGGCTTAAGTGATGGGTAATGAACCTCACTAAAATAAAGGCTATATAGTTGAATTACAGCAAAAAGGTTAATTAAGGGTAATTCACTGTCATTAGGAAATGTTTGTAATTAATTTGTCTACATCTTTGTAATTTAATTTTACTTTCTTCTCAGAAATCTGATGCCTTACTTTACTCCTACGCTCCTACGCCTGAGAATCCTGTATGTTGTAGATTCATATATTATAAGTATATGATAAACAAGTGGGCTCTTACATCACAAAGCATTTATTGAGACAATATTTTAAATGAACTGTTTCAATTATTGAAATATTTGAATCTTCATTATGATCTACCTAGATTAAAACAAACTGGTTGCTGCCAAGAATTTATGAAACTTTAATTTAGAAGCATAACACTTAAATAAATGCAATAGAACACAAAACTCTACCATCCAAGTATTATTTGTAGTGACTAGATCAAAGATCTAAAATGGAAGCACATTTTCTGACTATGGGAGTGTGCCTTGGCAATAGTTAATTTAAGCACAACATGAAATTAAGGTTTCAGCACCCATATTGTGTAGCATTGTTTAAAATGATAATGTTATATAATAATATATGTTGTTTTTCTTTTTTTAGGAAAAATGCAAAAATATGTCCTTAATCTGTTATGTGTGTGAACTGAAGGTCATTATCTTTGAAGAGGAAATAGAGGAAGAAAAACCTGAGATTTATCATCTAGAAAATATACTACCTTTACAACTTAGCTCTGTAAGTCCTGTTTTTTTTATCAGAAGACACATACAATGAGCAACCATTGATGTGATTAGTGGGATCTGTTTATTATCTCTTAAAATAAGTGCTTTAAGATCTTGATGTTTAAACTGATTCAACTCACGGGTTACTCCCCATTTCAATCCCATCACAGTCAATCAGTACAGACGTTTACACATTATGGCAATAATATTCATTTATTATTATTTTATGTATTATTTACTTAAAGCAGGCTTTCTGGGGCCTGTACCACGAAGCTCGCTTAGAGGGTTAGCGAGGTATGTTGATCTCCAAGCCTGGGTTAGTTGTACCACGAAAGTCGATCTCTTTTAGCGTCGCTGTATCACCATGGTGACTTATGCTCGCAACCAAACCTGGTCGGGAGCAGTTTTTCGGCTTAGTCAAGCCGGAGATCGGCTACTTAAATCGGCGTGCACAGCTTCCTAGCCCCTGCTCTGACAATGGCTTCACCATTTGTGGGTGTTCCCGTGGACCTCGGCACACTTCTCGTACAGGCGTCTCTCCGGAGACAGAGGGTTTTACGGGACAGAACCGATCCCTTGGCATTGTCTGACGATATTCAGATTTCAGACTTTATTGTCATTGTGCAAACAACGAAATTGGGGTTCTTCATGAGAGATACAGATTCTCATCAGAGGGGGTTCTTTATTTGATCCTTTTGGACCTTATGTAGACAATGCTTACTGTTGCGCATAGTGTCTCCGTGACAGAGTGCTAGAGTGGAGGTAGCGCGTCAGTCTTGAATTTCTGCGAGGGGGGTTCGACTCCCAAGTGACGCGAATTTATGTGAAGCTTTAAAAGTCGCAATTCTCATGCATATGGAATACTTATTCACTAAAGCTTATGGAATTATATTTTGGTGCTTATTTCGAACTTGATCCCATATTTTCAAGGCCGTGCTGGCACCACATCTATGGGGGTAAAATGCATGATGATAGACCGGCGAAAATAATTATTTTCTGGTCCCAGTCTTTATATGCCCTGGATTACACATATGTTGTTTGTGGATTTAAATGATAATTTTTCATGCAAAGAAAACAAACACTTTTCGTGAAGAAGTTTGATAATTTTAGGTTTTATGTGAGGCCGCTTTGTGAACTACAGCTCTTCGCTGCTCTCGACGCATATGAATACGTCACCACACCCGCACTTGGAACTCGGCACAGAGATGGCACATAGAGACAGGGCCGTTTTTTTTTTTTTTGTGGGCCCCCCCTGAGCTGTGGGCCCCCTGAATCGTCATCACCTTTCACCCCTTATCGACGGCCCTGCATAGAGATGGCACATAACTAAAACTTTCCACATGCCCCGATTTATAGTGGTTTTCACCTCTTTCTATGCTTTTATCCTCGCCTTGAAAAAAAGTGGTGAAGTGGAGCAGAGAGATCGCCATCTCTGTGCCGAGTTCCAAGTGCGGGTATGGTGACGTATATCATATGCATCGAGAGCAGCGAAGAGCTGTAGTTCACAAAGCGGCCTCACATAAAACCTACAATTATCAAACTTCTTCACGAACATTTTTAGTTTTCTTTGCATGAAAAATTATCATTTAAATCCACAAACAACATATGTGTAATCCAGGGCATATAAAGACTGGGACCAGAAAATAATAATTTTCTCTCCATTGACACCCATTCATATTTTTCGATCTCATAGGTCCCATGAGCTCTACCGGAAGAGGCGTGACTTCGCCACTCTATACTAATCCACTACGCTACAGCCGCTACCTCTCAGCGGTTGAAAACATGCGATGCATTACTTACATAGGGTGTATTTAAAGTGAATTCCCTAAATGATAGAATAAGGCAGGATGGACGTTGCTTATACATTTTTAAATCATCATCATTCTATTTGGATTAATTGCGAACAATTCTGCATTTGGCATAGTTATTTTATAGACAATATGCAGAATATTTTCACTTATACGCATATAGACTGCTTGATCTATCGTAAAGGTGAGAAAAATGACGCAAAAAACGCCCCTTTCAAGTGAACGCGCACTGAACCTAATGCGGAAAACCTGGTTCAACTAATTGAATCTAAAGTGAGCTTCGTGGTACCATTTAACTCTGATTGCGGCTCTGTCAGTTGCGGCTCTGTCAAGCCAGGTTTTCCCAAGAAAGCCTGGGGTATGTTCAGCGAGGTTCGTGGTACACCCCCCTGCTGAGGATAATTGTGTTGTTTTAAAAAAACTAAGCAATCTGTTATTTCTGTTTCTTTACTTAAGGTTATTGTTAGCAAAGAATTGGTCATTGTTAACCAAACTAAAATCGGAATGTTTGGTTTGTATGCTGTGCATTCTTTCATTTTGTTTCCATAATTAATAATTTAATCCTTAATATTTCTAGGTCAACTGTCCACCATGTGAAGCACAGACTCTAGTATCTGCCACAAAATTCCATCAGAACTTCAAGGATCTATTGGAGAAAAGGAATTCACAACAGAAAGGACGTTGATGTTATAGTAACTGAAGGAAATGAGCATTACGGTCGTCCGTCTAACGCAAATGTATTTTACATAGTAGATAATAGTATACTTTGTTTACAGTTGCCGCACTAACAATATCACTATTCATGTATTGCACTGCACGATTCCGAAAAAGGAAATATAATGTATTTGTATAGGATATATTATCAAATCTTTATGATGATTACATCACTTTTGTTATTGTAATTTAGTTGTCACGTCCAATTCAATGTATTCTCAGGTAAACAATACAAATATAAGCTTATGCCATTTCTTCTGGCATTAATGTCTATCGACCGTCAGTAACAAAATACAACCATAACAATAAGCTTTGTAGCATATTTTGTCATGTCCAGTTTATACTTTATATAACTGAGTATATATAGTCTCACTTAACAATTGATTAACCCTAAAACTAAATTAAAATAATGTATACATAAATTCCGGGTTTAACAGGAGCACCATTATTGTACACCATTAGGAAATGTTAATTGATGGTTAATAAGATACCCTTATTGTAAAGTGTTACCTTATATATTTACATACATAATCTTTTTTCATATACAAAAGAATACATCAAAGAAGTTTATGTTCGTATATCAATATTTATGTCAAACAAAACAATATTTTATTCAATAACACAATTGCACAATATCAAATGTATAATAAGACCTTTTCAACAAACATTTTTGGTCTGGTGTGACTTTATATATACAATTTAGTTCGGAATACAAAAATACAATATAAAATGTTGTTGATGTTTTTAACAGTATGAAAAATGATCTGATATCCTATACAATTCAAAGATCATGATCCTGTCTTATACAACTTAGCGTCATGGTACATAAGTTGTTTGGGTTGAGCTATAGCCTCACATTCAGGGGGAACATTTTGCAATACTTCTACATTACTTGGTTGTTAGGAAACCCAAATGGTATTTAAGATCTAATGTTATGCTAAATTAAATTAATTGAAATTAACATAACCTATGTCGGGAATTTAGGATAGTTTTCTAGGAAATATAATTTAATGTAAAAGTGGAAGGGAGCTATTTACATCTTTGACTTGTCTATAAGAATGACATAACGCACGTCCGCCCACCCACCCACCCACCCACCCACACACACACACCCACACACACACACACACCCACCCACACACACACACACACACACACACCCACACACACACACACACACACACACACCCACACACACACACACACACACCCCACCCACCCACCCACACACACACACAGGACAATAGCTCTTACAGTCATCCTCAAAGCATTAATTGACAAAAAAAATGTAAAGTGTAATTATATGAACATGTTTGGAACCAAGCCGTCAATGCAGTTTTTGATGGGACTGCTATTTTCTTTCTCTATTTACAATTTGGATGCATACATCACCACTGATTACACAGGTCCATACTTATTTCCCTTAAGTGTCCACTTTTCCGTACGTTCCCTCGGGGGGTCGGTAGGACTTTGGAAACGTCATCAGCTGCAGCATGTTGAAGGCATACTTCCTGCATCTAATATTCTTTTGTACGTTCTCAATCCGACACCCCTCTCTGATGATTCCAATAAAGGGATGGTGGAAAAACAATGCAAGGATGGGGGGGGGGGGGACAAAAAAAAGAAGATAAACATGATCAAAACAAAGATGAGACACTTTTGGAATTGATGACTAAGGAGCTGTTCACTGACATTGGTTGTGTTACTGTGGAAATGCTAGATGGGCTGTAGGTAAATAAGCATTTTTATTAAAACAGGGATTATAGCCACTTAGTTGGATATTATATTTTATAGTTTTTCCCAACACAAATAGTTATACTCATTTTATATTTTCAGTTATTATCATTCATGGTATTACAAAGCAATACCATGAATATTACCAGTGGCTTAATTGTATTTGTATGCATTTACATGTACTTAGTGAAACTAACTGAAAGTGAAATTCCCCTCTATGAAATAAATACATGAGTGAGAATTAAGGGTGATCAGATGGAGCTAGAAGGTGGACACACATGCTCTCAATCAATATTTATATTTCTGATAGTCAACCCAGCTTCTCTTAAAGGGGTAGTTCGGAATTTTGGACATAGGGCCTGATTCCCAAGTTAGCCTTGGTGTTCTTTATCATTGGAGACAGTTTTCAACACATTTCATTCAGTCCTTCTAGTGGCAGAGTTTGCTCGTGCTAGGCTAGTGCACGGCAACGGGCAATACTAGCCTGCTAATAAAACAGTCTTACCCACTCCAGAACCGAGGCAAATCAACTATAACGCCAGACGGTTTATGTAAATGTCTGTTGATAGAATAATGTAAGAAATAAAACCAGCCTAGCACGAGCCACTAGAAGGATTGAATGAAATGTGTTGAAAACTGTCTCCAATGATAAAGAATATCCAGGCTAAGGCCGTGTTCACATCTAGCGTTTTTTTTACATTATATTCCTATGGAGCAGAGCGTTTCTGGAAAAAGGCACGGCCGTTTTATTAAGCGCCTCCCAGCGTTTTTTCCTGCCATACGGAGCGTTGAGAAAAGTTCAACTTTCAGGAAGAAAGCGGCCGACGTCAGGCGTCTTTTGGGCAACTGACCAATCACATGCGGAACATTGACACAAGGAAACTCTGAACTGTCAAAACAAGAAACAATGGCAGATAAACCACTCGGGAAAGTGCCGTTGGAGCGATTAATAGTTGTAATTACAGAAAATGTCCAGATCTACGACATGTCTAATCAGCTCTATCCTGGATACATAGTAGGCGAGTAACGTCGGGTCAAGAATGGGTTCATTGCTAGGCGATAGAAAAAACGCTCTCGGCACTTTTAGGGAATTTTTTTTTAAGCTTTAAGCTTGTAAGAGCTTGAAAAATGAGGATTGATTTCAACCCAAAGAGAGATAAGCAAACATTCCAGGACTCAAAGAGACAAACGGTGATCAGTTAGGGTATGCTGCAACCGAACAATCCAATGATTTATATGTTTATATGTTTACATATTTCTTTACTTTTTGACTGAGATTAGTTTGAACCTCGCTCATCGCCCTTGAGGTGAACTGAGACAGCCAGGGCTGAATACCACGAGCTGCATTCCTGGGAAGGGTAGAAGTAGTGGCAACACTGGCAACCCTATCTGCAGCTGTGCCACAAGGACGTTTTCCTGTCATACAACTGCCGTGGTATACTACAGCTCTTCAACCTTTGCATGCTTTTCGTGTTGTGTGGCCTTTCTGCAGAGACTAGTTTTCTTTTATACTATTTTTACCCTTTATTATAATAAGTTTATCTGTAAGTTTATACTGAGATGCGTTGTCAATATAGTTCAAAGGATTTCCAGCACAATGTACAAATATTTATGTGTCTGTGTGTGTATTAGGGCTGTCAAAATTGCTCAAAAATGACATTCGAATGTTCGTTTGGAAAAAAATCACGAATTCGAACTATTCGAATATCACATTCGAATATTATGAGGGACATCGCGAACAGACAGAGGCTCACTCACAAAGCAGATAGGCGCTTGTGTAACCGAGCGTTGGCACTTAGATATTTATATGACAAGAATGACACAAGCGTGGAAGGGAAAATAGTCTCGTTTACTTAGTACATATCAGAAGTCACCCAGTCACAGCGTGAGCTGGAATACCTATATCCAAGTACGGAAACCCAGAGGGGATAAAATACATTCGCTCTTCACAATACTAGTCTGTTACACTTGTACCGCGGGAGTGTTTTTTCACATTCGAATATTATGAGGGACATCGCGAACAGACAGGCTCATTCACAAAGCAGATAGAGGCGCTTGTACTGCGGGAGTGTTTTTTCACATTCGAATATTAATTTTCACGTTCGAATTCGCGTTTTTGGATACATTTCGAACAAATATTCGAACTTCGAATATTCGTTGACAGCCCTAGTGTGTATATATATATACACACAGACACATATCTTTAATATAAACACCAAAGGAAAAACAGGAGCAAGCCAGTTATATGGTGTTGTCAGGGATTTATTGATATTTAGCAAGCAGAAAAACAAGACTTAAAATGAGCCAGACGACCAGCAGGTGGGAGCTAACCAGCAGCAGGGCTATGGGGTAAAAGTGTCGCGAGGGAGGTTTCCTCTCGCTGGAGCCCGCCTCGGGGTCTTCCCCGTGGGCCACGTCTCCCTGGGTCAGCCGACTGCAGGGCCACACGCCAGCGGGCCAGATACAACACCACACGGAGGGAGACACAAGATATATACACAGAGAGAAATAAGTAAGATCACTGCTGCCGTCCAGGGACGCTGTGTCAGTGGTTCTCAACCGCTGGGTCGGCTGGGGGCCGCAGGTCCAGATTCACGTCCAGATCTGAGTCAGCATACGGACGCTGATATCGACTTTGTCGGAGCAAATAAAACATATGTTTTGTATACTTTTATTAAAAAACGTTCTTAGAACTGAATTATCGACTGTAATGCGAGAGCAATACAAGTGAAGCCGTTCTTATTTGATGGCGGGTAGAAGGTTAGCTATGTTTTATCTTAAAGTGATGGAAACTGGATACAAATGCTGTATCTTACACAGCTGCGCCATCGCCACGATGCAAATTTAGGATAATTTGTCCCTGCCTTGGTCACCCGCTTGCTCCGTGACGGGGAAGTGAAAATGACCTCCTCTGATAAATCAGCTTGAAGGAAAAGAAGGAAATTGATCGATTGAAACGATGTGAGATCGCAATGGATTTCATGGACAATCATTGTCTGATGCTCAATGCACGGATTGATAACACTTAACTAGGGCTTTATGCTGTCCATCACTTTCAATTTGGTCTGACTTCCATAGATGACAAAAATATGGACCATGCGAAGAGCTCTTGAGCTCTGATTAGGCGCAAACTCAATGTGAGGTTAAGGAGCACTGGTCTGGACGCAGGGGGGGGGGGCTCTTGAGGGCCTTCGAAGCACGGTGATGCCATGTGAAATGAGTTGGTTGTTTGAAGACAGAGTGATCATGAAGCCAGCATCTGGGTCCTTGGTGAATGACTTGATGTGAAATCCATGAGCAGTTTTGAAGAACACAAGCATGTCTTTTCTGGCTATGTGGGCCCCTACTTGCACGTATTTGAAGTTTGCAAAAGTGTAGCTCAGTTTTCGCGTACATCCTGTTCATCCTGCTCAACTTGCATGGAGTACTTACTTGAATTAAAATAAATCCTACCCTTAGCTTTGAGCAATTTAGAGAAAAATCAACACAATATAATGTTAATGTGATTGGTGTTAAAGGTAATTAGCCATGTAGATTATGTATAATCTAAGAAAAGATGGTATTACAGAAAATCTGATTTTGTCATTCTGTGCGCCAACATGTAAGTTTCTTTTAATAAAACTCTCATACGATCTACACAAAGAACGAATGTATTTTCTCTTTGTATGAATATCTAGTTTTCCAAAAAAATTGTAATCTCATTTTATTCAGTATTTTTAGACAAATGATTTGTTTCAGTCTTAAAGTGCCTAATGTTGATCAAATGTGTGTATTTGGTATAAAGCTGTAACAAACGATGAGATCATCAAGTAATGCACATGCTGCTGGGGGTTTTCCAGCCTCAAGCAACCTCTGCGAAGGACCAAGACCGCATTATTCTGTTGCTAAGTGGATGCTGCCATACAGTGACAATAGGCCCACATGATTTATCCAATAGATATATATCCTATAAATATCTATACCTATCTCTTGCTCTGTTTTGGGTGCTCCACTTCATTGTATTCTCTTGTTTGTGCTTATTTGTCAAGAGTATGTTCTGTATAGTTAAGAGTTTATGCCTTATAGTAAAGTCCTAATAAGTCACCTGTTATCATAAGAACAGTGTGTGTTGAAGACATCTGGCCCATTTGAAGATTTGCTTTCACAAAAAATGAGGATGAACAATCTGGAAATGTCTGTAATCCCTCTCTCTGCCATGTTGTAAACGGTGAACTAGTGGACGGCATTAGTAAGGAGCAGGGGTGGGTGGACCAGATGGGCCATGCAAGGCTATGAGGATAGAAGGAAAGTGTCCTGACAATGACACCACATGTTTTTTCAACAGTGTATGAAAACAAAATGTTCTCTTTATTTGTTCAATGACGAACATATCAATGTTTTATGATGAGATTGTCCGGATGCATCAATGTTTTATGATAAGATTGCTATGGCAGATGATATGCATGTTATCAGCATTTTATAAATCATGCAAACAAAACGTGTACATGATCCATGATCCTCATGCTTACATAAAAGCCCTTAGTTTCTAAGTGGTCATTAACATGTGTAAGTTTAGGACTATACAAGTAGGTCAGCAAGCAATATTATATCGTGTCCGCTCCGCTTAGTTCAATATCTATGCAACCTTCTGATGTTTTGGCGGTTGCATTATTGGCTGACAGACACAACAGCTGTGCTGCATGGTCTGTTTGCTTGAAAATGCTAACCATGTATCCACTGTCTTGCCTGGTAATGAAATGAGTTGGCTTGAAATCATCAGTTACTTGATAAAGCTGGAAAGACTAATAATGATCGATTCCAACCCAGTTTAACACCAAAATATAGCAAAGCTATGTTGGGCCACAGTGGAAAACCTAGAAGTTTTGGCTCTAAAATTGTGAGATGCCCACGTTTCTTTCTCTATGCCTGCATCCACGTCACGTGACTGTCAAGTTTCTGTCTACGAAAACAAACATCATGGCTGACATTTATTTTATTCTCAGTGGAAAATGCAATATTTTGAAATAGATTTGGCATTAAAAAAAAAATCAATAACATCTCTAGCCAAGTGCAGTTTCATTTTTATGAAAGTTCTTTCAGGCCTCCAAAAATATATATTCTTGGTTCCTGTGATAGGAGTAGGACGCTGTGATGAGGTACATTAATGTACAAAATGTGAGTTCTATGTAAAAGTTAATTTACATAAACCTAGATGAGGTTTTATCACCAATAGTGCACCAAACCATAGCGCAATCGTTGCCATAACGGCTACGAAATGTACCCATATTCTAAGGTGCCTTTTGGAGGAAACATTTATTATACTATTTATTATTTTTAAAGCACTGATCAGGAGTGGCACCTTGAATCTCGTTGTGTTAATACACTGCATTCAATGCAATGCCAATAAAGCTTCTATTCTAAAACCATTTAACGTTTTTATTAATAAATTACTTTAACAAGGCTCGTTCTTTGTTCTGAAATCACCTTCTGAGGTCTAGATATGTCACTCCAAGAGATATGTTAACACATTCCTCACCCTTGAGGTCATTCCTCACCCTGAATGTGTATGAAATATTTATGTTGTTGAGCGCCATGCTCCCAAGGACACTATTTATGTATGGTGTTTTACACATGTTTGTCACGTGACGTGGAGGCAGACCTATCGAAAATAATGGGCCAAAAAAACGTAGGCATCTCGCAACTTTACAGCCGTTATAGTGAAACTACTATGATTTCCTCTATGGACAAACATAGCTATACTACATTTTGTTGTGAGAATGGGTTGTACATTCTGATGACTCTTTACCACCGATTCCAAATTTTCAATTGTGTAAATTGATTGGGGGTAAATAAGAAAAACTAGTTGTTCTAGTATTAGGTTATGTCGTGGCAATTTCTCTATTAGATATTGCGTCTGAGACAGATGAGATATTTAGATGTAAAAAAGCACACAATACTTGTAGGCAATTGCTGGTTTCATATATTTGTAATAAAAGTACTAACAAAGATACATCTCAATATGCATCAACAAACAATAAAAAACAGGCATACAATAATAATAATCTGAGGCCTCAGATGGGAGTTCTCCCTGCGTGTTACTTCATACACTAAAGGTACGCTTAGAGAAAATCCACTGAGTAGCGACAAGTTAGGAGCTTTTATACACTTAGATCGGATCCTTGAGGACAGTTGGCCCCCAATAATCCAAAAAACTTTGTTAAGCAGATGTTCATCTATTGATTGAAGTTTCTTCAGAGGTTAAGAAGGTGGTTGAGGCTGTTCCTTATCACCCTTTGCTTCTCTACGCTCCCCAGGGGGTCAAGTAAAACAGGCCCAAACCAAACTACATACAACACGGAAACGGAATGTGAAACCAGATTACATCACATGAAACACTAGCCGCGTTTACATGGCACATCTGATCCGCATAGATTTCTATGCGGCATAGATCTGTTCCTAAAATGTGTTCCGAATGTACTGTATACATGGCAGTAACAAAAGTGTCCGTTATGTCTCTCGCGCACACCTGACACATCTCTGGACCGGCGGCGACATAATGGATGTCTTATCCCTATTGGGGATTTTAAATTTGATTTTAATGAAAGCACAGCAGGAGAGAGCTTTTCTCTGCCTGCTCCTTCAATTAAGAAGGAGGACGACAGCGCAGCAACGTCAATTTCTCGTCAGATCTTTATATTTACCCTAAGTTCCGCCGCAAACAAGAGGAATTTGGATGCGAGTCCGCAGCCAAGACTGGTGGGAGAGAGTGGTCTTACGGGAATTTAGTGACCAGGTGGCTGTGACTAGTATACATGATCATTTTCTGTTCCGCATAGAAATCTATGCGGAACAGATGTGTCCATGTAAACGCGGCTGCTAAGAATTACATTTTAGAAGACCCTGCAGAATAGCAAGATTCCAAGAACGGAATGTGAAACCAGATTACATCACACGAAACACTAAGATTTATATTTTAGACGACCCTGAACGTAACATGTCGATTTTCCATCACAGTTGCTACTACAAAAATGACTATTTGGTAATTTACTATAAAGTCTTTTAGAAGACACTTCTATCAAAAGCCAATTGGTCTGGTGTCGTCAGGCATTTGTCACGTCATGCACATTCTGGAAGGTTTAGAATGAGGGAAAGGCTTCCACCATGCAATGAATGTACAAGGGTACGATAAGGCATAGGTGCAACTGCTACTTAGATGCTACACAAACGGAACAAGTGAAGGTGCATACATGTGTGCATCTTTATGTAGGGTCATGTACTTGTGCTGTGACATGGTGAATGCGTCCACTCAGTAGCAGGTTCAAAGCCTTACTTTAACTAACTGGGCTTCTCTAATAAGTAAGTTATCTAGTAAGCTTCTCTGCTTTTTTTGGGTTTGGACAGATTTATTTTCCTTTATTGGTGATTGGCTGAAGCGATAGCTTTGCACTTGGGGAGGTCGATGTGGGGTATGGCTGTGTGGTCCCAGTGCCTTACCTTCGCATACAGTCCAGCGCACGCGCAAAGTAGTCCTTGCTGAGCTGGTGCTCGTCACGCAGCAGGGCACACTGCTCCAAGGTTACAGACATGGCCGTCCGGTCTTTGGCACTTTTACAGCTGGTGAACCTGACGCCGTTCAGCCGCCGACAGATCTGGGAACAGGGAAGGGTGCACAGCAAGTTAAGCCATGTATGTGAAATATAATCCTATCCACAGCCATAAGGAAAGGCTTCCTGTCTTGAAGCACAGGGTCATCGTCATGGGGAGCAAAATCAACCGAAAAAATGACCAACTGCCGATTTCATTTATTATGCATAAATATATATATTAATTTGTATAGAAATGATATATTATACCTTTAAAAAAAACTACATTTAGCAGCTGTTGGATCCTCATATATCCTTCTACTCTGGGAACATTAGGATTCCTTGTGGACAAATTCAATGGCAAAAAAGTGATGGATAAATCAGTGACTATCCCTGATACACATTGCTTATACTAGTGGGAGTACGTGAAACATGTTGAGCCCTTTACAAACGTCGCTCTGGCCAGCGCGAGGGGAGCGAGGCCGGTGGGGGCTGAACCCAAACAACAACTAACTAACCTATCAACTCTTCCTATGCACTTTAGCCTATGTATTTATTCACTTGGATCGATGAAAGGGAAGTCACAAAAAGGCTTGAGTGTGTTTAGAGCATTTTCAGCCATATTCTGCAGTTGAAGACGCAGGATAAAAATACAGGGTTAAGACTATTGCACTTTATTGGCCTATTGGTTTATTTTGTGGCATGTATATTTTTCTTTAAAAACATTTAAGATATAAATATAGCACCAAACATACACTTTCATGATAGGGCAGACCTTCAGGTTAGGGCGCAGAAAACAAAGGAAGCATTTGTTTCCTTTGTGTTGCATTGTATTTTTTTCTTCGTATTTTTACCGTAACATATATATATATATATATATATAAATATTTAGATATAAATATTTTTATAAGCCAAGGGTTTATAAAATAATTTAGATATATATTTTACAACTACAAGTACCGACCCGAAAACCTTGACTAAAAACCATGTAATGAACCAAGGCTCACCTGAACAGTAATTGTAATGTTATAGTTGTATTGTGGGTCTGCTTTTACGTACCTGCCAAGCATGTGCTGATAGAGGGCATAAAGGTTGCCAAGATAAGATAAGAACAGTTTATGGGGTGGTTCTTCCCAAATATTTCCAGCATGGTTCATCTACTAAAGACAATGTGTTTGTGGTGTGAGGGATGTATATTTAAACATAATAAATAATAAATAAATATATTTGTAATCACGTACCATGCTAAAATGGTTGAAGGTTTGTACATTGTCTTCAAATGTAAATGTTTACATTCTGGTGAAGTGAAAACGGAAACACTTCAAGTTTGCTCTAAACAGCCACGGATCATTGTTAATGTTCTAAGGAAAGACCCCTGAGATTTCTCCACAACCACAAGCCAGAAGAAATAAATTTATAGAATACGTTTAAATATTTAGGATGACGATTTTCCACTGGGCTCTTCGCTGCAATAAGTAAGTAATACATTATATCAAATGCCTCTTCTTGCATATCTCTCTTCTTCCTGCCCTGTCAGTTATTTAGTTTGTAGTCGGGTTTAACTCAAGACATTACCTATGCTTACGCAATAGCTAAATGTTGAGATATACCAGCTATAACTATGTTTAGTGTGCTAATCTTGTGAGACAATGAACCAGTAACAATACATAATGACACTGATATCTTAATTTTCCCAGAATATTGATTCCCAGATTACTAGCAGAGCGAGGCATGCAGCTTGGAGGTCAAATCAAGTGGCCTGCTTGATTGGTGTGTAGTACCGTGCCGGCGAGCCATAGTATTTCCACATTCTTCCTCTTCTTCATCACTACATTCTGTCGCAGCGATTCAAGTAACTCCTTTACATCAGAGTGTGTCTGAAAACACGGTAGACCTGTGACAGAAGATCACATTCAGTTAATCACACAGTACACACAGTATGTATACAAAGTGTATAGCGGCCTGAACGTTAAACATTAATCCAAGGTTATTGACACACCCCTGAGCGGCACAAATATTACTAGTGACTCTGTGTTGCATTAGAGCTAGGGCTGGGTATTGCCAGGTACCTCACAATTCAATTCACTTAGATTCTTTAGGTCTTGATTTGATTCGATATCGATTTGATTTGATATTGATCCAATTGCTTCGATATCGATTCAATCATACGTGCAGATGACAAAGATACCCAAATATTATTTAGAATGAACCATTTCAAGATGAATTAACCATTTCATTGTGCTTTAACTAGCAAAAAGGGAAATCACCATTGTATAGTATTGTCCCTGACAATGACTGAGTATGCTTTTGTTTTTTTATGGAAATAATCTATTTAATTTTTTTTCGGATTAAACTAAATTGCAGTGCATTGATTAATCAATATTTTTACCCAGCCCTAATTAGAGCCACTGTTTAATATTTAGTACATAAACAATAATACAATTGCAGGGATTTTAATTAGTTACTCTGTTCCTATACTTATATATATATTATCTCAAAAATTTCTTGCTATGACACATTCTCTAATACCAATGTGTGGTAGGGGTTTTATAAAATTAAGTGTCTTTTGTTTTTTGGTGTTTTTGTGCTATAGGTTTCAAAGCAAAAATGTGGACTTACATTCTACTGGTAATTTCTCACTTAACGATTTGTAATAAACTTCTAAAATGTCAAAGTTCCTCTGGTTTATTCTCTCTTGGAGGGAGATGTCTCCAAACCTGCAAAGAGAATCAAGGGTCACGTAAAGGCCATCCATGCAAAAAGCATTTCATCATCCATCATCCTGAAAGTCATTGAAAGGAAGTAAAGTTAAACGTGTAAAGCTTGCAATAAAAAACCTACTTCCATAATACCTGGCTCTAGGCTTCCTTAGGTGCCAACTAATACTACTGAAGTATAAAACCACTTTACATCCCCAGGGATGATTAAAGTATCCCTCCAGCCACCTGTCCGTCTATCCATCCAGATATAATACATGTATGACAGTGTGGTTATGGAACTATATATACAACTTTAATGGGGACTTTTTAGCCATGAGAAACCTGTAGAAATGTCCATGTTAAAGTACCTCTCAGCTAGAGTTTGTTGTTCATTAATTCCCACATTAAACAGAACTGGGAAAACTCTTAGAGGCCGGCCGTCCTTGATTTCCTCAGGCAGACTGTGGAAAGCCACCCGGGGTAATGGGACTTCTACAGTGTAGTGGTCTCTGAAAAGAGAAAGAGACAGGGAGAGGCCAAGAGAGTTACACAGCAGAAGGATTGGAAAAGAGAGATAGGAGAAGTAAGGTCATATGTGTCAAGATGTTGTACAACCGGATACATTTGGGAATGTGATGCTTCAATTGCAAAGCCTTGAAAGAACAAGGGAGGCAAGTTTAAACAGAGTTGCCAACCCTCACTCACTGAGCGTGAGACTACTACAATCATCCGACCATGTTCACACGCTCTCACGCAACACCCCTGTATGTCCCTCAAAAGAATGCACTATTTGGCCGCCAACTTAAAGCCAGCTTTGAAAACATTGTAAGTTTGAAATACTTTGTGACAGGTGGTGGGACTCTACTACTACTAGGGACTGGGCATAGGGAGATACTGGAAGATTCCTGAACAGCCACCCCATTAAAGGCCCAACCGGCCGGTGGACTATATTATATGTTATTGATTTTTTAGCAGCAGATCCTCATATGTAACTGCTCAGCACCAGGCTCATTTAGAAGTCTAAAGACAGCCTAGTCCTGCAATGCAGAGCGTGTGGAGCTTGGCCAGCCACCACGCTGTAGTAGGGACGGCACGCAGAGGTCATGGGAGTTTAGGCCCTCCCTAGGGTTCCCACAGTCACTCTGCAAGTAAGCGTAACATAGAGGGTTCACGTCAATTGCCTTTAATCGTCATAAGATATGGGAAGCTGACAGTTGCCTAAATAGATAAGGGCGCTATAATTTTTATGGACCCCGCTAATTCCACCCAATAAAAAAACGAATTAATTATATTATTATTTAAATTGAAGCCAATTTGAAACAATGATTCAAATTCCAAAGATAATTCTAAATCTATGATGATATAATAATATATCATATATTGACAACTACTAAAGTTTATGATGTCATTTTTATGGCACTTGCCATAAAGGTCAGATCTGGGTCCAACAATTCCCAGAGCCGACCTCTCGTGATCAACAACTGTTTTATTTCTATGTACATTTTTATGGTTGGGGTAAGGATGAGTGATTATGAAACTGGGGAATGTTTTTGTTTTTCTCCTGGATAATAAACAATTTGCAGGTGTGGTCTCGATTTGTCCTTGGCTGGCTGGCTACTTGATTTGATAATGGTCTTTCCTGGAGAATATGAGGAAGCTATCAGGGCTTTAATGCCATCAGAATGTTGGAGGAAAACACATGACACATGATGAGGCTTAACGTCTGTGGATGAGGGCTGGTTACTCAGTAGAGAGATGGATAATTTCCCACACTATGAAAGGAGCTTGATCCAATGAGCCGCAGGTATATTATATAAAATAATATAAATAAATAGCCGTTATAAATAGAATGTATTATTATCATAATTGGGTGTCAAGCAACGAAGTTGCGAGACAACCTATTGTTTTTATATGAATTCCTATTATTATTATTATTATTATTATTTACCTGCCATGGGAGTCTATGGTAGCCTGGTTCTACCAGACTCTCGTACTTCACTTCATTTCATTTCATTTGTACAGAGAGTCTGGACCTAATCAATTGACAAACGTTAACTCACTTGAAGGCGGGTGTCTGTTGAAGTTTAAAATGATTGGATCTGCCCAGTGCCACTCTGGATCTGCCATAACCAATCGCTAACGTTTGGTTGTGACGTATGTCATGCGCCGGGAATCACGCGCAGGTTGTACACAAACCAAACACCTTGCGCGTCTGCACGAAAATGTCCGTCAACGACAGCTGCAGAAAAATTGCACATTGTAAATCAACTACCGACCTACAACAACTCAAACTGGCGCACGACTTTATCGTCATTGTTCTCAGACACGCCCTCTGTTCGCTGATTGGGCGCCGCTGTGGCAGTGTCACGTTAAAATTGTACCGGGGGCGAAAATTGTACTGGCCTACGTCATCAGTTGTCCGTTGCCAGGCAACGGACAACAGATTACGTAAGGGGTTGTCCATTGCCAGGCAGGTTTCAATCGCGCTCATGTTGCCGAAGACGAAATAATATAATACAGATAACTGATCGCAAGATAACACTTGTTTTTACTTTATATTTGTATTGCATTTAATTGTTTAATCGAATTTACCTAGTAAACTGAGTGTTTAATGTGTATCAAATATGTGAGCGTTTAAATATGGTCGCTAGTGTTTACATGTGGTCGATAGTGTTTAAATGTGGTCGATAGTGTGTAAATGTGGGCGAGAGTGTTTAAATGTGGTCGATAGTGTTTAAATGTGGTCGATAGGGTTTACATGTTTAAATGTGGTCGATAGTGTTTAATTGTGGTCGATAGTGTTTAATTGTGGTCGATAGGGTTTACATGTTTAAATGTAGTCGATAGTGTTTATATATGGTCGATAGGGTTTACATGTGGTCGATAGGGTTTACATGTGGTCCATAGTGTTTAAATGTGGTCCATAGTGTTTAAATGTGGGCGATAGTGTTTAAATGGGCGATAGTGTTTAAATGTGGTCGATAGGGTTTACGTGTGGTCCATAGTGTTTAAATGTGGGTGATAGTGTTTAAATGTGGGCGATAGTGTTTACATGTGGTCGATAGGGTTTACATGTGGTCCATAGTGTTTAAATATGGTCGATAGTGTTTAAATGTGGTCGATAGTGTTTACATGTGGTCGATATTGTTTAAATGTGATCGATAGTGTTTAAATATGGTCGATAGTGTTTAAATGTTCTTTTCCCTCACTCTCCACCTCATCCCTAACTCTCCACCTCAAGCTGGTGTGTAGTGAGCGTTCTGGCACCGATTGGCTGCCGTGCATCACCCAAGTGGGTGCTACATATTGGTTGTGGTTAGTGAGGTCCCCACTTCACTTTAGGCGTCTTTGAGTGTTATTAATTATTATTATTCTTCATGTTTAACCTCTGTTTTCCTTTTATTCCTAGTCTGTTTTACATAGTTTTGAATGATGACTATATGCTCTGTAAGGTGACCTTGGGTGTCTTGAAAGGCGCCTCTAAATTAAATGTATTATTATTATTATTATTATCATAGTCTAGCTAGCTTGTGTTAATTTAATTTCCTTAATTAAATTTAGAGAATAGATTATAGGTAATAGATAGATAGATAGATAGATAGATAGATAGATAGATAGATAGATAGATAGATAG
The DNA here is from genome assembly GCF_031168955.1 of Gadus macrocephalus. NCBI lineage: Eukaryota > Metazoa > Chordata > Actinopteri > Gadiformes > Gadidae > Gadus > Gadus macrocephalus. The sequence continues at coordinate 15,908,156 of NC_082384.1, forward strand.
ATAGATAGATAGATAGATAGATAGATAGATAGATAGATAGATAGATAGATAGATAGATCGATAGATGGGTAGATAGGTGAGCAGGCATTTACTAACTGGTAAATGTTTTTTATTATTATTATTCACGTTATCCCCATAACATTTAGCTATAACTGTGTAGGGAAATAGATAAATACAATGCAATACAATACAAATATAAAGTTAGGAACGCTAATAAATGTAATTTGTAAAATAAGTGTTATCTGTCTTGTCGCGCTCAATGAACGAGTTCGCGAATGTTCAAGAACCTTCCACGTCATTCGACGCGATCGCCCGTTGCCTGGCAACGGGCGATCGCGTCGAATGAACCTGCCTGGCAACAGACGATTGTTGCCAGGCGACGCGATCGTCTGTTGCCAGGCAGGTTTGGAATAGATTACTATGGATGACGTAGGCCGGTACAATTTTCGCCCCCGGTACAATTTTAACGTGAGACAGCCCATAGAACGCCTTGGTGCAAAGTTGTGAAATTTGGCAGACTGGTTCAGGACCCTCCCATTAGCCCATTAAGCTAATTTGAGGTCGCTAGCCCAACAGCTCTAGCGCCACCAACATTGTCAAAGTTCGACATGCATTCATGTTTATAACTTTCGACCCATTCATCCAATATTCACAAACAAGATATCATTGGATTCCTTGGGCCAAGACGAGTTCAACGCACCTTATGTCGTCATTTTGCGCCATGATGGATTTTCCGCCATCTTGGTTTATGTCAAAAACCTTCAAAATGCTACTCCTATCACAAATTTGGTCCAATCATCTCGAAACTTGGCTTGATACAAAACAATGAAATATTGTTCAAATTCAAATCCGTTTGCCCGCTACAGCCAATCAAATTAGACCGCGAAGCCGCCAAACAGGAAGTAAGCAAATATCTCTACAACCTTTTGACATATCATAACCATACTTGGTACGTCATCGCGGAGACACTCAATTAATTTGGTGACCATTGACCTCTAGGGGGCGCTATAATTAACAAAGACGTGTTTTAACCCTTCTCTCGTCACATGAGTATATTTCGAACAAATTTTCTATGTCTGTGCCGTGTTCCGATACCCGTACTATCCGTACTTACTAGCCAAATTTTTAGTACGTAGTACGTTCCAATTCAGATCCGGCGAAAAGAAGTATACTTCAAGGACCCGAATGTCGTACTCAAAACGGGCTAATCGTGAAGTGTGGATCGAAGGACACTTTGCGTACTCAACGGCAGCCATCTTAGTTACGTAGTGGAAGAGGTGGAGCCAGGCTGAGCCAAAGTTGGCGCATTTTCCACATAGCCTGCATTAATAGTCATTTTGTAGTTTTTATAGTTTTTATAGCTTTTTATAGCTGCTAGGCGTAAAGAGTTCACCGTTCAAAGCGGGATGTTTATTGCGGGGGAGGAGCCGCGGCGGCAGTCGTGATCGTAATTTCCGGTTAGTGCACCACGGAGTACTCGATTTGGAACAGCACTCACATCTGAAAAATTATAGTATCCGATAGTACGGATAGTATACTCATGGAAGTACGGGTATTAGAACACGGCACTGGTGATACTGTCAGACGGCCCCATATAGCTCAGAAAATATTTCCCATTTGAACATCAGAAATTGGCGGCCATGTTGAAAGTTGTCAAAATCAACATTTCATATCCACAGGCCACAGATTATGTCCAATCATCATGAAACTTGCCCTATATGATCTTCAGACCAAGCCGAACAAACGTGCTGAGCTGCTTTTTTTAATTCTAAACCATTAGGCCGTCACAGATAATCCAACTTGACTGCAAAGCCTGGCCGCCATGTTGAAAGTTGTCAATATCAACATTACATTTCCACAGGCCACAAATTATGGCCAATCATCATGAAACTTGCCATAATTGATCTTCAGACCAAGCCGAACAAACCTGCCCAACAGCTCTGTCTAATTCAAAACCCTTTGGCCGTGACAGCCAATCAAACTTGACGGCAAAGCCGACTAGCAGGAAGTAAGCCTGTTCTCAGCAACTCTTTAACATATCATAGCCAAACGTGCTACACAGACTCATGACATAATTCTGGGGACAGCCAAACAATTTGGTGACCTTTGACCTCAGGGGGACGTCAAACATCGTCGTTATTACCGATTATCGAGACGGTCGTCATGTAGCTACCTAGCCGATACAGTCAGTCATGTAGCCACCTAGCCGATTACGTCTGCGTACGCGCATAATGCTGTAGTTCATTCCACCAGCTGTCGTTATTACCAATTACGGAGACGGTCGTCATGTATCAACCTAGCCGATTACGTCCGTCCGGCATAATTAGCTCATCGAGTCCCATGATGCTTGACACCCACATTGCTGCATGCAGCTATATTTATTATTATAAATATTATTATTAGATGCATTCTCCCTTTGATTCAAGCTGAATAAATAAATTAAAAGCTCTTTGTTGCCACCTTGTGACATCTGTATACAATTGTAGCTCGATATGTGATTGTATCAAAGGCAGTTTGAAATCATCACCTGAAACATTTTAAGCGTTTTGATTGGTTGCTGCATGAAAATAGTTTCAAAGAGTTCGAGTGACTGTCGCTCCTCAGGTTCAAACACGTTTCTAATGCATCGCAGAGGTCTTTAAACCATGCAACCCAATTCAACTGCAGACCCAAATGGGTACAGCTTGTCCGACTTAGGTGTGTGAGCCAACTTATGTATGTGGCTCCCACATTAGTGTTATGGTTAGGTTAAGGGGTCAAAGGTTAGGCTAATGGTATGTGTTTTTGTTAGGGATCGGGTTAATGTTAGGGTTATGGTTAGGTTGACGGGATACGGTTGGGGGTTGGCTAGGGTTATGGTTAGGGAGAACAAATGGGGCTTAAGGTAAAGATCGCCAGGGGCATGAATAGGCCAAGCTCTACCCTTGGCTCTGCGGTGAGCAACCTCTTACTCAATTGCAACTTACCACCAACTTATGTTGCTTGAAAGACTCACTGTGTAATGCCATCCTAGGTGCTGATTCCTGTTAGTTATACAAACCGCGTCCAAGCACTATCCTAGTTTTACACATAATGTACAGTTTCTCTTTCTGCGTAGTGTACAGTGGGAGTGATCCTCCCACTCAGGAAGAGGACACTGCTGGGCCCCAGAGCCCGCCCATCCTCACCGCCGGCCGCAGATGGAAGGCTGGCGGTCACTGAGGTTGTCCGTCTTGGCCTCTGTGATCTTGAAGGACACTCTGTGCAGATCCGAGATCCCGATCTCCATGTCTTCCAGCATGCCGATCTCCTCACCTTCACAACACAGCACAGAGCAGCGGCGTGTCAGAGCTCGCTGAGACGCTCACCCAGAGACTCTGACTGACTGGATCACGATGCCTACAGTATTGGCTGTTGTACATGTTTATCTGCCTTATTGATTGCCTTTGTACTGATGTCTCAGATATGATCACTCCTCGGGTTCAATTCCCACCGATGGTCCTATCTTACATTTCATTCCTTCCCTATTTCAAACCACTCTCTAAAACAAATAATACATCCTAAAATCTGCATGTAAGAAAAGAAATTGCAATTAATCTGAAAATCTGTAATTACAAAGAGAGAGGGATGACCCATGACCTCTTGCTTCAAAAATGCCCTGCTTTTTGTCACTGTGGGAACAGCCAAAGCTAAACCTTCAGGGAAATCCTTTTGAACATGTAGTATAAAAATAACTCTTAATAAGTAGTAGTTTTAGGGACAGTGCAAAGCGCAGGCGGGTTACTCACTGTAGGTGCTAAGGTCCCCAGGCAGGCTTTGGTACTCACTGTATGTGCTAAGGGCCCCAGGCAGGCTTTGGTACTCACTGTATGTGCTAAGGGCCCCAGGCAGGCTGTGGTACTCACTGTAGGTGCTTAGGGCCTCAGGAGGGCTGTGGTACTCACTGTATGTGCTAAGGGCCCCAGGCGGGCTGTGGTACTCACTGTAGGTGCTAGGGCCCCAGGCGGGCTCTGGTACTCACTGTAGGTGCTAGGGCCCCAGGCGGGCTCTGGTACTCACTGTAGGTGCTAGGGCCCCAGGTGGGCTCTGGTACTCACTGTAGGTGCTCAGCAGGCTCTCAAACTGGGCCAGCACCCCCACCAGATGGAGCTGCTTCAGGAAGCCCTCGTCCTGCATGCCAGCAGACAGCCGCATGACAAACCCACAGGCCAGCGCAGACAACTGTACACACACATAGACACACACACACGCACGCACGTATGCACATAAACACATAGGAACATGCACACACACACACACACACACACACACACACACACACACACACCCACACACAAGCACGCACTTACACACACAGACACACACACATAGGAACATGCACACACACACACACACACACACACACACAGAAACACACACACGCACAACCACAAACACTTACCCGCACACACATATATACACAACACAGATACATACACACATAGACACATGCGCACACACACACACACACACACATACACACACAGACACACACACACACACACACACACACACACACACACACACACACACACACACACACACACACACACACACATTTTGTTAGGAGTGTGACTAATATATAACCAGTAATTGTGCTTCCATTCAAGTATGAACTAGCATTCCCTGCATTAGGCCTTGCCATTACTGCTCTGCCTTCTTGGATTTATTTTGTACATGTGCAACTTCAGAAACAAAGTCTTCAGACATCTGTACAACTTTGGAAACACTGCAGTGCCTGGAGGGGGAAACCGAAAATAATCCATGTGGACATTAGGGAGCCTGTGTGTGGAAGTCGTAACACAACCAACCTTATTATTAATGTTAGCTATAAATCTGGAGGAGAAAGCCCTGCCAAAGCACCTCTGGCTTGTAAGTAGGAGTAGGGGTAGGCTGGGGGTCAAGTCTGACAGCTGGCCAGACAGGAGAGCGTAAAGTCGACCGACAGCCAGCGCTAAGCGGGATTTGTCGCAGCCATGATTCAGGACAAGGAATGCCGAAACAAGAATTTGAGGAGCAGGTGGGAGTCTTGCTGGATCCAACCCAGTGTCATTTGGAGCTGGGAGTTGACCACTGAAAACACAACACTATCCTCCACTTTATATTATTAACGGTGACAGTCCGAAATTTGACTTTTATATCAAAACCATATTTACGTCATTGCATGTATTTTAGATCATAACGGTGTGGGAACTACACGCCCCAACTCTCAGCCCAAAACATGATTTCTAAAATTTCATAGTGTTCGACTTCCATCTGAAACAGTGGGATTACTGGCTCTTTATGTGTTTTTCTTGGTGCCATTTTGGAGAACCTTGGCTACCTACTGCCTGACTGAAGACCACGTCCCTCCTGTGCTGGAGATGCAGGCCTTGGGGCACACTGCAGGCTGTCTCCTGCAGCAGCACGAAGGTCATGGCCCTCTTAGCCCGCTCTACCACGTCCACCACGCACTCCCTCAGCCTGGCCACCGGAGGGCGCATTTGCTCCTTCCAGTCCCCTTCAGGAAATTAAGGAAAAACGAAATCGAAACCTGGTTTCAATATAATATTATTATATATATTTTGGGGGAAATGGTTATTTTAGGGCAAATGTTTTGTTACTTACAAATATAATTTCACTTATTCATGTTTATATAATTCTATGATACTACTACTACTATAACTACCTTTCCTTTCTGGTATTGTTTTATTAATCACAGAACAGACTATACATTGTAACTAAATAGTGACTCAGTTATAGAAAACCAGATGGTAGAGCCAATTAATGTAGCGTCACATCGTGGAGGCACCAGCATGTCCGCAAATGATCACTTGCTGAACCTGCCTGTAGGGGGCAGTGTTAGTCTGGCAAATTATAAAGGCTTCGTGTTACATACTGCTTGTATATGCGGTTTCAACATTCTCAGAAGTTTCACGGGTGGAAAAATTTGACACACACACCCAAGCAGACAGACGCACACATGCAAACACACGCACGCACACACACACACACACACACACACACACACACACACACACACACACACACACACACACACACACACACACACACACACACACACACACACACACACACACACACACTCGCATACGCACACCTACACACGCACAAACACACAGTTAATTGCATTGCCTTGTCAAAGACATCATGTCTTATCTAATTCTGCAAATACCGCCTCTGCATCGGGAAGAAGGGAGGAAGCACAACACTAACTGTCAGCTGTTGCCAGTCCACCTGTCCAAACATCCCCACCCCCACGGTCCTGTCATCAGAAGACATGGCTTCACTAATCTCATCCCCAGAGATAACCCCCCCCGCCACTCATTATTCCCTCCCATGCTTCTGCTCAGACCTCCAGATGAGTGATTGCCCCCGCTGACCTGTGCTGCGTGTTCACAGCCCGGCCTGGGCGTGGAACGGTCTCAATATGAACGCTTCATGTTCTCTTTAGATGCAGAGCAGAGAGCGTGTACTTTGGGCACACGTGTACGGATACGCATGCGCTCGCACAGGGCAAGCTTATTTTTTAATTGCTCTTATTATAGTGCACCCTCTCCCAACTCTCTGTCTCTTCATCTCTCTCTCTCTCTCTGCGGCCCTTGGTGGCCTGGATGAACTGATGCTGCTGCATCATGTGCCTTCTGCCTCTCTTTCCGATCTCTCTCTCTGGTGCTAAACAAATGTAGCTCTATCATGTGTCCCTCCATCCCAGCTCTGTCTTTTTCTCTGCCTCGCTCGCTGGTAATAAACTAACGTGGATCTTTCATGTGTCCCTCTCTGTCAGCTCTCTCTATCTCTCACCGCTCTCTCTCAGACCTCCCTCTATGTCTCTCTGCCTCTCTCCCAACTCACTCTCCGGTAATAAACTAATGTTGCTCTATCATGTGTCCCTCTTTCCCAGCTCTATCACTCTCTATATCTCTCTCTCTCGCCTTCTCTCCCTCTGTGTCTCTTTCTCTCTCTGGTAATAAGCTAATGCAGCTCCCTCGTGTGCCAGTTGGCAGCGCTCCCTGGCTGGTCAGTGGTCTGAGTTCAGGCTGGAGGAGGGGGGGTCTCAATGGGAAGCGGTGGGGGATCGCCCACCCTGGCCAGTCACTAATGAAAGGCACTGCAATATGTATTCCTGTCTTCCAGGGAGGGCGGGATGTCTGGGAAAAACACCCGGTCAACATCCACCAACGTCAATTGGCCTTTATTATATGTTAACAGTGTGGCTGATTGATTGCTCTGGATTCGGCTTTGCCGCCAGAACATTATGAGCTAGAATTGATTATTAAGAGTAGATTCCTTAAGGAAAAGCGGCCAATACAAAGCCAGTTCCATCCAGTATGTAACTGACCACCGCGGCCGTATTGCAGGGTTGCTTCTGGCTACTGTCGTACAATACAGCCATATGGTGCACAAAAAAGTCGGACCTTCCACTGAATCCATTCTGCTAGCCCTTTCCAACAACATCGACAACATCCAGCATTTCTTTTCAGGGTGCATGTTATTTTACCAGGATTGTGGGAGGTGATGACATCAGCGAGCTGCTGGTCAGGGATTGGCTCCCGGTTGTTGTTGTCTTGCTCCTGGAGTTTATCTACCATGGCGATCACACAGTTGAGACTTTTGGCAACGTTGGCCCAAACTCTGTCCTGCAAGAGCACAAGAGACAGAGTGAGTTGGAAATCAGCCCGAAGGGAATCAGCCCAAATGACCATTTGACAATCTTCTCTTGCTCTCTTTTCATCCATCTCTGGCAGTTTTTTGTCACATTTCTACGTGTGAGGCGAATGACAGCGATATATTTATACACCACAGATTTACAAAAGACAAACAGAAAAGTAACTTTTCCTTCTAAATGTTGGTGTTCAACCCACTTTTAAGCAGAACATATTCAAAAGTTTCCTTCCTCCATAAAGGTAATAACTCACAGCAAATCAGAGTGACCATATCCACAACACAAAAAAGGCTAACAAGTGGGCAGATGACATCACAGAAGCAGCAACCAATCCCACTTGCCCACTCCTCCTCGTCGTATTCGTTGTGGTGCGGTATGGAGTCCTGCTTCTTCGGCCCCCCCCCGCCCTCTCCATCCTCCACCCCCCTCAGCTCCGTCACGTTGTTGTTGCACACCACGGGGCTCTCCGCGCTGGCCGGCCCGATCACCACCGAGGGGCTGTGGCCTGGGAGCTGCTTCTTCGGGGCCGGGCTGCCGGCGCTGGGGCTAGAGTCCTGGCTGGGGTGGTGGTGCTGGTGCTGCTGGTGGTGGTGGTGTTGGCCTGCCTGCGCGTGGCCCTTACCCGGGGTCTGAGACACGAAGCCTGGCCGTGCGGCGTGCAGTGCCAGCAGGGCACTCTTGACCATCTCATCGTTCAGGGCGTGGACGAATTGCTCCGTCTGAGCGGTGACGAGAGTGGGGTGATGAAGCAGGGAGAGGGAGAGAAAGAGGAGGGTGAGGGATGCGGGAGTCATGCATTGCTTTCAGAGATTTTACGGTGCAGCACTTATGAACAGCACACCCGCGCTGGTTCAGGCGGGGAGCAAGAGAGAGATAGAGCTGGATGGAGACAGAGAGAGAAAGGCAGAGAGCAAAGGAAGATGGAGAGAGCGAGGAGGAAAGAGCCAGACGCTGAGATGCTCCCGACTCACAAAAGAAGAATGACAACAAAAAAAGAGCTCTGCGTTTCAGGAACGGAGCGCACCCCACTCAGCTACTGCACGCCGGAGTGCACGGCAAAAATAATAATGAAAACCGCGGCAAACAACAAACAATTCAATTACTTCTCGGAGATTCCTGGCTCTCCTGCGAGGGGAGCGCCTCCTTTGATGTGAGGTTGGTGGGCCGTGGTAGGCTGATGATGAGCTGTAGAGCGGCATCATGCCCGCCACCGCTGCCGCCAGTGTAGAGGCATAAACAGCGCAGAGCTCTCAGTGCTAATTGAGTTAGCACTGGCAACCGGCAATTATATTACGACAGGGAACTAGAGTACACGAGACATTTCAGCTTTCCAGCGATAAAAATAAGGCTTACAGAAGTAATGTCAATTCCCTATTTATTCCCATAGCCATCCATGCTCTTTGCATTGTGTATCGCTGGAACGTAGCGGCTTGCTAGGAGTGTGACAAATAAGAGGGAAATACTTGAATAGTGCCTAAGAGCAGAATTGGGAGAGGTTTCATGAAATATGTTTGACAAAGTACAAGTTCATTCAGTCCCTGTAGGGTCTATCACCTCCTGTCCATAGTCCTTGCCTTTGTTTGAAATGTGTAATGTTTAATTATCCAAATAAGGTATGACAGTATTAGCAAATATGGAAAAGGGGGAACTGGTTCATTTCATTTCCTAACTTGCCACATAGGATATTGTCAATGTGTGTCAATCCAGTTCAATTCTGTGCTGCGGACATTAATTATATAGTTTCCATATTTCCCTTTTCAGATGGAATATCCCTCTCATTTGCAACATGATATACAGAGATATGTATCGTTTAGGAATGAGAGAGCAAGCCAAGCAATTAACTATGACGGAAACTGGATTTATTCTGTAATCTCCTAAAAGAAGAAGATCAGGAATTGAAAATGTTAATCCATATTCAAATTGGACCCATTTTATCTGGCCATAATGTTAATTTGCAACCGTTGGAGAGAGCATTCATTATTCATTATCTTTCGAGGGATGAGTGAACAAAATGCTGGCACGCTGGGTTCAGTCATACTTGGTTACATCGTATAACCACATTTTTAACCGTGGGGTCAGAAAACCAATGTGTTCGTAAGAATCTGTATTCTCTGAAAGTTTCGGGTCTACAGTAATGCAGCGATTAAGAACATCAATCTATGGAATCTAGTTCTTGTTGCCGTTATTCATGAAAAGAGTAACTATACAGTATCTTCTATTATTTAAATCAAGCTCAGTGTTTAGCGAAGACTGGGGAGTTTGGAAGATTATTATTTTTTTTGTATTTCTTATAATGATGGGCCTATTTCAACGAATGGTTCCTCATGAGCTTAGCCCATCTACACTTTATTCCTGGAAAAAATGGGCATGCTGGAAGAGCTTTGACTTGCAGATTGTTAAAACCAATGTTAATCCCGCTGGTTCTAGTGTTGTTCCTCTCTTGTTTTTTGATACATGTTGTTTACACTTTATAGACAATAGAAATCAATCAACCTTCTACCAAGATCTCAAAGAAACCCTGGTGGCATATTCTGTTTGCTTCCTTTTCTCCATTTTTGATTGAATCAATGTCATAAAAGTTACTATCTAATTTTTCCTTTCATAGAAGAGTCAAACAGGAACACACACACACACACACACACACACACACACACACACACACACACACACACACACACACACACACACACACACACACACACACACACACACCATTTAAATGCCGTTCTTTAACACAACAAAATGCCAATTGAGACAGCTCTGACAGAATGCCTTGAATGAAGTCGAGAAGTAAATATAAACTAAGCATGTACCGTAATTAACTTGAGCTCAATTTTTAGTATGTTGCATATCAATACCTTCACACATACCAGCACAATTCCAGTGGCATTTTGATTTAACCTTATGGGGACATGGGACAGCTTTAACTATGATACCTCCATTTAATTTCTCCTCCTGATTATGACCACATCCCTCCTGTATGGAGAGAGGTGGGTGAGTAAAAGATCCCTCTATATGTACGGCATGTTATACACATGTCTACATCTCTATATCGTGTATATGTTTCTGAGGCAGTAAGAGATTGACGTTTTTTCTTACAAGGGTCCTTCAACACCGTGTGGGGGGGGGGGGGGCCACTGTCACCTGTACTGTTGGGTGAGTCGCTGTTGTGGGCCACGGTGCCGTTGATGATGGGGGAGTTGCTGTGTGTGTGTTTGTGTGTGTGTGCGTTTGTGTGTGTGTGTGTGTTTGTGTGTGTGTGTGTGTGTGTGTGTTTGCGAGTGTATGTATACAGATATAAATCAGAGGAGCAAACAGTTGATTCAAGAGTTGTGACAGTGAACAGTTGATTTGGTGTGGGACATTTTAGAGGGTACATCTTTTAACACACACACACAAACACACACACAAACACACACACACAAACATGCACCCATGCCTAGACATACACACACACTCACACACATGTGCGTTTGCACACACACACACACACACACACACACACAAACATAAACACACACACACACTCACACATACACCCTCACACACACAAACAGTTTACACTCAGCTTGATGTGCACAATTGCTTATCTCCACCTTTATCAACCACCCACTGTGTCCCTCAGACACACACACACACACACACACACACACACACACACACACACACACACACACACACACACACACACACACACACACACACACACACACACACACACACACACAGGCACAGGCACATGCCCACGTGCACAGCGGGAGATTTTAATCAGAGCGAGCGGCTACTTGTGCTGACCAGGCCAGGGGTTCAGTGGGCCTCGGGGTGCCCGTCTAATCAAGGACGGGGGGGAAGTGGTGACAGTGAGGATGTACCAATTAAACAGCCTGATTGGGCTGTTACTCCGCTGTGGCAAAAACAATCTCTCTCCCTCAACAGATTGCAATCTGACAGCGGCAGATGTAATTCATTAATTATACTGATAAAAAAAAAACACACACACACACACACACACACAGCACTCTACCACACACCCGGCCAACTCCGTAAACCGCCACCTCGCTATTTATTATCCTCGGTTTGTTTGTTATTTAAATTTTTTTACGAGGCGTTATGGATATGCCGCTATGCTTCTGTCTGGAAGGGTATAACTGTCACAGGACATTACTTGACCAGAAGGTTTATTGTGAACAGATCCTGGGCCCGGCATGGATTTGTGTACACATTAAAACAGGTTTATATGCCTAGCCCACCCTCTTACTGGATACACGGGGGTCACCTACTGTCCTCTTACTGTTGCCGTTCAACGTTTCCAACACCAATGAGATGGTAGAGCAGCTACAGCGGTGAGGCAGTATGCTGGGCGAACGTATTGTTTCCAGATGATGTGGATACGGGGAAAACTATTGGCTAATGGTTTAAAGCGGAGCGCCTGAGAATATAATGAAAATGTTTGGAGCAAGATGGGCGTATTGGGTCTAGAATGACGTGTGATGATAAGCCCAGCGGGAGGCCACTGCTTTAAACACAGTCGGAAACTTTGAAAGAAGTAGATGAAGCATTACTACCAGGACAAATATATTGGGAAGTCTGTGAAAAGCACCGCCCCACCTGTCTGTGTTTCAAAAGACCTAGAGAATAATAGTATTTACTGTTTTTCTTCTGTATTTCATTCAGGTGTGAACAGTAGGAAGAAAATCTTAAACACACAAGATGAAATACATCAGCAGCTGCAGCTTTAAAACAGCAAGCAAACAAAGAAAAACATAGATGTTCCTGTCGGTTTTCTTCCATTGCAGATTCTCCTGCGATAATCATTTCTTCGGTTTAATGCTGGGTAATGCTGGACGATTTTTCCTATTTAGAAAACGTGAGACTACACACCTCACAAAAGATTAAGATACACTTAACTGTCGTTGGAGTGTGGAAGCAATCTTTCGATCAAAATAGGGACTTTAGTGCAAACAAATAAGCTATGCTAGCTCTTGTGATCGTTGTTTCGGAAAATTTAAAACTCTACAAGCTGTTTCTCCATTTCGGAAGCCAATTTAGCTTTTGCTGCCACGGCTTCTGTTATGATTACTTGATGAATTGTTGGTATTGCGTTTAGTCTGCGTGGCTCGCAATTGGCTAATGTCTTTCCGACATCAACGACAATCAATGGCCTGTGTCCTCTGCTGTAGTCAGGGTTGCTAAAGGATAACGGATCGTGAATATCTAACAGGTATAATATTTTAATCGGTTGGCCCTGATTGTTAAAAACACTGGCGACATACCCCACAACAAAGGAAAATCCAGACTAACCAAAAAATCCAGACTAACTAAATCAAAAAATCCGGGCTTTGCCGACGAGAGTCAGGTGGGGAAAATTTGTCCTGTAGTATGTACCCATAACTTCTGTATTCCTCTTCGATTTATTTTCCAACAATTTCCAAATTGCTTTGGCAAAATCCCACCGTACAGTGTAATTACTGTACGATACCCTACTGAATTAAAAGGCCATAGAGACCACAGAGGAGCTCCAGCACGGTCCAGCAGGCGACTCACCTTGTCTGCCAGGTTCTTGAGGGCCAGGGTCAGCCCAGGGCGAGAGTGCTCCTGGGCTGCCTGCAGGAGCTGGTCTGCCAGGCTGGAGATGAGGGGCTGGAGCAGGCCCATGGTGGTCAGCACCTCCTGGGCCTTGGCCGTGTGCTCCGGAGAGTAGTAGATACACTGATAAGCTGTGCTGAAGCTGGAGCGGGGGGGGGGGGGAAGAAGAGAGAGAGAGAGAGAGAGAGAGAGAGAGAGAGAGAGAGAGAGAGAGAGAGAGAGAGAGAGAGAGAGAGAGAGAGAGAGAGAGAGAGAGAGAGAGAGACAGACAGACAGACAGACAGACAGACAGACAGACAGACAGACAGACAGACAGAGAGACAGACAGACAGACAGACAGACAGACAGACAGACAGACAGACAGACAGACAGACAGACAGACAGACAGACAGACAGAGAGAAAATCCAATTACATTAAGTGAGTATACACCAATCAGGGGAAGTCCCTGAAAGTAAACAACTTGCCATTACTGTGGTGGCTTCGGCCTACAATACGCAGACGTTTGAATAAAAGTTGTCCTAGGAGTTTTACTATTTTCTACTTTTACCTTTAATTACTATGCATCGTTACTTTTGACAATGGCGTCGTTTCTCATTTCTAAGCTGCTCTCACAATAGTTGCAAACTTCAATTTTGGAATAAAACTGAATGCGAGGAATGGTAGAGTCTTTTTTGATCAGGGTTGAATTGTTGGGGGTCCAAGTAAAATCATCTGAGATTTGGGCATCTAAGAACAGTATCTGGCGACACGCTCAACCTCCGTCCCGTTGATAACGATGGAGGTGAGTGAGCTGCTTTGGTCATTGGTCACTTCTTTGGAGAAGTTCAGGTAGTATTGTTGAGTTATGTGGTATTTGCTATTCATCCTCATTGTTCATCCATCACTCTCGAGGAGTGTGAAATACGTTTCCAGGATGGTAAACCAAAGAGAGAAGAACCAACACCCAGTGTTGCATATGGGATATGAACACAATATAACTATGATTAAATTTTTTCTGGAGTAACCATAGCTGTTATTCATTTTCTCCATACATTTTAAAATCATATTTTAAATTAATTAAGAGATTATAATTAAAATACCCTCAGAATTGTCAGTTTCATATGATTGTTTTTGGTTTAAATTTGTTTCTTCCTCTTTTTGTGTCTTTCATCAGGGTAATAGTGTTATCATCAAGCATTATGCATCATAGCCTATGCTTAAATATTTGGACAAAGGCCAAAGAACTGTAGGAAAACAATCACACTCTTCCAGCAGTTAGACGTTGCTGTAAACAACTCTGTGAGCATAACATTACAGAAAGTTGACGCTTGGCAAAAAATGAAGTCATATAATCCCTGGTAGGTTAAAAAATGTTAATGACATTGTAAGTATTTGTGCATCTCAGTTAGAACTTGCTATCTCAGTTAATTCAGAAGGAAACGGAGGAAGGAGAAGCATCTGAAATGGATGAAGGTGAAGACATAGATGAACAATGATGATGTTCTCCAAAAGTTCTTTGCAGAAAAGCTATGCACATTACTCCAAAATCCTTATTGTTGCATAGAATTTTCCATTGAAGATATGATCATTCTTGGAAAGCGCATGAAGCGCGAGTAAATTATGTTAAACAAGGCCACCTTTTCAAAGCTTTGTTCAACATGAGGCGGAAAAAGTTAATGGTTATTGTGAGAATGCTAAATAGCAGTGATGTAAATGTTTGTATACAATGTATACAGGCTAGGGGTTTTGCACTCATTTTATTTTAAAAAGTCTAGATGCACTAGAACTAAGGTTGTCAAACCATTATGTCTGCTACATATTAATGTAGAATGCCATTGTGCTAAAAGTTCATTTGTCATTTCAGTACCTCCCTAGTGAACTCACCATCTCCCTTCATTAAATGAATTAAGAACTTTAAGGTGACCCTCATTAAAAAAAAAGAGAACTATTTGATTCCACAACCGCTCTTTACCCTAGGTGCTATTCTCGTAGCTAATACTTCATGCTATTGTCAGCAGGCCTCAGCAGACACTGAGTCACTAAAACTTGTCACCGCGGTAATGCCGGCTGACGCAAGATGGGTTAACAGACAAAACGGCCCCAGATTCGTGGAGACAGTATATTTTTAGATTATGTAGTATGGATAGTATGTAGTGTATTTATACACGACACAGACATGGTAAATTTAGGTATTACACAGTACAGTAAGATAACATATAGTCGATTTTGAAAGGATGCAGTATATTTGCAGAGGATGTTGTATATTTAGAGCATATACCGTATATTTAGAGTCTTATTTAGAGTACTGTAGGGATTTAATGAGTAATGTATTCCTCATGGGCTTAGCCGATGCTTAACGTGTGGACATTTCCATGGATACAAAAATCCCAGTAAGAGAAACACTCATAATAAGCACATCCATGGCTCAATGCACTTATGTTTTATGTTCATGTGGTTGTTTGACCGAAGATACCATGCGCCTGTTGCAGTGGTCGGCCGCTCTGTGTATTTAACGAATAAAGCCTTCGACCGTGGAGCTCGAACCAGCACGTTTCAAGACTCTCGAGTCGAGTCACCCCGCACTGGATGAATAATGAATCTCGTGTTTATTTGAAGGGACCCATTTGATCGGAGAAGGTCACACCTTTGGCAGTTCATGGTCTCAGGGCAAAAAAAATAATATTATAATATCACTCAAATCGAATACCCCCCTCCCTGGGCCGCGCTGAAGCTTGGTGTGACTTTGGATGAGTTTTGTGCTGACTTCACTGTAAGCGTGAAGCGCGGGGTGCGACTGCGGAGGCTTGCGAGCCTCCCAGCTAGTCTGGAGTCAGCGCTGTGTGAACCTCTATGTAGGCCAGAGCCCAGAGCCTGGTCCTCAGGCACAAGGCACTAGACAAGAACAGACAGGCATGGAGAGGAGGGGAAAACAGATAGGGCCGGATATAGATAGTTACGATAGTTATTTCATTCTAGGCAAAGATAGTTGTAGACAGACGGATGCAGAGTTATAGATAGAGTTACAGATAGGCAGATATATGGGGAGATGTAGCGTGTGCCAACTATGAAGATTTGAATCAGAGAGAGCGGGAGAGACTGAGTGAGGCAGACTGAGAGAGAGAGAGAGAGAGAGAGAGAGAGAGAGAGAGAGAGAGACAGACAGACAGACAGACAGACAGACAGACAGACATAAAGGGAGAGAGGGAGGAAGGACAATGTGTCGAGGGAGGGAAGACAGATATAGACAGAGAGAAATTTACGAGAGAGTGAGGCAGAAAGACCCATCATATGTTCTGAGATCCTGCTGATATGTGGACCTTACAGAGAAGTGCGCTGGGCTCAAGCGTGTCTCAGGCTGGCTGGGATCTCCAAGCCCTGGCTTCGTCCTCACAGCTAATAAGCTCTCTGGAGAAACGACCACCAGTTAGTCTGGACAGACAATCAAAAGGCATGTGACACAGGAAGCACACACAATGTATAAACACCTGGCACAAAAGTTTCACATAAGAACTGAAGAGAGCCCCGTACAGAATCCATCGGAGAATAACTCATTGTTGCATGTCGCGGAGGACTAAAGATTTCTCTTTGTGTGCTACAAACAGAATGTTGGAAAACTACAGGAAAAGTTAGAGGAGGAGAACTAGTGCCTCAGTGGCTTAGATTCAATAACGGCCCTGTTCGCTCATAAGTACAAATCCAATCCAATTAGGGCCGCCTATGCGGGCAATAGGGAAGGTTTGGGAGCTGCCACCTGATGCCTGGACAGAACTGAACCCGCCCCCAAGAGCCGGCAAAGACAAGGGCCTTTATTTACCCCCCGGGCTGGGCTATCAATACAACATCTCCCTAACAAGATGGTAAAACACAAAGGGCAAATGATTGACCTTGATCCATTGCAGTTCGACGTCATCGGTTCTACTGGTGAACTGAGGGTTACGTTGTTTTTAAGCCCAAAAAGAGGGGAAATACTTGCAGTAGGATTCAACTATTCGGAGAAGATGTAGTTCCAAGAAAAGAGGAAAGGTATACACATCCAGCAGATGCAAATGTATTGCAGGTTGAATGGTAGCCCTAGCACTACTATGGTTTGTATTTGTGGGCTAAGACTTCTAAAAAGGAGGGGGGCCTGTTATCCACGTAGCTTCGACCCATTTGTTTCTTTCTTAACACCGTCATTGTGTAGGAGGGTTAAAATGTGCGATGTTGTATATGAAATGCATCACCCACAGTGGGGTTATACTATAAGTGTCCGAGGAGCTTAACCCTCTCTCAGGCACTCCACCAACATCCATCGATGGCCAGATGGAGCTCCACACACAGTATGGGTTATATATGTGTGTCCGAGAAGCTTAACTCTTTCTTGGACGCGGGTATCAACATAAACCGCTGGCAAGACGGAGCTCCACACATCCACACACACCGTGGGGTTATATAAGTATCCTAAAAGCTTAACCCTCTCTCAGACACGCCTCATATAACCAGTGAAGAAGAGCTTATGCTCCATCCTTTTGCCAAAATATCCTATGTATTTAGAGGATTCAATTAGAATGGAGCCTCACACACTTTTTAATCAAAGTGTAAAATAGTGTAGCCAAGTGGCAGTTTGTGGATGAGAGGGATTATGTTAAATGGTTGTGCATTCTTTAAAACATCCATGGTCTGGAGACTTTCGTGTTTGAGGACGTTCCCTGTTCGATAACTAAAAGTAGGCTATCATTCGTTTGGAGAAAATTGGTATCATGAATGAAGCTAAACACTGGCTTGGAGCGCTGACTGCTATCGAGATGAATGATCATTACATGTAAAAGCTAGCGATAATTACAGGTCTATGGATGTCGTTTTGTCTACAGTCCCATTCAGCCCCGTGATGTGTAATTATTTGAACAACAATCACGTTCAATGTAAAAAAAAAAAGCATTAATAGAATTACAGACTCAACTAAATACAGTTGATTAACTGTCAAGTGTCATGTTCTTAAATCTTGAAATTAACTTTGAGCTACTCAGTGCTGTTGTAGTCGTCGACATTTCTGAAGATCGTACTGATACAACAGGTCAGTGCTGGCCACCGTGGTGGTTCGAAAGGGAGGGGTGAGGGGGAGGGATTCAGTTGGTTGCAATCTGAAACAGCTAGATGCTATTAAATTAGACATTTTGCACAATGCACCAATAACTTCCATCCCTGCTCAACCACCTAAAAACCACGTAAAAAACCTGAAGCAAAGATTCACAAATTGGGCTAAACTTTTTATCACTAACTGCAAGTCTATAAGCTGCTAATGAAGGTCATTACTAAAACTAGCAAACGATTGCCTGAACAAAGACTACCCCCTGTAGGGGGCTTCTTCTCTCCGTGATCAGTAAGAGTCTGTTGGAACACAGGAGGGATGCGGGGGTGGGGTTGGAGCAGCCAGAGAACCGCTGAGCCCAGTGGTCTAATTAAGCACCCCCCCGCCCCACCATCTCCTGTCCACGTGCTAATTAATAGTGGAGGGCGAGGGAGGCTCTGCCGACAACCAGGCGAGGGTGTAAAATAGGGCTGCGTAAGCACGGAGCCTTGCGGCTCTCCAGGTGACTGCCAAAGCCTCTTTCATCATCCGGACAGCCAGCACAAGTCACTGATCATACACCCGGGCGGCTGCCACACGTCCCCAGCAACCAGAAGGAACAGAAGCGAGAAAGAAAATCTATACTCTGTCATAGAGAAAGGGAATGGGGGTGGGGTCAGAAGTGATCTCATTATTCCAGCCACCAATCATCCTCTGTTATAACGTCCAACACTGGCTGACCACCAGTCTCACCACCAACATTGCCATAAGCACCCATGTGGCAGGGAGAGACCAGCCAAGACCTTCCTCAGTCATTGAGAGACAAGATGGGGAGAAGCACTGATCTCAAGGCAGACACAGCTCGGCTGCAGCGTGCTGTTGCTGCTGCCAATATCTTACTCTGATACAGAGAGAGAGGGAGAGAGAGGGAGAAAGAGGGAGAGCGAGAGAGGGAAAAGAGAGAGGGAGAGAGAGGGAAAAGAGAGAGGGAGAGAGAGGGAGGGAGAGATAGGGAAACGAGAGAGGGAGATAGAAGAAGTGAGTGAGGGCGAGAGAGAGGGAAAAGAGAGAGGGAGAGAGGGAGAGAGAGGGAGGGAGAGTGGGAAAAGAGCGAGAGAAGGAGACAGAGGAAGTGAGAGAGGGAGCGAGAGAGGGAAAATAGAGAGGGAGAGAGAGGGAGGGAGAAAGTGAGCGAGAGAGAGAAGGAAAGAGAGAGAGGGAGAAAGAGACAGATTGAGAGAGGGAGAGATGGAAAGAGAGAGAGTCCGGAGCTGGCTGTTCAAGCTTCTGTCTGTCAACGAGGTGCCGCAGATCAGTGCCAATGTCCCTCGTCTGAACCTCTTAGACCACCCGCCAAAGGAGCCAGCTTACTTTGCAAGGGTGGCCGTGCGAGTCCCAAGTACTGTGAACACAAGAGCCACATGGCTCTATCCACTATGTGTTGAATCCAGAACCCACAATCTATGCCTCCCCACCTCCAGTCTGTCCTCCAAAATGCATCTGAAACTCTTGGTTGGCACAGAATGACTTAATAGTTATCTCAGAGTGTGGTGGACAGCATGCAAGACCACACATTCTGGCGAGGGTGGATTCAGTGTTCTCTCCAGCAAAGCTGTGGAACAGAGGGTCCCTAGCTTTCATGTAACCTCTTTATCCACTTTGTATCCTCCTACACACACACACACACACACACACACACACACACACACACACACACACACACACACACACACACACACACACACACACACACGCTCTTTCTAGCGGGTGTTCTTCCATTGAACAATAATGGCAGAATAATTTGAAAGTAGTGTTAACAACAGATATCACCAAATCAGTGGTTGACTGGGAGGTTCAATTAAACATAGATAAATAAGTGAAGGACACCCCACCCATTTTTAAAAGACAGATTTAAGTGGGAGTGCATACGTTAATGAAAGATAAATGCTTTTGCTTTGTGTGTACATTTACCACAGGGTTTCCAGTGGAATACAAAGGACAGATATTGATTACACCCCTAGCTGTGGCCATCCAGAGACAGCCTGCACTGCCCACTGCTCCGGTCTGCCAAGTTCTCCCATTGCAGATCTCTTTTTTTAATGGTTATGGGAAGAGCTCCCTCCCTCTCCTCAGTGTCCTGGGAACAAAGACGAATGGCTCTTTTATTGCATTCTTGGTAACACCAGCCCTCTCTTGCTCTTTCTTCTTCGTTTCTTTTCTCATTGTTTTCTTTGTTGAAGCAGTAGCGTTGTCTGTTGATTGACAAAGTCTCTAATCTGATCGAAAATTCGCCAGGTATGCTGACAAACAAGGTTTAGTTGGGCGTAAGTTTGCCACATCACGAAAAAGCCCTCATAGTTTTGATCACTTAAATGCCATGCCAAAACCAACATCGTTACTGCCAACGGTCAGAACTTTTTAGTGAATCTTCATGAAAAAATATCACACACAGTTAATGTCATCCAAAGTAAACACACATTAACACCAAATAAAGAGACTCTAAATACTCAGTGGAATTCGAAGCGGAAACATCAAGTTAGAATTTATTCCCATTTCTGACGATGAGTGACAAAATGGCGGGATTCCAGGTCAAAGTCTGCAGAGGCTCATTGAAGTCCGACGCAGGTCAGCCAGGCGGAAAATTGGAAACTTCAAGCTACAGTGAGTCATTAACTAAGTCAAATATGAAACAAAAAAAGTGCCGTCTCCCAGCGGAACTTATTCTAGTCTAATCTCTCATTCAAAGGAAAATTATTTCACTTCAGTGGACTCTCATACAAAAAATATGCTAAACTCTTATCATCATAGTATAGCGCGTGTAAGCAGATAAAACCGACCATCTTCAGCAAATTCGCTCCCGCGTGCGAAGCCTCCAACCATTTTCCCATCAACGCCGTCCGTTTTTATAACCCCACTTCAGCCTTGCCTCTTTTTTTATATTGTTGAGCGCCAAACTCCTGTGGAGCTAATTGGAACTGGCGTGCTTTGTAATGACTTTGCAATCCATGCGAAAGGCTTACAGAATAATCACCCTTCATTTCCTGCGGCATCACTCAAGTGACCGTGGACGCAGGATCCTCCTCCTGCGTGTATGGCCGCCCTGCGTTCGAAAGAGCCGCGGCAGCACAATTCAAACGAGTACTGCTGATACGGCTGCTCCTTACTGTAGTAGTTTTAGATGTTGTAGTTTGTGTAGTAACCCTTCTAGTGATTGTAATACAGTTTGTACAGCAACAGTTCTAGCCAGTATGCCATCGTTTGTATTGGAGTGGCTTTGCTGTGGGTCGGTTGGGTCCTACCTCTTCTTCTCGGCTTGGTAGCGGCTCAGAAGTTTCTGCAGCCCGCCGTTCTTGAATCCCTGGTAGTGGGCTGCCGGAGCGCCCACTGTGACCACGTCGTAGGCAGCGTCTGTGCACACGGAGCAGAGAGACAAATCGAGAGGATTCACCAGTCCCACTCACACAGCATGCCATCATACCCCTAAACCCAGAGACAGAGTCCCTTGCAAAAAAACGACAACTGGAGGAAAACAGAATCAGGGGATGTAAGTTGTTGTTTTGTTTCTGAAAGGTTGAAACCGTTTTCCGTCGCTGCTCCCTTGTGAATGTTTGCAGCCTGGCGTGAAAACGGATCTCTCCAGATTAATTCAGACACATGTGCCTTTGGAACTCTTTCACAGACGCGTGCTCGTTGCGTGGGAAATGCGGTAAGCTCATTGTGATGGGTTCACATCACAGCCCCCTGAATCCCTTCCCGTATTCCTTCCCGGGCGCCCCCCGCGGTCTCCACATGGCTCTGGTACCACGTTGAACAAGAAGGACAACCAATGTCACGCCGCTTCATTCCAATTTGCACAGCGCCGTCAAAAAGTAAATAAAACACTCACGCACACACACACACACACACGCACACGCACACACACACACACACACACACACACACACACGCACACACACACAGCGACGGCGCGGCGGCTAGCACAGAGGTGCTTAAAACAGGCCTTGTTTCAGATGAGTAATGGATAAGCCTGACACTTATATCAGAGCAACTCAGGAGTGGAGAGGAGGGGTTATGGGGGATTATGGTGCTGAATATTTTCGGGGGGTTGGTTTTAGTGCCAGGTCAGTTAATGAACACCCTTGGGGAAAGGCCACTGGTAGCTCTGCTCTCGGTGTTGAGGAGGCTGTTCTGAAGAGCTGTTCAAAACACAAAACTAATGACACAGCTCTGCTGCAGATGTGGCCCCAGCAATGCAGATGACAGGGTGGCTGGACTGGCTCCCCTCCAACCCCGAAGCGCTGACTTAATGGACACTGGGGTAAATAGGGGGGAGTGGTTGGGGAATGAAGGGGTTAATGGTGTCTTCCCACTAATGCAGATCCCACAGAATTCCCAAATCATTATCCCAGTGCCTGGCCGATGCGTCCCCCCTGCCTGCCACACGTTAGGCCCCTGGAGTTATAAACTACCGACTTCCCCTTAATTGGTTCTGCTGCAACAGCCGCAGACTGAAATACAATGGTGGGTCTCTGGACATCAATCACAGTGGCCAATTTGTGCTGTATTTGTCTGGCCTCCCCCTTTCTTTGGTCCCCTTCCCTATAAATTGCCAGGGAAACGAGCGGGCTGAGAGAACACTCTCACACTTTCCCACACAGAAAAAGAAATTGATTGTGGCAGTGTGGAGATAAGTTGTTATAATTCATACCCGACCTACCTATCCTGCTGTTAAGCAGTGATAAAACACCCTTTTTACATCGTTCAAATGAGTGCCGAACAACGTGTTTATCGCAGTGGCGTCAAGCCCGGCTATTAGCCTTTGAAATATTTCTGAAAATTTTCACTTTCAAGGATGAAAACGGTGGTATAGTAAATCATCAAGGACCTGACCTGATAGATTTCTTTAGGAATCCTCTGTAAACCTTCATGACAAATTGGGGACGTGAGGAATTGGACAGGGGGAAGTAAAAGATTACCCCTGTGAATTCAACTTTTTGAAAGATCTGTCTTGTTGCACCGTGGATAAATAACTTTGCTTTTATAAATAATGAAAGCTTAAAGGATGAGGTCTGCGTATTTCTGCAATTCTTTTTTTTTCACTGCCGGTAGCCTCCATGAAACACAACAATTTATTTTCCTGCTGATCACATTCATCACTTGTTTAGTGATCGACAGATACTGAGCGACACACAGAGATTTCCATTGTTCAAACCGCGGGTTTGCTTTCGTCTACGAAATCTATCCATGTGATTAATTACACTTTCACACAACACCAAAAGGCTGCTGTTGAACGGGCAGCGAGGCAGAGACAGTAAACAAACGTCAGAAGGTAGGATCCTGTGAGTTGTATCTTCTTGAATCTTCCCTAGAATCACTTAACACCGTTTTCTCGAAGGGATGGGTTTTGCTACCAAAACAGGACGTTTGTACAAAGTCTACCATAGCAGAGGAAAGTGCCTATCTGCCATTATCTATTTACCATTTACAATTTAGCCATTTGGCAGACGCTTTTATTCCAAGCAATTTACAGTGAATCTTGTCAGAAGTAAATCGTAGGAGGCAGCCATGCGTTAGACATTTTGCAGACATTGGGACTCGAACTCAGCACCTGGGATTGAAAAACATTTGTCACTAGACTATCCTGCATCCATTGTTCTTTTTTGGACAACAGTCAAAGTACACAGCACCAGGGCCAAGTGTCGATCCGCCCTAATCTTGTTCTAGGTCTGTACGTGTTGATGTCAGCGATAAGATTAAAAACCTACAATCCCTGACCTGTCCTTATCCTTATCCCCTATCCATTTGTTCGCCAGCAAACAAGGCTACTGTAGGATGCCGAGATGGATGCGACGGGATACTTTCAGTATCTTATGTTCCATTTTACGGGACACAATGGCTTCAGAACCTCAGGACATTCAGAATGTCCTCCTCGAGCGGTCGAGTACCTGATTTTCTGGGGCAGGTCACCATCATCCTCTGTGTGTGGAGGTTGATTGGGATAAACTCCAGAGACTTCTGGGTTTTGCAGCAGCTCGGCTTGAAGGAAGGACCTGCAGGGCGGGCAGGGGGGGGAAGAAGGGAAAGGACAAGAACAGAGTGTGAACTGTGTTGTTAAGCATAACAGTGTTGGTCAGTGAACTTTTTAAGAAGAAACCAGCCACAGCTGGGCGTGAGGCCAGCAGTGCTGTAGGACACTATTAACGTACTTTAACTGATTTAACCTAGCTAGGGCTGGGCAAAAAACACAATAGAAAAGGCGATAATGCAACTATGTAACAGAACTTTTTCTTTAGACGCATTAAGGCAGGTACTGGTCTTTTAGACAGGCACGATATGCACCCGCTAGACGCTCATTTTCAATGAGACGAGCAGCGCCGCATGGAGGACCGGTATCTTGTTGTCGGATAGCAACTAGCAATTAAACAAGCCAATCACGACACTCAAAAACGACTGTGCACGAGATGAATTGTGGACAAGACGCATCGTCGTTATGTTTAGTCACTGAGACAATTAATGCTTTTCCTCCATTTAACGTAATTCCTCAATAAATCTCCCGATTTAATTTTTTTTATTTTTGCGCTTCTAAGAGTAGTCAATCATTTTCATTATTCACACTTCCCCACGTAAGTTGAAACTATTGAAGTATATGTTACCTTATTGGACAAGGCCCCGCTAATTCCTTCTGCTCATGGGAAACAATCATATCCTATCTTCAAATGGTGCTTTAAAAATGGGAAGGACTTCCCCTTAATCCCGATTTGGAATCACCTATAAATAACGACTTTGTCCTAAAAAAAACATAAAACAGCCGTCAAAACACCCATTTTTATGCATAATCCTTTTAATGAGGGATTTGATGTATTTTACACTGACTGTTTTATTCAAAAGCTCCAATTAACACCCTTCCTCTAACAGCGAAGCAACGTTATTCTGCACAGTATTCGAATTTAATCTCAAAGAGCACAATGGTTGAGCAAATCTCAAATATGTTAATTGTGATCTTTGAGACCACAGATCATGTTGTGATGTTGGCGTAGAGCGACGATCAAAGGCTTTCAACACAACAACGTACAGACAAGAAATCGGGAAAGTTCTCATTATCTTTTACAAATTTGCCATGTAATTAAAGAGCGGTCTGTTCACTTATCTCAAACGTTTAGGTTCCCTTTCATGAAATGTGACACAATTAGATATGGATGCTGTTCCAATTTTCAACAACTAATAATGACATGTTCTGACTTTCACAGATAAGGAGAAACAATCACTTCACAGTTCCCACACACTCCACCAGCAGTTATCAGCACCAGCAGGGTATCTTGAATAGTGCCATGGCCATGCCAAGTGTCAGTAATCGTGTTTTTTTTTCTCTCTCATCACTGAGGGGAAGCTTGCTTATGTCGTTAAACGGACATGCTAGTTAACAAAGCACTATTAACCCGGCTTGTCTCTTTCGGCTGCTAACTCTCTGATTCCAACACCACACAGTCTGCCAATTAAGTTAGAGTCCTTAGTTAGTGTGATATGGCAGCTTTGATCTCTTTTAACCGGAGCTGAGTCCATAAATCTTACTAAAGAGTCTTTCTTTTTAAGTGGGGTCTAAAGAGCTCTGGGGATCCAGCCGAATGGACTCTTAGACATTTGTGGATCGGCAAATTAAACACAAAAGCACACAGGTGCCTTTTCGGCAAAAACTGACAAAAACGCTGTGCTGTATGATTTGTTTCAGGGTGTAGGCTGAGCTTCAGCTCTCTTGAAGGATATCTTATGTAGTCATACATAAGTAACTCCACAGTTTAAGAAAGAGAGTTTGAAAACTCCTCCAAAAGTCGAGGCACTTTGGCTCCATTGGGAACTGGCCTTTATGAGATGGCTTTGCTGAGGCTTAGACATCAGCGGTTTTTAACGCTTTCATGCTCGGTATTACACCTTGGTCTGTTGAAAGGCCACCGGGAACTTTTCTTTATGAGATGGTTCAGCTGAGCTTGGACATCAGTGTTTTCTAACAATTTCAAGTTAGGTATAAATCGTGCTACGCTTATAACTTCCAGTGGAATAAACGAGACAGAAAAAGAAGAGAAAGATCTTGATCATATGTGAGCATTAATGCCTGTAAGTGTAGTTGTGTGTCTCTGTATGCTTTTCTTAGCAAGGTTGAACATGCAGTTGCATTTCACAAATGAAAAAAGGTAGTCAGAAATGACTGTGCAAGGACAGAAAAATACTAGTATAGGCAGGTTGCTGGTCTATGTAACGGAAGAAGCTGGGTGCGAACGTTAATAACCAATAGCTGGCATCTCGCTTCCTTTTTCCTCCTTCCCATCTTTTCTCTTTAAAAAAAAAATCTAAATTGCAGTGTTTGCTTGGACTGTCAAACTGACTTCTTCCTGATTTCTTCAGGATACAATACAGTCACTGCGATTTGTGGGTAGTTTGTTTAATGACGTGAGTCATTGAGACAAGACGCAGTCATTCATGTGGTATTATTGACCAACTGCAGGCATTAATTGTTTGATAAGATCGGCTGAGTACCTTTACAACCCCTGCAGTGATTGAAGCCTAATGCAGCGCTATCATCAGGTCACAAATATGCCTTTGTCCGTTGAACATGCACATGTATGCTTAATTTTAATTAAGTATTTAATTTTAATTATACCAGGGATCTTGGCTAATTTAGCAATGTGCTCTGGATATCCTGTCTTATATAGGATACATGCCAAAAATCAAACACTGACACTTATAGATCAATTATATAAATAGCTGACTGTAATCAGCGTTCAGAAATGAAAACCCAGTTTGAAATTGACTCAACGCAATATTACATTTCATCTTCCAGAGCTAAACCGGGTTACCTCTACATGATCCTTACACACAAAGAAAACCTCCATAACAGCTTAACTAACAAGCTTCTGAAAAGTTTGATTTGGTTTCCAACGAGATGTTTGAATTGAAACATCAATATGAAGACGCTTCTTCAAATAGCACCTGCACTTGCCTCATCACCGAGGATGTGGTCATGAGTGGCAGCTGGGTACAGACACGTCTAGAGAACAGGGAGAGTCGAATGACGGGGAACAGGTTGCTGGAGGTCCAACAAACAACACCCATGACAGGATTACAACAGCCTCTAATTGTCCCGCTCGCAAACAAAGGAGGTGGCGATGATTTATTCATGAGCGGAACAGTTATTAGAGCGTCTAAAGTGCATGCTGAGGTCAGCCCGGCTCATTAAAAATGAATGGAAATGAAACACTAAGGATGTTGAACCTGAGAATGGAGAATCTGCCCTGGTCTCCCTGAGGGCTGCTGTGCTCTCCTGCCGCCACTCCGTACGCGGAGTGATGTAGCGCTACCCCTCTTTTTTACTACTATCTTCGCTCTCTTCGGCTACTTCTTTTGCTCCTGATTCTGCTCAGCTCTCTCCTTGACACTCCTCCCACATCAGATGGCCCGCCACTTAAAACACATGGTGGAAATCAGCAGGGAAACAATGCAGGCTTCTGTTCGACAACTTGCTTATTCTTGTCAATAAGAAGCCCCTTTTAATTCAGACTACAGAAGCAGGGACTGTAAGCAGGGAAAAATAATTGTCCCATTTCTGTCTACTCAGTTTTTTCCCCATCTTACGCTATATGACATTTATATACCGTAAATGCCATTTGTTGGATGTCTCACAGTGAACTGACTGCATATATTCTTAGCATGGTGGCCCCGTTGGGAACAGCACCCCTAACCTCGGTCGGCGTCCATGATCCATCTGTAATCCTCTGCCGAGGCCTCCTGGAGATTTTCGCTCAATCTTTCTTCACACCCGCCCACTCTACATGGGCTCAGATGCTCCCTCCCTGTACGCAAGTCCTCCACACCCCCCACACCCCCCCGCTCCGCCTCTCACCTCCCCTTTGATCACATTAGCTATCAATAATTGATCCTCCTCCCCTGTGCTCCTGTCACTATGCGTTGTCGCGCCTCGGAGCCGGGCGCCGGGGTCCATCGCATGTCGCGTGACATCTGGCCGATGGCGTTCCAGAAGAAAAAGAACAAGGGAGTATTGTCAGGAACCTTAACGATCTGCACCGCGTACTTCTTACCGTCCGAAACTACAACCTTGGTCTTTGCCGCTCACTCCCACCACCCCCCCAAGGGAGGCCCGGGCGTGCTGAGGGGAAGTGGCGAGGAGTCATCATTACTCAAAGGGCTGGTCGCAGGGGAGCGCCACACTGACAAACATCTCATTACAAGACAGGAGGGAGTCGTGGTCAAATCCATCACTTGCCAATGGCCACAGCGGCAAAGCCCAGAGTGAATAATCAATAAAGTTGAGGAGGATGGAGAAGAGAAAGATAGAAAAGGAGACAGAGACGAGAGAAATACGTTTGCATGTAATTTCCTCTTATCTAGAAATAACTGGATATTGTCGAGCATTGTTTGTGAACTGTACACTTTGGAATTCGTTTAGGGGATGTTTGTATCCAAGGCATTGGACCTTGGGGACCGAACTTATACCCTTTCAACTGGGAGGCGAAGATTCTAACCACAACACTGTACAAACACTTGCTATTGGTTAACAAAAGTTGTCCCCGTTTCTTTCATTTGGTAGCATTTTTTTTTTTTCCCAGCATGTGCTCTGAGTACATACTATACACAAATGCAACAAAGCTGCAACAAGTCTCCACAAAATACCTGATTTATGGAGTCGATTGTGTATAATTTCACAATAATAAGACAATTTTTTTGATGCATTTGAAAATAAATCCTCCATTGCTCCATTGTGCAAAGTATTATGTTCAAGTAAATCAAACCTGAATGGCAACAAAAATTAAGCAAGAAATGTAATTTTTTTCTTAAAATAAGAAAATAGGAAGATTGTCTCCAAATTTTTTATGGAAATTTGCTCCAATGACTTGATCGGACGCTTACAAATAAAACCAAGTATCCAAAGATGTCAAGAGTAAAGATCAACATATGTCCCAGGCTAAGGCGACGATTGGCTCTCTTTGAATGGGACGGTGACATTGTCATCTCGGACACAGCAGCCCTACTGTGTTACAGCAGAACTTCTGGAGGGAGACCCTTACACAAAACATCCAAGGGGCAGAGAAACGCTTTGTTTTCTTTTTGTTTCTGTTTCGAGTTGTTCTACTGGAGATACTCATGGATTTCAGAAAGGGATTTTAATAAGGGTATTTCTGCAGGGGCCAGCACGGGGTGATATGAAACCTTTACAGACACTTTTTTTTTTTTACAGTTTACTACTGCTGGCCTAGTTTGTTGTTCGCCAATTACACGCTTACAGATCCATGCCTCCAGCAAAACGGTTGGTCGTAACAAATATGAAGAGAAAGATAGTGAAACCTCCCGTACTCCCAGATTTGTGCTGATCTGCCCTCAGATATTAATCTAAAGTTATATTTGTGAGACTACTGACAATGTAACAGTAAAGCCTTTTATTTTAGATGATGAAAGTCTACATTACAAAGTCTATGCTAACTAAAACTATAAATGCAAAATATTGTATCATTAGATCTGTGAACACAGGCCATGTCCTTTGAAAGCCCAAAACATTTTAAGTGGGAAGGTAATTATGTTTGTCTTTGCGAGGGAGTGTAAGTGTGTCTCTCTTTATGTCTATTAAAGTTGATCAGCATAAAAGTTGCAGATGTTTTCAAGTGTTTGTGTGTGTGTATTTGTGTGTTTTTCTTTTTATATCCATGAGTTTTGGTATACAAATGGAAAATATATATACGGCAACTATGGAACTATGTAGGTTCTGTGCATGTGTTTTGCATATTTGAAGGCAATTCTATGAAGGTGTGTATCTATGTTTGTGCGTGTGTGTGTGTGTGTGTGTGTGCGTGTGTAAGGAGGCGTACCGGTGATTTTCTCCAGTTGGGCCAGCGTGTCCTGGTAGGAGCTGACTAGGCCTCCATACTGTGTGATCACCTCCCTCCTCAGAGTGTCCCAGTGGGGCGACAGATCCCCCAGGTCTCTGAGCTCCTGTACCCTAGATAACAAACAGAGGCGGACACAAACAAAAAAACACACACACACACACACACACACACACACACACACACACACACACACACACACACACACACACACGAATGAAGCAAATTACACAGATATCCATAACAGCCTGTGGCTAGGACAAAATACTGAATCACAATCAATCAATAACGAATATCCTTCTCCATGGCCTTCTAACGTTCTCTATATACATGTCTAAACATTATGCCATGTATACAAAAGTGAAGACTATTTCAACATAACAATGAGGAGAATATTGAGGAAACTGGACCATCAAAATCAGTTGCAGACCATAGCAACTAGCCTTTAAGGGAGAGGGAGCGCAGGAATGACATCAGAATTCTCTTTGTTTAAATAACCTGCTCATGACCTCGTCTAAAGGATAAACTACATTTGCATTTGTATCAGACACATCAGAGCGGATGGCCTACACGCCAGATTGAACAGTAAATTGCGGTGAAAGTATAGGAAATACTTCAGAGACTTTACAATGGCGTTAAGGACAAAGAAAAAATGATACAGGCGGTAACCTGATGATTAGAAGTCCAATTTGTGGGTAATTAGTTACAACCCATAGAACCTGAAACGCGGCTTGTGTAAGCAATTCTTTAGAATTGTTTGTTGAAAGGAATATAGCTGCATCATGCAGCACTCCAAGCTGTCTTTATCTTGAAAGACTTTACACAGACAGAATTTCATTAACATCAGACCGAGAGAGATCTAACTTAAATAATGCTGTTTTGATGTTTACTACCTTAGCCCTATGTAAACCAGATTAATTGTGGAGGTAAGCATTCTGTGTCCACAGTAAAAATACTTTCTTTCCTGTGTAGCTCAATTTGGTGGGTAGCTTACTTTGCAGTACCACTGCCAAGTGAAAGGGTTTGATTCCCACTTGGTTTTGAATCCCACCAGGCCACAAAGGCTAATAAATGTATCTACTCACAGATTCTCTGGGTTATAATCACCCACTTATGGCAGAACGTAATAAGCATTTGAATCAGGGACATCAGAGCAGACAGCCTACTCGCCCTATTGAACAGTAAATTGCAGTGTTACTATAGGAAATAATTGAGGGAAATGTATAATGGCTTTCAGGAAAAGCTAACAATGATGTATGCATTGTTCCTCGGATAAAGACTACACTGTGTGGACAATTACAACCCATAAAATGTGATAGCCTGCTTGATTGAGCAATTCTTCCGAATTTTCTCAATAATGAGTATCATTGAAAGAAAAGTGCGGAAAATATGTACGAGTATTTAAAAAGCACATCAGTGGTAGCTGTTATGTTAAAGGGCCATATGTGCTTCTGCTAGTTTTCTTCCCTCTGCCAACGTAGTGAAAAGCGCGTGAAGCAATGGTAATGGTAAGATAGGATAAGCTTCACTGATCGTATTCATTGAACGGCTTTTTCTTTCACAGCGGGTCGGATGAAAAACAACACACGGTGACATGATGACCGGCCTCTCTCTCTCTCTCCCTTGTCTCTGCAGTGGTAAACAAACTTGGTGCAGTGAACTGCCTTCGGGGACAGGGGTAGAGCCACACGCTGGGCGACTGTGCCGCTCAGGAGGTGGTTGTCGGTAAGTAAGGCTGCGCTTCTGGCAGCGGAGGCATGGGGGGCTTCTGGTCTCTTAAGTGAACGGAAAGCCAGCCGACGTACATTACTGATCGAGAGCCGCATAGCCGTATCTTGCGGCACTCCCAGCTGTGTTTGCCTTCCGATGTTTTATACATACAGAATTCCATTTATGTCGCACACACGCACACACACACACACACACACACACACACACACACACACACACACACGCACACACACACACACACACACACACAAACAGATCCAATTTAAATAATGCTGTTTTGGAGTTTATTCCCTTAGCCCTATGTAAGCCAGATTAATTGTTGAGGTACGCATTGTTTGTCCACAATACACAACAAATTTGTGTCCTGTGCATTTTGTATAGCACGAGACGGGGTTTGATTCCCTCTAGGTTTATTTCACACTTGGGGCCCCACGCACTCAGAAAGGTTTCTACTGGAAGAAATGTACTAAGACACACTGGGTAACAGCAGCCCCCAAATGAACTACAATATATCTATAAACAACAATTCAACAGGAACAATCCCCTCTGCATTACTAAATACAGATCACAACTGTTCTTTTAATATCAATGCAGGTGTGGCAATATGCGATTTTAAAAGCATGCTGATGTCTCAATGGTGTGCTAAAGACGGCAGTTAGAATGGAGGTAGTCGGAAATTGTACTGGAACACCATCGCTGGTGTACTGGAGATGCTAAGGTGCATTTCACAGCCAGGGAGATCTTTGCAGGTCCTACTCCACATCTCTCTCTGGCTTCAATCAAATATATTGTTTGAAGCACAGCCACTTTGCCCAAAGTGGCCCCCTAACACCCCCAATTGTGCCATTTTAACCAATCAAATAGCAATATTCTCTGATTTTCCCAGGGTTTATATACGGGCCCTTTCACAGTACTAGACAGACACAGTGGTCTTTAACAAATTGCCACAATTCCCAATAATCCATACCATCTGTCTCTCTCTCTCCAAACCACTGTTATTTTTGCGTCAGGATGTGGAAGGGTATCTTTACACGCTGACAGACCTATTATTTGGTGTCAGGGGGGGCAGCAACAAGGGCTTAGGGCTGCGCAATGCTGATTACACAGTAAATAGGGGAACATGTTCGGTGGCCAAATTAAGGGGATAAGGCAGCGAAAGGGGAGAGAGAAAACCTATCATTGTGTCCCCTCATCAGAGCTCTATTGTCCAGAAGAAAGTATAGAGGGGAGAAAGGTGAGGCAGAACCAACACCTGCCTGGTATTAGATTTGCATTGTAAACCGTACTTTTATCCACAATAAACATTAACTACTACTCACTTAATCGTGGTTAAATAAGCAAAAGAAAGAAAAAGAAAATTGTGGCTTGAGGCTTTCTCTTCCTGTTTTGCAGATTCATCATTTTTTTCTGGACAGGTAGTTAGTCATTGGCAACAGATTGTCGCAGTTGGTCAGAGGCCATCTAACTAAGAAAACCATCCATGCAACTTAGGGAAGTCCAACAAAAGAAGACCGTAACAAAGAAGTTAATAATGAGAACGTTTCAATGGAGCCAACAAGCTAAATAGGGGAGAAACATAGACCAAATAGTATTGCAAAATAATTATCAAAAACACCGGCAGCATAGTAATAGTTAGTGTTTGACTCCCTGGTGAAAGGATCTGGCTTTCTGATCTGGGATCTGAGCAAGCGGCCGAACCACACCCGTCGGTCCCTTTTGATAAAGGCCTCTCTGAAAGGACAAACTAATAACACTATACTATAACAACGTATTCAAGAGTAAGTGGCTGTAAAATGGATTGCGGAAGAAAGTGGACTCAAGAATGTAAGGCAGAGAGGACACAGGCGAGGAGGAGCTGGAGTGAAGCAGACACAACAGGCTTACAGAATGCCTCGTTTTGTCCCCTCCAAAAGCCCCGTCATGGAGCCTCCTTTTATTTCACGGTGTGTTATACTGTCCGCTCAATTTAATCACAGAGGGGTTGGTGTCGCAGGTCAATCCAACCTGTGTGTGCGGAATGCCAAGCGATCTGGGTTTTTTTCTTCACAATACACACCGTCCCGGGGAAAAACAGCCGCATTTAATGATCACACTGTTTACGTTCTCAGAGAACTCACAGTTATATGAATATGATTATGGGTAGACATTGATAGCTGTCTGGGGATGTTTATATCAAATCAGTTATGCTGATAAGCTCCATTTTTACAAAATCGAACACACACACACTAACACCGTCACAGAGATTCTCCCACTGTACATTGATAGTTCATATTTAATGAAGTAGTAAAAGAGGACAGATCGTCTGGCAGTAGCATTCTCTAGCCAAACAATATATCACAATGTCACTCCATTCAGATTTTTGCGCCAGTAAAGCACTTAAAAAGCAAATAGCTAGCAGCAGCATTGTCAGACTTGGCTAGCTGGAGAAGCTCCGGAGTCCGTGGAGACTTTTATAACCACATTGACATTGATTATTAAACATATCAACTCAAATATAGCCACTGAGCTATCTCTTGGAGGCTTGATTGGACTGAGAAGCCTTGACTTCTAACCTACTGCGGACACACATATGCTGCAGTGGAAACACTAAACCATTAATTACGTTACAGCTGGTTTGACTTTTGTTGAAGTATCATGGCAAATGTCTTCAAAGACTTTTGTGGACATTCAATGATTGTGAAATAAACAGCCTCCATCAATTCATCACTTGCTGTCGTATTATTAAAGCTCTGATTGCATCATTGTTGTTAAAAGTATGTGGTTTACCTGTTGTTGCACTTTGGACGTATTCAAGCCTATGGGCCAGTTTACCTTTACATATGAGCAGGCCGATATTAAAACACAATGAACCGTCTTAAGGAACTCTAGTGGTGCCTCAGGGGGAGGACATTTCGATTGACTTTCTGCAACGCATTGGGCTCTTTGTTACAAGGTAGGGATCATTTGTTACAGGGAACAAGGTCAGGATCAGCTGTGTGTGTGCTTGTGCCCACATCATCTTGACCAGCTCCTCATTCAAACTGCACCCTGATGAAAAGGCTGTAGCAGTTTTGTGGCTTCCATTGCTCTTAGGTTGTGTATGTTATATAACCCATTCAATGTGTGTAGATTAGGAAGAATTCGCTTGTGTTGGTGTGTTGTGGAGTGTGTATATGTTTGTGTGTGCATTTATTTATGCATGCATGTCTGCATGTGTGTGCATGTTTATGGGTTGGTGTGTGTGTGTGTGTGCATTTGTGTGTTTGTGGGTGTCTTTGTGTGGGTGTGTGTGTGTACTGAAGAGGGGGACAATGATTGCAGTGTTTCAGAACGGAGCAGGTGAAGTCCCCTTTGAAGTGATAAACACGGATGAATAATGCATAGCTTCCCCACGACGGCTGCTAATCTTAGGGAATCATTTATGCCTTTTAAAATGTGCCTTCAAGAAGTTAAACACCTTGATAAAAAATCAGCCAGGAACCAACAGAGCGGATAACAAGTTCAACTTTGAATACTGAGTCAAAGTACCCCTGAGCTCAGGGTTGAGTGAGTGATGCCATGGGCTCACCTTGTCGTGTCTTCCTGAATGTACAAGGACAGCAGCTGTTTGGGCAGGCTGAAGGAGAGAGTGCATTCCTCCATTTGTTCTCGGACCAGCATCCACTTGCTGTCCACTGTCTGGAACCTGTACACCTTGCATACAGGGTTCTTGAACACTTAGAGAGAGAGATGGAGAGAGCGGGGGAATGAGAGAGAGAGGGGGGGAGAGATAGAGGGGGGGGGGGGGAGAGAGAGAGGGGGGGGGAGAGATAGAGGGGGGAGGGAAGAGCGAGTCCCGAGAAAAATTTAGAGAAGGATATTTGGAGAATTCAAAAAATACAGAAGAACTTGAGACCAATGTCATACCGCAATGACAAATGACCTCATCGACACAAACAAACAAATTCAAACTTTTTACATTTCCAAGACAGCGAAAGGAGCGTTCAAAGCAGCTTTCACGGATGGGGAGACTCAAGGACGCAACTGTCAAGGAACGTTGGAAAGTGGCAAATGAAATTCTATAATCAATAAGTGTGTCTGAGGTAGATAAGGTGCTGCTAGTCCTCCAGGAAAAGGTCTGAACTCTTTTCCTTCACCCCCGCGGAATTAACTCAAAAATACATTACCACGTTATGGCCCCCATAACCATTTCCTTTTCTGTGTTTGTTGTACAGTGATGGATTTAAACTACGACCTGTGGGTTTCCAAACGGCACTCTACAAAACCCCTCACATCCCTCATATACCATCCCGTGCTCTGATTGGACCCTGTTTGCATTCCGTCCAAACTCCTTCGGTTTCGATTGGCTAATGGCAACAATTGAAGACCGGAGGACGGAGAATGTGAGCTGTAATGCTCTTATCTGCATGCTGGCAGCAGAGGGCAGGGAAGGCACAAGCAGAGCCTCAAGCAGAGTTAACAGCTTCCCTCTCTCTCTCTTCATTACCGCAGTGTGGAAGGGAAGTCACTCAGTAGTAAGTCAGTGGTGAAGTACCCGCGGTGGAACTCTGGTAATCTCCCCTCTGTGGCGCCACATAATGTTGCTCCGGGTACATTGGAAATGTGGATGTTTTGTTGGGCTAAAACCATCAGCTGCACCACCACACCTTCAGGAAATATCTATTCCAACAAGCAATGCGTTTGCAATGCTAAGCTGTTTACGAATATATAAATATATCTGTGTATGTCTATGTTTATATATGTATAGATAAATACATATTTATATT
Organism: Gadus macrocephalus; assembly: GCF_031168955.1. NCBI lineage: Eukaryota > Metazoa > Chordata > Actinopteri > Gadiformes > Gadidae > Gadus > Gadus macrocephalus. The sequence goes on from NC_082384.1 coordinate 15,944,817, forward strand.
AATATACCTTTATCTATTCTGTCGAGCTCAACTGCTAGAGCACGCCATAAATACTGCCAGGGTTTGGGGTTCCATTCCCAAGAGATTAGGCATTTAATTCTTCATGAAGTCGGGGGGAAACTCTGCACTGGCATTGGCCTACACTACAGACTTAGAATAAATGTTTTATCAGTAAAATAAAGTATACAATATACACAAGGCTGGCCATAGCTAGTTTGTCCGCCAACATTAGTGGATATAGACGAGCAGTATTAGACTAAGTGAAGAAGCGCGGAAGAAAGGAGAAAACGGGTGTGAGGGTAAGTGAGGGGACAGATGGAAAGGGTCCGGGATGAAGACCCCAAACAGCCGCTGACTCCCACCTCCATCCCAGAAAACAGATTAACCTGTGACCCCAACCCCCCTTGTAGGACCATGCTAATCTGACAGCCAATCAGAGTGCTGCGTGCTTTCATCTCGGCTCTTAAGTCAATTAGCACCCAGAGCTCCTGGGCATGGCCCCCCCTGGCTGCCACTCGCACCCCCAGACCCCCTTTGGGAAAGATAATAAAAAAGAAGAGGCCCCTAAATTGAGTCAATCTACCCTGTGTGTTTGTGTGCTGGGGTAGGGGGGGGGGTTGGATTGTTTTGAAGGCTGGCAGCTGTGTACCTTTGCGCCAAAAAACGCCACTTCCTGGCTAATCTTAGATTGAGGAAATGACAATGACACCATGACAACCGGTCAGGGAAGGAAGATGAGAAAAACACACACAAACACAAACACACATACACACACACACACACACACACAGACAACACAAACACAAGGAATGGTTTGAAGAAGAAAGTTGCGAGAGGAGCAAAGAGGTTAGAAAACCCAGAGTCATGGAAGAAGGGAATCAAAATGAAAGCTAATTCATTCTCATTGAGGGACCTCAAAGCTGTGGGAGGTCTGCTTTCTGAAGGCCAACCACATTTCACCTATAGTCAACACATTCCACTCTCTCTCCATCTCCATATTTTCCAGAGATGAATATGGTATTTTTGGAGTTGCTTCCTAATTAGTCCAACACAGCTGGCGATATCGTCTGCCACTCCACTAAGAACAAAGGATGCTTACCTAAGTGTCAGACCAATATCATATCCCCCATTGTTAGTCCTCATCCTTCTCTCTCTCCCATTGTATTTATCTCCAGCTCTCCAAAGAACTCCCAAGGTCAACTCACCCAAGCAGCAATAATCTACATTATTTAATTGAATGAAAAGTCTCTGGAGAGACCGCAACTCCCATTTCTTGCAGGGGTTATTTAAGGGCACTGCATTATAAGTTCATACATGCTAAAAGATGACCAGACTTGGGAAAAATGCTACGTTTTTAGCGAAGGTTAAATGCATTGAATTTTGTGAATTATAAGATAAAGATAATGTTTTTTTATGTTACCGTGGTAATGGACAGGGCAAATTATAGGTGTGTAATTAGTGAACATTACCGGGTCCTGTAGCCAGGCAGCTCTCTCTGTTGACGCAGGCGTGGGACGAGGACTCACACACCATGGCACACTGGAGAGAAGAGAGAGAGAGACATAGAGAGAAAGATACAAACAGAAAGAGAGAGAGGCTTAAAGTAAACGGCAGCTCATTTACAAGGTACATGTGGAGGAAAAGAAGCCAGTGATTGACATGGAAATGAAACTTCAACGGTGGCGATGTTCCATCCATATCTCCTTTTATTCTCCTCCATATGTCTGTTACGCCCACAACTCTCATCCTTCAAAACGTTGAGCGTTTTCCACCTCTGCTTATCCCTGCTCACACACAATATCAAGGTGTCTCAACAGCCGACACTCTTGCAAAAGGTACGCTACGGCAGACAGACAAAGCCATTAAAACAGTTCCCATTAACGCACCGTAGCAGTAGATAGAACAGTAGACGTTGAGCTGTGGGGTCCTGCGAGTTCAAAATAAACTGCCTCCTCCCATCCGTGTTTGACGAATGGCGGGCGGCAGCGATGTGTGCGTGTGTGTGTGCGTGTGCTTGTGGTAGCAGAGGGATGGCAAGGTGTTAAAAAGAATGTCCCAGCTGTCAGGGAGGGAGGCTGGTAAACGTACAGCAAAGCTTTTGTCATCAAGTTATAGAAAAATTTAATTGTGTATAATCGGCCAATTGGATATCCTTAGGAAGTGTCATGAAAATAAATCATGAGATGAATGCAGCTCGTGAGACAAACAAAGGTCATCATATGTACATTATTGTCATCGCTGGGAACAGAAATCATATTGTCCATCCAAACAAAAGAGATTGAATGAAGCCGGATCTGTTTGTTCTTTTACAAGGACTATTCGGCCGTTCACATTTCTCCCTCTCCAACATCCATCCTGAAATTCAACCTTGGGATAAACAGGCTGTTTATTTTTCCTCGGTGGAGGAGCCTCCGGCTCAGTGCATCATGCGGTTGAATGTGAGAGAGGACGGCACCACCCAACAAAAGTCAACAGCCGCGGTGGGCATCTGGTCCAAGGATGTATCCCCGAATCCTCAAACCATGAATGTTTCAGCGGGAGTCAAATCCAAAGCTTCAGTGGACTCCAGAAATAAAACACCAAGCTACGAAATGATGACGGGGGGCATTATGGGATCCAACACAAGCTCCTTTGTACTCTTGTCTGGTTTTCATAAAAACCTTTTTGTACGCGCATGATATTTGCGTTTCTGGGTTGTATCTTTGTTTGTGAATGCATTGTAAGTCGATTTGGAGAAAAGCGTCAGCTAAATAAATGTATTATAATGGGATCGATGAGCATCATCACTGCTGGTATTGCATGGCCATTACATTTCATCTGTATGTATAGTGAATTACTTGCATAAATTAGAGACCGCCACAACATGGGCTCGACTACACTAGAACTTGGGGAACATACTGTGTATATTCGTTCATAACTATGGGTTCAGATATTATCATGACAATTTCAGTAGTTCTGTAGACCCTGGGAACTTTGAACATGCAGGTTAGATAATATATAGACCTTTTACATACTATTACTACCAATAAGTACTATTAAATAGTCCTCGAGCACCTTACTTGAAGGCAACTTAGAGTGAACTATAGCTATGAGTGTCTTAGTAGCAGGGAGGATAGAGGCATCCTGCCTTATGGTGCCTACAGGTTAGACTATGGACATAGGGGATCAAACCCTGTAACGTTCAGCTGGGAGTTGACAACATAGTCATTATCTACTCTCTGCCTCTTTTACAGTCAGAAGAAGTTGTCACGAGAAGAAGCCATTGTATTGTTTTTTCCATCTTTACTGACTTTGGTTGTGACCGTATCCAGCAAACTCAAATTAAATCTGCAGCCCGTGCTTCCCACTCTGTGTCAATATGAATCACTCCTTGGAGGAGGGATATTGAAAACGCTATTGATCCCACCAAACAGCAACAAGGAATTGATTTTTTCAACAGGTTGATGCATTGCACATCACCCCCAAAGTGAGAAAAAGCAATTTATAATCTACGATGGGGGACTTTTAAGTATCCCATATTAAGTACTAAAATATAATCAAATAAACAGAATCAATGGATGCATTATGAATGGGAGTACCTATAAAGTTCCGATACTAAGTCGTGTGAGGAACAGACGTTGGCACTCTGCCGATACATCTGTCGTTGTTAGACATCGGGCGGCAGTAGCTCAGAATGTCTAGCAACAATCTGGCAACCAGATGGTCGCGGGTTCAATCCCCGGCGGAAAGACTTGAAGAGTCACGGTTTCCCCTGACTGCTGCTGCGAGCTGGCTGTTCCATAACCCGGATGACACCCCGGCTGGTGTATGAATGTGTGAACTATGAACAGGTGAATGTGAGGCAGTAATTGTAAAAGGCATTGAGTGGCCCCAGCTATTAAAATCGCTACATAAAGGCAGTCCCCCGTTACTGATGCTGAGCGTTCCTCCATCGTATATTCACTGAGGCCAGCTTGGTCATCGAAGTAATGGTGACAGGCAACAATCTGTCTCCATCTATCTGTGTCATCTGTGGCCACCGTGACGGACTGTTTAACACAGTTTAACAGCTGCCATGCGTCTCTCTCTGTCTAAACCTGTCCCCGGAAAAAAGGGCTACTAATGACGGCGAGGTGATCTATCACTCCCTCGAGCTGGGAAAGCTGGTCTGGAATCGGATGCACACCTCCAAGGGGACCCTACATCCACTACGCACTACACGAAGCCACGCATGTACAAAGACACACAGACACAGGCAGATACAAAAACATTCACACACACACACACACGGCAGGATATGGTACTAGAAATCAGCACTCCGAAAACACTGTCCCACACAACTGCAGACACACAGAAACAACAGATTCACATCAAAGAGGAAACTACACTTGCTGCAAGAAATGAGCAATTATCAAA